>NC_041731.1:18565198-18873568 GCF_004115215.2 Ornithorhynchus anatinus | reverse complement strand
GTCTCCTAAGGCTAGGTTTACAGTAAGGGCTAGGATTAAAATTAAAGCTAAGGTTAGGGTGACATTTAGGGTCAGGTTAGGGCTAGGCCTAGGGTTAAGGTTTAGGTAAGGTTTAGGGCAAGGATTAAGATTAGGATTACTTTGAGGGCTAGGGTTACAGCGAGGGCAAAGGATAGGGTAAGGGTTAGGATTACGATTCAGGTTAGGTTTCAGGGTTAAGGTTAGAGTTAGAGTTAGGGCTAAGGTCAGGGTTAGGGCTAGGGTTAGGATTTGGGCTCGGGTTAGGGCAAGGTTTAGATTTAGGGTCAGCCTTATATTTAGGCTACGAGTTATGGTTAGGGCTAGGCTCAGTGTTAGTTTTACTGTTAGAGATAGGATTTAGAGTTAGGGTTAAGTTTAGGTTAGGTTAAGATTTTATTTAGATTTAGGTTTACGGTCAAGGTCAGTATTATGTCTAGGGATAAGGTTAGGTTTAGGGTTAGGGTTAGGGTTAGAGTTAAGGTTAGGTTCAGGGTTATGGTTATGGTTTAGATTAGGGCTAGGGCTAGGCCTAAATTTAGGGCTAAGGTTAGGGTCAAGGTTGTCCTTAGGGTTATGCATTGGGTTAGTTTAAGGCGTGAGGCTCCTGTGGGAAAGGTATATGGTTAGGTTTAGGGACAACTACCATTTTCCACCACTCACTCTCCAATGGTATCTTCCCCACTGCTGACAAAAATCCCCACGTCTCTCCCATCCAAAAAATCCCTCCCCTGATCCCACAGGCCCTCAAGGTATCGCCCCATCTCCCTCCTACCCCTCCTTTCCAAACTCCTAGAGCAAGTCGTCTACACTCGCTGCCTCAGATTTCTCTCCTCCCACTCTCCCCTGGACATCCTCCAATATGGCTTCCACGCTAATCACTCCACTGAAACCGCCCTCTCGAAGGTCACCAGTGACCTCCTTCTTGCCAGATCCAAAGGTTCCTACTCCATCCTAATCCTCCTCGACCTCTCAGCTGCCTTTGACTCTGTCAACCATCCTCCTCAACACATTATCCAAACTTGCCATTGCGGACTCCATCCTCTCCTGGTTCTCCTCTTATCTGTCTGGCCGTTCATTCTCAGTTTCCTTCACGGACTCCTCCTCGCACTCCCATCCCCTAACTATAGGGGTTTCTAAAGGGTCAGTTCTGGGTCCCCTTCTATTCTCCGTCCACACTCACTCCCTTGGCGAACTCACTCGCTCTCACGGCTTCAACTATCATCTCTATGTGGTTAACAGCCAAATCTATATTTCCTCCCCTGTTATCTCTCTCTACCTCCCGACTCGCATCTCCTGCCTTCAGGACATCTGTACTTGGATGTCCTCCCGCCACCTCAAACTCAACATGTCCAAGACAGAGCTCCTTATCTTCCCTCCCAAAAACTGTCTTCTCTTGAACTTTCCCGTTATTGTGGATAGCACTACCAGCCTTCCCGTTTCACAAGTCTGCAACTTGGTGTCATCCTTGACTCCGCTCTTACCTTCACCCCACAGATACAATCGTCACCAAATCTTACTTGTCTCACCTGCACTACATCTCCAAGATCTGCCCTTTCTTCTCCATCCAAACTGCTACAACATTAGTACCATCACTCATCCTATCCGGACTGAATTATTGCATCAGCTTCTTTTCTGACCTCTCAACCTCCTGCCTATTCCCACTTCAGTCCATACTTCACTCTGCTGCCCGGATTACCTTTCTACAGAATCTTTCAGGGCATGTCACCGCCCCACCTACCAAAGAAATACCCTCAGGGGTTGCCTGTCAATCTCCGTATCACACAAAAACTGCTCACTACTGGCTTCAAATCATTGTGTCACCTCGCCCCTTCTTACCTCACCTCCCTTCTCTTCTACATACCAGCCCGCACACTCCACTCTTCTGGTGCTAACCTTCTCATTGTGCCTTCTTACTGTGCCATCACCCTCTGACCCACGTCCTACCTCTGGCCTGGACCGCCCTCCCTCCTCATATCCGCCAATCACTCTTCCCCGCTTCAAAGCCCTACTGAAGGCGCACCTTCTCCAAGAGGCCTTCCCAAAGGAAGCCCCCTTTTCCTCAGCTCCCTCTCCCTACAGCGTCACCTTGACTCAATCCCTTTGCTCTCCCTCCCCTCCACCCTGCCCCACAGCACTTACGATATATGGCTATATCTATAATTCTATTTATTTATATTGCTCTCTGTTCACTTGTTCTGATATCTGTCGCTAGACTGTAAGCCCGGTATCTCTATCTTCATTACTGAATTGCACTTTCAAATTGCTTAGTACAGTGCTCTGCACAAAGTAGGTGCATAAATATGATTGAATGAATAAATGAATGACTTCGAGGAGTAGGAATCGGAGAAGGACAAGGGGTTGGGTTTGGAGGAGGAGACAGAAAAGGAACAGGAGGGGGAAAAAGACGAGGGACCCAGCCTGTTCTTTCCCCAGAGGCTGACACAGGGGGTGATGTCATGCGGGCTGAGACCCTGAAAAATCTGGCCCAAGGCAGGAGAAGGCATCAGAGAGAAGGATAAGAAAGGGGTTCTGGGATTGGTGGCCCATGCCTAGAGGGGGTGAGGAATTCCCTAAGGGGGAAGACCAGGATGCATCCCCAGGATGCATCCCCAGGGTAGGGAGTGAACAGATGCCTGCCTCTATCGGGGCCCCAACGTTGCCCAGCTGGAACCCCATGCCCCTGCCCACCCCAACTCCCAACCACAAGGGGAAGCTCGGCCCTACCATAGCCTAAGGAATCTGGCTTCTCCTAACCCTCTCAGGAACACTCCCCACATGTCACGTCCACAACACTGCTGTCCAACACCAGCTGGTCATGTCCAGATAGATGCACTCCTTTTACATCAGCTGGCCAAGGCCAGATCTCTCCAGTCCTGTAATGTCAGATGACCACTTCTATATCCACCCTCATCCCTCAATGTCAGCTGGCCATGTCCACATTGCCCCTGTCCATGTATATCCGCTGGCCAAATCCACATCACCCTCATCCTTAAACGTAAAGCCAGCAAAGTCTGCATTGTCTCCGACTATCAACACCAGCCAGAAGTGTCCGCATCATGCCCAGGTTTGAACATCAGGCAGACATATCCACATCTTTCCCAGGTTTCAATATCAGCCAGAAATGTCCACATCGCTTCGGTCCTTTAATATCTGCTGACCATGTTATCATCGCATGCATCCTATGCATACATCGTATGCATGCATAGAGAAGCAGCGTGGCTCAGTGGAAAGAACACGGGCTTTGGAGTCAGAGGCCATGAGTTCGAATCTCAGCTCTGCCACTGGTCAGCTGTGTGACTGTGGGCAAGTCACTTAACTTCTCTGTGCCTACGTTACCTGATCTGGAAAATGGGGATTAAGACTGTGAGCCCCACGTGGGACAACCTGATTCCTCCGTGTCTACCCCAGTGTTTAGAACGGTGCTCGGCACATAGTAAGCGCTCAACAAATACCAACATTATTATTATTATTATTATTATTATCCTCTCATGTTGGCTGGTCATGCCCAGATAGCCCCGGTTCTCCAGCATCCACCAGTCGTGTCCTTAAACATCTGCCGGCAACACCCAAATTGCCCTAGTCCTTTATCATTTGTCAGCCACATCTGCATCACGCCATTCCTTTACCATCTGAGGCCATGACTTGATTGCCCCGTCCTTTAGGTTCTGCTGACCATGACTGGATCGGCTCCGTACTTCAATACCTGCTGGGCACGTGTGCATCGCCTCCTCTTTTAAGGCCTGCTGGCTACGTCTCTATCTCCCCTTCTTTCCACATCTTCCAGCCACTTCTGCATCACCGCCCTCCTTTAATGTATGCCAGCCACGTCGACAGCATTGTCCTTCTTACGTTTTCACCAGCCACAATTGTATTGACCCTTTCCTTGGAGTTCTGTGGCCAAAGACTGCATCACCCCAATCCTTTAAAATCTGTGGCCAGGAATGCCGCCCCCCCCCCTTCCTGAAACGCCTGCTGGTCAAGTCCACATGGCCAATATCCATCAAGCTCTGCTGGTCACTTCCACATTGTCCCCAATATAAACGATCTGCTGATCATGGCCCATTCGCCACCATCCTACATCATGCACCAGTCACATCTGCATTTCCCCACTCCTTTAATGTCTGGTGGCCAGGTCCGCATAACTCCAGTCCTTCAGCATTTGCAAGGCATGCCCACATCTCCCCTGGACTCAGATGCTACTCCCATTGAGGGCCCCAGACTCCCACCCCGGGATCATGTCACCAACCCCCACCCACCCTGAACCTGCTGGTCTCATAACCCTGGCTCCAATTGCCCCCACCTGGGGCGTCCTCCTGCACCCCTCTGTCCCCAGCCCAACACTCTGTCTCAGGAGTACTGACCGGTTGCCTGTCTAATAATCCTGAACCCCTAAATGCTCCACACAGCTGTCAACTCAAAATGTTCCCTGCAGCTCCAAAACGTAAATGTTACCCACAGACTCAAACAATAAATGCTCCCTAGAGTTGAGAATCCTAAAAGCTCCCAGCAGCCATGAGCCCTAATTGCTCCCTGAAGCCATGAGCATTTGAGCCCCCAAAAGCAGCTGGGTATGGCAGCACAGTGTTGAGGGGAGGGGAAGGGAGAGGGGGAGGAGCAGAGGGAAAGGGGGAGAAAGGGGGCTTAGCTGAGGGGAGGTGAAGTGGAGGGGTAGAGGGGCAGCAGAGGGAGAAGAGGGAAAAGGGGATGCTCAGTCTGGGAAGGTCTCTTGGAGGAGGTGAGCTCTCAGTAGGGATTTGAAGAGGGGAAGAGAATTAGTTTGGCGGAGGTGAGGAGGGAGGGCATTCCAGGGCCGCGGGAGGACGTGGCCCAGGGATCGACGGCGGGATAGGCAAGAAGGGGGGACGGTGAGGAGGTGGGTGGCAGAGAAGCGGAGCGTGCAGGCTGGGCAGTAGAAAGAGAGAGAGAAGGGGGCAAGGTGATGCAGAGCCTTGTAGCCTAGAGTGAGAAGTTTTTGTTTTGTGCGGAAGTTGATGGGCAACCACTGGAGGTTTTTAAGAAGGGGAGTCACAGGCCCAGAGCGTTTCTGCAGGAAGATGGGCCGGGCAGCGGAATGAAGAATAGACCGGAGCGGGAGAGATGGGAGGAAAGATCAGAGAGAAGGCAGACACAATAATCCAGCAGCTTGGCTCAGTGGAAAGAGCCTGGGCTTCGGAGTCAGAGGTCAGGAGTTCGACTTCCGGCTCTGCCACTTGTCAGCTGTGTGACTGTGGGCCACTCACTTAACTTCTCTGTGCCTTAGTTGCCTCATCTGTAAAATCGGGATTAAATGTGAGCCTCATGTGGGACCACCTGATTACGCTCTATCTACCACACTGCTTAGAAATGTGTTCTGCACATAGTAAGGGCTTAACAAATGCCAACATTGTTAATCCAGCCGGGATATCACGAGAGCCCGTAATGGTAAAATGGCCGTTTGGAGAGGAAAGGGCGGATCTTGGCGGTATTATAAAGGTGAGACTGGCAGGTTTGGGTGACGGATCGGATGTGTGGGGTGAACGACAGAGCCGAGTCAAAGATGACCCCGAAGTTGCGGGATTGAGAGACGGGAAAGACGGTCGTACCATCCACAGTGATAGCCAAGTCAGGGAGAGGACAGGACTTGGGCAGGAAGATAAGGAGATCAGTTTTGGACATGTTGAGTTTTAGGTGGCGGGCTCTCCCCTCGATTGATTCTCCTCTTGGCTGACTTTCCCCTGTCTGTTGTTGGATAGGCATTGTCTCTATCTTGCCGAATTGTACTTTCCAAGCGCTTAGTGCAGTGCTCTGTACACAGTAAGAGCTCAGTAAACACGACTGAATGAATGAATGATTGAAAGAATGAATGACTGTTCCATAGCGCAGCCCCATATCTGACCCTCCCCTACCTGACTTGCCCCCTGACTTCATCATCCTTTGGTCTGGGTCTCCCCTTCCCTCAGGCTGACTCTCCCCAGGATGCCTGGCAGCTGAGGGCGCCAGGAGGGACAGGGAAGTGCTTAGTACAATGGTATGCACACAGTAAATACTCAGTAAAGTGTTTACTGGTTGATCGGCTAAAGGGGAGGAGCGGCAAGCCGGGCCCCCTCCCTCACTTGGTTTTTCCCTGCCTCCCTCCTGTTTTGATTTGGTTTTTATGGTATTTGTTAAGCACTCAATATGCACCAGGTACTGTACTAAATGCTCGGGAAGAGACAAGCCAATGTCGTTAAACACAGTCCATAACCCACAGAGAGCTCACTGACTTGATCCCCATTTTATAGCAGAGGAAACTGAGGCACAGAGAAGTAAATTGATTTATCAAGGTCATCCAGCAGACAGGTGGAAGAGCCAGGATGAGAACTCATGGTCCTCTGACTCCCAGGCCTGCCTTCTATCCATCAGGCAACCACACTTCTCTGAGCTTACTGTGTGTCAATTACTTTACCGAACACCGAGGTAGATGGATGGCCTATAAGTACATTGGGTAAAATCCCTCTCGCACTTGGACTCACTACTTTCCTCATCGGCAAATGTAGAATCTCTGCTAGAGCGGACCTGCCAGGCCCGCTCCACCATGATGGCTCTGGAAAGAAAACGAGCGACCGGTGGGAAAACCTGCCATCAATGGGAACAGGCTGTGGCCCCTCGCTCTCAGCCACTTTACTCCCTCCCCATGTTGCATTGGTCACCTCCTGGGCCGACACAGTGTCGTTTCGTCGCTTCTGATGCGTGTAACCAGGCCCCTCCCCGCAAATGACACTGTTAAACCGGGAGACCCGAAGGACGAAGATCGGCCGTGATTCACACCCAGGAGTGCCTTGCCAGTGCGCAGCACACTGCTCTGCCCACAGGAAACGCTCAACTGATACACTCCCCTGCCCAGTCGCTCCTTCACAGGGAACTCTGGGCAGCCTTTGGAGAGTGTGGAGAAAGACCCTCCACCAACACGCCAGCGTGGGGAACCCGCCCCAGCTACGTGTTTCCCATTTCCAGACTCCCCGCCCAGGGTACAACCAAGCACCCGAGCCCACAAACGCTCCTCAGCAGGGTCAGGTTGAATCACGGACTCTGTGATTAACGCTAAGTCAATTCACATAGGTTCCACTGAATCTAATTGATCGAGCCTAGTGGCCACACAGTTTCTGTTTCAGCTCTCTCAGACTGACAGGGTCCAGCGGAGCTGGGGTGCTGAGGGAGGGAGCTTCATCACCATGGACACCATTGTCGAGGTAGGAGGCGGGTGTGTGGGGAGATATTATGAAAGGGGAGGGACTTGCCACGAGTGGGCGGGACTTCATCTGACCTTGGGTTTAGACATGTGGCCAGAGTCAATCGGGCCCAACGGCCACGGGCTAGTGTGTCCAAGGGAGGCGTCGTGGGCATCTCCTGCCCAGAGTCTGTGTGGGGATTATCGATTTCATGATGTTTCCAAGAGAAGGGGGAGGTCCACAGTGTCGAAGGCAGAGATCAAGGAGACGCAGTATACAATAGAGGCTATTGGATTTGGCAAGGAGGAAATTGTTGGTGACTTCAGAGAGAGCAGGTTCTGTGGAGTGAAGGGGGAGGAAGCCAGATTGTACGGGGTAACAGAGAGAACTGGAGGACAACTCGCTCAAGGAGTTTGGAAAGGAATGGTAGGAGGGAGATACAGCGATAACTGGAGGGAGCCATAGGGTCAAAGGAGTGGCTTTTTTAAGATGGAGAGACATGGGCATGTTTGAAAGCACTGGAGTCGAAAAAACCATTGGAAAGCAAATAGCTGAAGATGGTGGTCAAGGAGGGAAGAAGGGAGGGGCCAAGTGTTTTCACAAGCTGCGAAGGGATGGGGAGGAAGCACAGGTGGAGGGGGTGGATTTTGAGAGGAGAAGGGAGATTTCGTTTTTGGATCCTGCTGGGAAATGTGGGAGAGTGGATGAAGGGGCAAAAGAAGCAAGGGACTAGAGATGAGCAGGGGATATTTTAGGGAGATCCCACCTGGTCACCCAGGATCTCCTTGCCAAATCCATTGGCCTTCACTCCTTCCAAATCCTCCTCGACCTCTCAGCTGCTTTAGTCACTTAGGATCCCCTCCTTCTCCTGGTAACACTATTGAACCTTGGTTTCATGTGTTCTCCTGGTTCTCTGATCTGTCTTCTCATTTCTAGTCACTTACACAGGCTCCCTCTCTGCCTCCCACCCACTTACAAGGGGGATCCCTTAAGGCTCAGTTCCGGGTCCCCGTCCATCCTCCATCTTTACCTACTCCCTTGGAGACCATTTACACTGTCATGGCTTCAATTCCTTTGTCCACAGGTATTATTCCCAAATCTCCCTCTCCAGTCCTGATGTTCCTCCCTTTCTGCTGTCTCCCATTTCCTCCTGCCTTCAGGCCATCACTACCTGGATTTCCTGCTGACTCCTCATGATGAACATGTCCAAACCAGAATTCCTCATCTTCCCTTCCAAACGCTGTCCTCCAGCAGATTTTCCTGTCACCTTAGACAGCATCACCATCCTTCCCATCTCACGAGCCCATAACCCTGGCAATATCTTCAACTTATCTCTGTCAGTAAACCTATATATTAAATCTGTCACTAAATCCTGTCAGGTCAACCTTCACAGCATCACTAAAAATCTGCATTTTCCTCTCCATCCAAACTCTCCCATTCAAGCACATACCCTCTCCTGCCTTGACTACTGCATCAACCTACTTGCTGAACTTCCTGCCTCCTGTCTCTCTCCACTGCAGTCCAGACTCGTTCTCCTGCCAGAATCATGTCTCTACAAACCATTCAGTCCATGTCTCCCCACTCCTCAAGACCCTCCAGTGGTTGCCTGCACCTCTCCGCATCAGACAGAAACCCCTTACCATCAGCTTTAAAGCCCTTCCTCCTACCTCACCTCCCTACTCTCCTACTCCAGTCCTGGCCGCAAACCTTGCTCCTCTAATGCCAACCTACTAATTGCCCGTCTATTTGGTCTATCTTGCAAGAACCTCTTACCCACGTTCTGCCTCTGGTCTGGCAATTCCCTTCCTCTTCATTTACAATAGATCAGTGCTCTCTCCACCTTCATACACTTACTGAAGGCATATCCCCTCCAAGAGACCTTCTCTGACAAAGTTCTCATATCATCTTCTCCCACTCCCTCCTGCAAACCCTGACATACTCCCTTTATTCAGCAACCCCCACCCCCAACCCCACAGCACTTCCGTCCAAGTCTCTAATTCATTTATTTATATTGATGTCTGCCTCGCCTGTAGATTGCAAGCTTGTCATGGGCAGTGAATGTGTCTGCTATATTGTTATACTGGACTTTTCCCAAAGCTTAGTACAGTGTTCTGCATAGAGTAACTGTTCAATAAATACTACCGATTGCCCTTGCCCTTAGATTTGCACCCTTCCTTCCTCCCTCGCTCTGCTCCACAGCCCTAGACCGAGGACTCCCTGCTGTGCAGTGCACACCTAGGTCAGGGAGCCTTTTAAAATTCCTTGGTGGAGAACCACCCCGGTCCACCAGATCCCAGGCTAAGGATCTCTCTGGCCACTGTGGATCTCATTCAGTGCAGCCCAACAAGGAAATGGTGAAGTGAATATTTTCTTGGTGGAGTATCCCATAAGAACCATATTTTTTCTTGGGGGCAGACCCCATAAGAACCAATACGGGGATGGACCTCTCAAGAACCGATCTGACGGAGGACCCTTCAAGAATCGTATGGGGGAGACCCCTCAAAAACCGAGTAAATTAGAGAAGTTAAGGAACATGCTGGACTCCTATCCCGATCCCACTTCAGCATACCATCATTATCATATATGTGAGTGTGAAAGATTTCTGGCCAAGCATGAGAGTGGAAGAAGGGGAATATGCTGGGCCACTTGTTCCGACTTCACCTAAGTGTCTAAGTGTGAAAATCTGCCCCAGGTATCTGAATATTAATCACTGCACCATGTCGGGAGCTATAGTAGTGGTCAGGATGCCGAGTGCCTGTCTGATAGCTGTCAGAAGAGCCACTGGGGACCTTTCATCTGGCTTACCCAGAGAAAAACTCCCTGCTAGCCCCTATGATAAACCGCTAAAATCCCTCGATACCCATGGTCTCTAACTCTTTCCCTTTTAACCCACATCTTATCTTGTGAGTGTATTTTGTGTGTTTGTGTGTGATGAGGGCGGGAAGCTCTGAGGAGACGTCCCATAAGGGCTCATTAGCCTAGTTTATATATACCATTATCTAGATGCTTGACATCGGTATACATGGGATGATCCAGAGAAACAGTTTCTGCAAGGAGGATCCTCTTTGACGTAGAGAATTTGACTTAGATTCAAATTCAAAACTTAAAGAACAAATCAAAGTAGCTGAAGAACAGGGGATATCAGTCTTTTTACCAGCTGACTGTTGCCTCACCCCAACTGCTCGACTGTACTGTTAACCCCCACATCTATGATGTATGATGAGGATGATAACGAGGAAGATGTTCCAGTCACCATCTTCCTGCCACTGCTGCTTCCTTATTCCTCCTCCTCCTCTTCCCCCATCCAACCCTTCACCGTCCTCTCCCTCCCATGAGAGTCGCTAGGTCCTCAGACCGGGTAAACATGGAATCCTGGCAATATGTCCGTGAGTCACCATATGTAATTCAAATGAAAGTAGGCACATGGGGACAAGGTGCTCCATCTTTTCCCCTAAGAATGGTCTCAAGTGGACAAAAAGAACAAGTGTGGGTCCATGTCCTTTCGACCCCTGGTCATTTTAGGGTCCTGGTGAAGAATGGCCTTGTATAAAGGAAAAGTCAGGAAGGTTTATGAAGGAACCTGCCACTATAATTCAGTGCTGCAACCCTGAATGGGCCAATATGAACCAGCTATTACGGCTCATAATTTCTTCTGACATTCGAAAAGAATTATTCGAGGGGTCAAACTGGTCCACAGGACATAGGGCAGATCATACAAACCTTGAATGCGATCGTGAAGAGCTGTTAGGAACAATCATCTTGGTCCCTCAGCCTAAAATTGACTTGTCAGAATTTAGTAACTGTAAGCAAGGGAAAGAAGAAAGTCCTGGGCATATATGGAAAGATTAGGCAAAATTTCTGAACAGCATTCAGGTGTACCAGTCACTAAGGCTGTGTGCCCACAAGCCTTGGGGGCCACCACTGTGGAAGGCCTAACTCAGAATCTCCAAGTCCAGCTAAAGTTAATCTCTAATAATAAGCTATGTATGCTGGCAGGCAGAATTCCTTGAGAAATTAGTGGAAGTAGCCAAACACTGTGTCCTCCAACCAGGAACAAAAGAAAGAAGAGTAAGAAGCTAAGTCGTTGACCCTACAGGTTCAGGCCCATCGGCGAGGAGAAAGTCAGGCTCTGAACAGACCCAGCAGATGGTTTCATGAGGTGTGCCTTCTGCCCCTGCCTCAGAGAAAAGGCCCTAAAGGGCCTTGTTTTTACTGCAGCCAAGAGGGTCATTGGAAGAATAAATGTCCCTTTCACCCAACAAAATCTACGAAGATCCCCTTCACATTTTCCTGGGAGAGTAGCAGCAGGAATGAGGGTACGGGGGGCAGGGCGAGGGACTTTCTATCTTCATCCAAATACCAGTAATACTTACTTCTTGGTGCCACACAGTCCAATGCAACATAGTGAGAAAGACGCTTCCCGTTTTACTCGATACCTGAGCCGGTTGCCTCTTCCAGTTGCCCCATTTTCAGGGAGCACTCTCACAACTCCTGGAGCAGCTAATGTTCCTGTAACTGCCGGTGTTATTGAATCAATATAGGGCTCGGAGAGCTGGTAACCCAACACCCCTTCATCTTTATTCAGTAGGACTCTATCTGCTGGGGGAACTCAGTTGCTTGCTACAGTGCAACACAGAAGGGATTCTTATGGATCTCCACTTCCCTACCAAGAAATATTACTTTTCTCTGGGCTACTTATTGAGGAGAAGGTACATTCAGATTGGAGTTCTGTTCTTGATGCTTTACCTCTTTCTCTGTGTTCAGGCCATCCTAAGGAGGTAGGGTCGGCCATCGCTGTGTCCCCTGTATGGGTAATTTTAGATCTCCAACGACCCCCTTCCTCAAATAACCCAGCACCCTATCTTGCCTGAGCAAGAGCAGGGCAGAGCTACAGGACCTCATAGCCGTTAGGTCGGTGGCTCCCTGATCATATCTTAGCTGTTTTGAAGGTGCTTCACCTTTCCAGCCCAGCTTAAGCTCGTTCTTTTCCTGACATGATGGGTTACTGCTGCCAGTGGATCCCATGCTATTCTGAAAGGACCAGTCCTCAAGAAAGAGAAGAACAAAGTGACAGCCAGAAATAGAGATCCTAAGACTCCTGCAGATAGATCCCTAAAGCCTGACTCATGATGAAACCAGAGACCTGTCGTTTCAATTATTACGTGAAGGTAGGGATCTGGTGGGATCGAGGTCATGAGGATATAAGCTGCCTACGTAAGGTCACAATCCAGATACAACTGGAAGGAAATTGACTACGGAGTATTCTGTGGTGATGCCAGTAAGGCATCAAAGAGGGGATAGTGGAAACTTAGTCTTAACCAGCCTTACTTTTGTTTTCAGACTCCATTTTGCACTAATCTACCCTGCTTTCCTAAATCATGCTTCATCCGCACTCTTCCCCCATTGTCAAATTCAGCCACATCCTTTTGTCAGTTAAAAAAATTGGAGTCCCATTTAACTGGATTCTGTTGTTGGTTTGAAGGGACACCACGTGCACCACGGACTATATCTAGCTACCTCTTCCACCTTTCAGGGAGATGAGGTTGGGCCCGCTATTACGGCAGCAAACTATGTCAATCCTCACTCATACAGATCTGCATAACATACTGCAATTAAAAAACTCTTTATACTGTGTTCCTGCGACTTCAATTTTTTTGGACTTGACACGTGCCAAGGACTATACTAGGCTCTGAGGTAGACAGAAAATCATCAGTTCCTACATTTATTTAATTGTATTTATTGAGTGCTCATTGTGTGCAGAGCACTGTACTCTAAGCACTTGGAAAGTACAATTCAGCAACAGAGACACTCCCTGCCCACAACAGGCTCACAGTTTAGAAGGGGAGAGACAGACCTCAATATCATCAATGTAAACATTGGAATTATAGATATATACACATCCTTAATATAAATAAATAGAATGATAAATATGTACATATATACACAAGTGCTGTGGGGCGTGAAGAGGACAAAGGGAGTGAATCAGAGCAGTGGGGAGGGGAGTGGGAGCAGAAGGAAAGGGGGCTTAGTTTGGGAAGGCCTCCTGGAGAGGTGAGCCTTCAGTAGGGCTTTGAAGGGGAACAGGTGATTCTTTGGCAGATTTGAGGAGGGAGGGCATTCCAAGCCACAGGTAGGATGTGGGCCAGCGCCTGATGGCGGGTTAGGGGAGAACAAAGCACAGTGAGAAGGTTAGCGCCAGAGGTGTGGAGTGTGCAGGCTGGGATGTAGAAGGAGAGAAGGGAGGTGAGGTAAGAGGGGGCAAGGTGATGGAGAGCTGTGAAGCCTATGGTGAGGGGTTTTTGCTTGATTTGGAGGTTCATTTATTCTTTCAATTCATTTAATCGTGTTTACTGACCACTTACTGTGTGCAGAGCACTGTCCTAAGCACTTGGAAAGAACAATTGGGCAACAAATGGAGATAAATCCTACCCAACAACGGGCTCACAGTCTAGAAGGTGCGGGAGCGGGGTGTTGTTAGGCAGCCACTGCAGATTTTTGAGGAGGGGCGTGACATGCCCAGAACATTTTTCTAGAATGATAATCTGGGCAGCAAAGTGAAGCGTAGACTGAAGTGGGGAGAGACAAGAGTTTGGGAGAACAGAAAGGAGGCTGATGCTGTAATCCAGTCAGGGTATGCTGAGTGGTTGTACTAACGTGGTAGTAGTTGGGATGGAGAGGAAAGGGTGGCTCTTGGAGTTGTTGTGAAGGTAAGACTGGCAGGTTTTGGTGACTGTTTGGATACATAGGGTGAATGAGAGAGCAGAGTCAAGGATGACACCAAGGGTGCGAGCTAGTGGGATGGGAAGGATGGTAGAGCTGTCCACAGAGACAGGAAAGTCAGGGAGAGGACAGGTTTTCGGTGGGAAGATAGGAGCTCAGTTTTGGACCTGACCTGTTGAGATTTAGGTGTCGGTAGGACATCCAGGTGGAGATGTCATAAAGGTAGAAGACGGGAGGCTGGAGGGAGGGAGAAAGAACAAGAGAGGAAATAAAGATTTAGGTATCTTCCACATAGAGATGATAGTAGTAGCCGTGGGAGCAAATGAGTTCACCAAGGGAGTGAGTGTAGATGGAGAACAGAAGGTGGCCAAGAACTGAGCCTTGAGGAAGCCTACAGGTAGGGGCTGGGAGGGGAAGGAGAAGCCCGTAAAGGAAACTGAGAATGAAAGGCCAGAGAGATGAGGAGAAGAGGCGAGGACGGAGTCAGTAAAGCCACGTTTGGATAATGTGTTGAAGAGAAGGGGATGGTCCGCAGTGTCAAAGGCAGCTGAGAGGTCGAAGAGGATTTGGATGGAGTAGGAGCCGTTGGATTTAGCAAGAAGGAGGTCACTGGTAACGTTTGAGAGGGCGGTTTCAGTGGGGTGAAGGGGATGGAAGTCTCAGGCTCACAGTCTTCCACCAGGCTGCTGTGTGACCTGGGCAAGTTACTTCATTTCTCTGTTCCTCAATTACCTCATCTGTAAAATAGGGATTAAACCTGTGAGCCCCATGGAGGATAGGGACTGTGTCCAGCCCGATTTGACTGTACCCAACCCAGCACTTAATACACTGCCTGGCACATGGTAAGTGCTAAAAAGTATCATTTTCATTATTTTCATTATTATCCTCACTGCCCACCATCGTCTTTATTTCTGAAGGTAGAGCATTCGTGAACATGGTGAACTTTGACCCTTTGAAGGATTCCATTAGATAGACTTCTGATGGAAGCAATATGGCCTAGTAGCTACACCCCAGGCCTGGGAGTCACGGGAACTGGATTTGAATCCTGTCTCCACCAATTCTCTGCTCTATGATCTTGGGAAGTCACTTCACTTCTCTGCACCTCACTTCCCCCAACTGCAGAATGGTGATTCAAACCCTGTTCTCCTTTCTACACAGATTGTGAGCCTCATGTGTAACCTGTTGATCTTCTATTAACCCCTGAGCCTAGTATAGTGCTTGGCACGTACTAAGTGCTTAGCGACTATTACGATAATCACTCTATTGTAATTAGAAAAGTATTTTCACTATTTCTTTCCTGAAATTTAAAATCTTTGTTTCTAGAATGTGTACAATACAGTTTTTTTCACAACATGGATTCATTCATTCATTCATCCATTCATTCATTCATTCACTCATGATGGGTTTTGTGAGGAGATGAGCACTCCATTTAAAAACATTTTATGAAACTTGTCATACCCAGGGCTGAGCTTTTAGGTTTCTGAACAATGTTTAGAGCAGGGCCTAGTGGAAATAGAAACCGGTCCTGGGATTTGGAAGGTGGCGAACCAGGCTCCCCCAGGGAAGGCTGCAAGTGGACTCAGGGTAGCAGAGTTCTGACTGGGGAGCTGGTGCCCAGGGTCTGGAGTGCTGGTCGGGAGCCCGGGACCTGACCCCATCTTCCCCAGGACAGATGAGCAGGCAGCGAGGTACCCCATACCATTGATGCATTTGGGGGTTCAGGGGCGCGTGGCTCCAGGGAGCATTTAGGGTTCATGGCTGCAGGGAGCATTTTAGGTTTCCTGCTGCAGGATTATTAGGGTTTGCAGCTGCTGGGAGCATTTAGGGTTACGAGGCAGGCAGCGGGTCAAGCCCCCTGAGAGAGTGTGATGGGGGAGAGGCACAGGAGGGGTCCTCATAAGGTGCCAGTGGGACGTGGCTGGTAGATGTTGAAACACGGGGCGATGAGGACATGGCCAGCAACCGTTAAAAAGTGAGAGTGATTCAGATATGCCTGGAGAACACCGTAAGAGAATTTATCCGAGAAACGACTCTGATCTCGCAATTTTTGAATGAGAGGGTTCCGTGACTTTGGTGTAGAAATGAACAGATTAGAGAGAAAGAGCCGAGAGAGCAGGAAAGGGCAGAAAGTGGCGCTCCAACCCATTCACCCCTGGAGTGTACGAGTGATGAACACCCCCGAGCCATCTGAACCTGGTATCTTTATTTATGAGCAATTCTGCGTTCTACTTGACCACAACTCTTCCAGCGCAAAATCCCACCCAATCCCCTTGGTTGCCGTACTCCAGCCTCCAATCAGAACCCAGCTCTTAGGAGTGGTCCAACTAAGGTAACGTAATTGACACATCGCTACCCAAACTTAAATGATCGATCTCCCACAGGAAAGAGATGAAGCGGAGACCGGATGTCTGGTACAATATTGGAAGGAGATCTGGATCTGGAAGGGGCCAGCTGATTTGAAAGGACAGGAGAGATGCAGACCTGACTCAGGAAGGTTACATGATAAAAGCGTTTTTGCCAGATTCACAGGCCAGATTCCTGGGGAGAGAGAAGAGCCGGGTTTACTATGGTGGGTGGGCAAGGGCGGGGTCATGGGATTCCAGCTGGGCATCGCCAGGACCCGGGGAGAGGCCAATGTTGTGCTCACTCCCTGCCCTGGGGGTGCACCTTGGTCTTCCCCCGCAGGGAATTCCGGACCCACCTCTGGGCCCAGCCCAATACCCCTCTCCTCCCCTTGTGTCTGGCACCTTCTCCCGCCTCAGGACAAACTTTGCTGGGCTTTGGAAACAGGGCCCCTAGCCGGCAGAACATCTCCACCTGCGTTGGGCTTTGGGGAAGGAACATCCTGGGACCCTCGTGTTGATCCTCTTCTTTCTCCTGCTTCTCACCCTCCCCCACTTCCTCCTTCTCCATTTCCAATTTCATCTCCTCCTCCTCCTCCTCCTCCTCCACCTTCCACTCCTTCTCCACCTCCACCTTCCATTCCTCCACATGATCTTCCACTTCCATCGTCTCCTTTTCCAATTTCATCTTCTTTTCCCGCTCCTTCTCGCCCTCCTCCACCTCCTCCTTCGTCTTCTCCTTTCCCAATTTCATATTATTTTCCTTCTCGTTCTCCTCCACCTCCTCCTCCTCGTGCTCGTACTCCACCGCCTCTTCCTCCATCGTCTCCTTTGCACATTTCATTTTCCTTTCCTGCTCCACTTTTTCCTCCAACACCTTCTCCTCCTCCACCTTCTTCTCCTCCACCTTCTCTTCCTCCTCCTTCTCGGGGTCCTCTTCCCACTCCTCCTCGATGCGGAGAATGTCCTGGAATTTCTGGTTCCTGATGATGTAGACCAGGTGTTCAAGTCTGTAGCAGCCAGAAGGCCAGAGAATTAGGGTCGGGGGCTCCAGAGTCCCCTCCTCCTGCCACCCCCTCTCCAACCTGACTCGAGCAGTGTCTCTGCTTTCCCCCCCTGCCTCCAGCTGGACGAGAGCCCGCTCGGCCTTCCCTTGTGGCCCACCGCCCCCAGCAGACACCCTTTCTTGCACTTCCTCCTTCCCCGTGCCCGGCCCTTCCCCCGTCGCCCCTCCCGATTCTCCCCGTTCCAATCTCCCCTCCCCGAAGGTCCGGGCCCCTATCTCTCGGTCGTTGCTTCCGGCTAGGAAGGGGAGGTGGGGACCATGTGTCCCGCCGGGGATGGGTCTGCCGGCTCTGCTGCCCGCAGCGTCTTCGGCCCACCTCCGATGGGTAGCGACTCAAGAGGAGAGAGACCTCCGGGGTCTCAGACGGGCTGAGCCGTACGGGGGAGAGGGGGAGAGGAACCTGTCACCGCTCGGTGACATCACCACTGCGCAGGTGGAGGGATATGGAGGAGGCAGCGGGTCAACAAGGAGGGGACGGGAGTTGGGGGTGGGGAGAGGGCGTCCCTGCTCTACCTCCCATCTCCTTCCAGTCAGAGAGACCTTTGCTATGGGGCAAGGAGGCCTGTCAGGAGGCGCCCTCCAACATGGCATTTCTGGCTAGTCCCCTCAGCCCCGGCCCGTCCGGCCCAAGACCATCTCCTCGGGGCCGGGGGGCGGGGGCGGTTAGGGACTCCGCGAAGCCACCATGATTGGTTGCTCTTGACCTGCCAGCCCCGGGAGGCGGGCGGCAGAGGAGTCACCGGATACATGCCTGTGGATGTTTAACTCTCCGAGAATCAGAGTGGGCATGGAAAAGGAGAGAAAGAAGGTGAGAAAGGGGTCAAGGTGGTTAAAGAAGTTGGAGGTGGGACCGGGGGGCAGTAGATAACAGATACCAGAATCTGGAGGGGGTGGTAGATGCCAATAATGTGGGCTTCAAAGGAGAGGCAGGAGAGGAAAGGGGGAGAGGGGATAGTGTGAAAGTGGTATTGGGGAGCGAGAAGGAAGCCGACACCTCCTCCTTTCCCGGTGAGTCTGGGGGAGTGGGTGGGAGAGGCCTCCGCTGGAGAGAGCAGCAGAAGAGACTGAATCATCTGGGGTGAACCAGCTGGCAGTGAGGGCGAGGAGGAGAGAGCAGGAAAGGAACAGGTCAAGGATGAAAGGGAGTGGGCGTGCCATTGGCCACAATTAGCAGCAGTTGTGGAGGGAGGGGAGGGAGGAGGAAGGGTGCGGGGGTGGGGGAAAGTTTGGTTGAGAATGAGATGGCTGGAACCTGGGCGGGGAGAAGGGGATGAGGAAGGAAGGGGGAAGGACCCGAGAGGGCGGGTTCAGGGGACCTGGAGGGGGCGGGGCCTATAGGGGCGGAGCACAGGGGACAAAAAGGGGACATGGAGGGGATGGAGCGGGTGGATTTTTCCGGTCTCACACTTACCCTGTCTCTCCCCTCGTCTGACCTGGCCCCCGTCCGATTCTCTTTCATCTGACTCTCCCCCGTCTGCCTCTCCCCTTCCTGACTCTCTCCTTGTCTATCCTCCCCTATGGCTGCCCTCCGCTATGGCTGCCCTCGCACTCTCTCCCCCTGACTCTCCCCCGTCACTCTCCCCCCTCTGACTCTCTCCCATCTGATTCACCTCTCATCCCATCCTCCCCTTCTCTGACCTCCCCATGTCTGACTCTCTCTTTGCCTGAATCTCCCCCATCTGACTCTCCCTTTTATGGCTGTCCCCATCTCACTCTCCTCAGTGTGACTCTTCCTCCGGCATTCACCCCCGTTTGACTCTACTCCATCTCGCTCTCCCCTCGTTTGACCCTCCCTCATCTGTCACCCTCTCCCTATCTGCCTCTCCCCTCGTCATCCTCTCCCCTGGGCTGATGGTATTTATTAAGTGCTTACTATGTGCCAAGCATCCTCCCCTCAAGCTGACTCTCTCCAGCATCCCTGTCAGCTGAGGGGGTCCGGGGGCCCGGGAAGCGCTTAGTACAGGGCTCAGCACGCAGTAGGCACTCGGGAAATACCTCGCTGGATGGGTTGAAGGGGAGAATCGGGGCGTTGTGCCCAGTCTCTCACTTGCTTTCTCCCTCCCTCCCTCCCTCCCGCTTCCAGTCCCAAGGCGGCTCCAGGCCTTGTCTCCCGCCCAGACTCACTGCTTTCCCCGCCGGCACATGCAGAATCTCTGCTGGCTGCGGACCTGCCAGTCCCGATCCGCCATGGCGACTCTGGAAAGAAAGGGACCCGTGGGAAAACCTGCCGTCCCTGGGCATTGGCGGTGGTCAGTGGGGATGGGCGGTGGTCATTGGGAATGGACGGCGGCCCCTCGCTGTCCTCCACTCTTCTCTCTCCCCCGACCTCATCGGCCCCCGCGGTGATCTGACACTGTGTCATGCTGTATCGTTTAGTCGATCCCGGTGGGTCGACCACAGGGGTCTCCTCCTGCTGACACCCTTAAGCCGGGAGACCCCGAGGGACAGGCGCCGGGCCTGATTCTTAGGCAGCGGTGTTCTTCCAGCGTTCAGTACAGTAGTCTGCCCACGGGAAGCATTTCCAGCTATGCACTCCCCTCCCTGCCGCTCCTGCACAGGAAGCACTGGCCTTTAGCTAACAGGCCCCAGGGACGCCCAGAGCTAGACTGCATGTTTGGTTTGTTCTGTTTTGCTTTGCTGTTTGTCTGTCCCGTTTAGACTTGAGCCCGTTATTGGGCAGGGATTGTCTCTAACTGTTGCCGAATTGTACACTCCAAGAGTTTAGTACAGTGTTCTGCACATAGTAAGCGCTCAATAAATACTATTGAACATTGCATGAATGAGACCCTCCCCAACCCGCCAGCCCAGCGATCCCGCCCCGGCCTTCTGCCAGGTCTCCCCCAACCATGGAGACCCCACCCCCACCCCTAAACACACAGACGCTCCTCACCGGGGCCGGGTCGGGTTCTGGATTCTGCGCCAAACAAGATCAAGTCAGTACACGCAGCTTTCACTAAACCAAAATCGGTCCCGATGAGAGCCAAGTGGCTGCACAGCTACACGTTCAGCTCTCTCCGAGGGACAGGGCACAGCAGGGCGGGGTCGGAGGGAGAGGGTTCCGTTGCCATGGGCACCATTGTTGAAGGAGGGGCTTGGTCAGGTCGGGGCGGAGCAAGGGAAAGATGTTCTGAAGGGGGCGGAGCTTGTCACGAGTGGGCGGGGCATCACCTGACCGTGAGCCCTGAAATGTGGCCAGAGAGCCCAAGCCTGGTAGTCGGAGCACCTGGACTCTAAACCCGGCTCCACCACTAGTGTGATGCGTGACCTTGGGCAAGTGCCCTCACTTAGCTAGGTCTCAGTCCCCTCAGCGATTCAATGGGGATGAAAAGTGTGAACAGCATGAAAGTCAGAGGCTGTGTCTGACCTGATGAACTTGCATCCAGCCCAGCAACTGGTAAGGTGCTTGGTGCTTAGAAAGTGCTTAATAAGCACCATAATCATTGGTGTTACTATTATTATCTCTACCGGACGATTTACCATCCTGTCTTCGTTCTGTTTTCTTCCCATATTGTACTAGACAACTGACTACCCTATCTCCATTCTATCTCCTTCGACTATTGTACTAGACATCCTGTCTCCCGTGGTAGATCAATCAGTTAAGTTGGGGTACAAATGTGTCAATCACATTAACGTATAAGGACCACTCCTAAGATCTGGTTCTGATTGGAGAGTGGAGAACGGGCAACGCAAAGGGATTGGGTAGGATTGTGGGTGCACGCTGGAAGAGGTGCAGTGGAGTGGAACGTGGAAATGCTTGCAAATAAAGGTACCGGGTTCTGTTCTGTTCATTGCTACACCAAGGTCACGAAACCCTCTCATGCGATTGCTAGATCAGAGTCGTTTCTCTGATTAAATTCCGTAACATTATCGTTGTTCCAATTGATCATATACACAATCAAGTGGGTCGGCCCCAGCGGCCCGCTGGTTAGTGCAGCCCGGGGAGGGGCAACGGGCTTCTCCTGACCCCAGCCCGTGTGGGAGAAATTCCCCACCCCACCTCTCGTCTAGCCCCTGTGCACGGGAGCCAGACCGGACCCGAACACCGAGCCAATTAACTCAGTCCTTACAATATTATCTTTGGGATTTGGTAAGTGGTCTGGGTGTGCCAACTAGTGCACTAAGCATAGAGGTAATTACAAAGGGGCTCACAGGCTAAGGAGGAGGCAGAACGGGATATGAAATCCCTCTGGACAAATGAGGAAACTGAGGTACAGAGAAGTTAAGGAGCGTATTCAAAGTCACTGAGTGGGCAAGTGATAGAGTCTGGACTACATCCCTGATCTCTTTTCGCTGCCTTCTGTGTAATGGGGACTTCCCACTCGCAGGAGTCCACTTATGCTTTACCCACCCGTGGTCAAGCCCCTAGCTCCCACCCGCGAGCACTTCCTACTTGGGAGGAATCCATTTATGTGTTACACACCCGTGGTGAAGTGCCTAGCTCCTACCCATGAGTACTTCCCATTTGGGAGGAATCCACTATCTTCTTTCTTTCTTTCTTTCTTTCTTTCTTTCTTTCTTTCTTTCTTTCTTTCTTTCTTTCTTTCTTTCTTCTTTCTTTCTTTCTTTCTTCTTTCTTTCTTTCTTCTTTCTTCTTTCTTCTTTCTTTCCTTCTTTCCTTCTTTCCTTCTTTCCTTCTTTCCTTCTTTCCTTCTTTCCTTCTTTCCTTCTTTCCTTCTTTCCTTCTTTCTTCCTTTTCATTCATATTTATTGAGTGTTTACTGTGTGCAGAGCACTGTACTAAGGGCTTGGAAAGTACAGTTTGGCAACAGATAGAGACAATCCCCACCCAACAACGCGCTCACAATCTAGAAGGGGCAGACAGCAAAACAAAACAAGTAGACAGGCATCAGTAACAATAAAAACAGATGAATAGAATTATAGGTATATACACCTCATTAATAAAATAGCTTAATAAATATGTAGAAATATATACTACCACTACTACTATGGCTACTACTGCTACCATTATTGATATTGGTATTACTACTACTACTCTTACTACTGCTACTGCTACTAGTGTCCGACGCTTAGAGCACTGCTTGGCACATAGTAAGCGCTTAATTAGTACCATTATGATCGTTATTATTTACACTGCTACTCCTAGTACTACTACTCTTACTACTACCCTTATTACTATTATTCTGTCAATGCTATTTACTGGGCACTAACTGTGTGCAGAGCACTGTACTAAGTGCTTGGGAGAGTACAATAGAACAATGTAACGGACACATACCCTTCTCACAACGTGGTTGTCATCTAGTTGAGAAATTACAGATATGGACATAGGTGCTGTGAGGCTGGGAGGTGGGGATGAATGAAGGGAGTCAAGGTGATGAAGAAGGCAGTGGGAGAAAAGGAAAGGAGGGCTTAGTCAGGGAAGTCCTTTTGAAGGAGATGTGCCTTCAATATGGCACTGAAGGAGGGGACAGTAATTATCTGTCAGATAGGAAGACAGAGGGTGTTCCTGGCCAGAGGCAAGATGTGGGCGAGAGTTTGGCAGTGGGATAGACGAGATCGAGGTACAGTGAGAAGGTTAACATTAGAGAAGTGGAGTGTTTGCGCTGGGTTGAAGTATGAGAGCAATGAGGTGAGGCGAGGGGTTTAAGGTGATTGCATGCTTTAAAGCTGATGGTAAGGAGTTTCTGTTTGAGGCGGAGGTGGGTGGACAACCACTGGAGGGTCTTGAAGGAATGGGAAAACGTGGACCAAACCCTTTTGTAAAAAAATGATGCCTTGAGCAAAGGGAAGTATGGACTGGCGTGGGAAGAAACAGGAAGCTGGGAGGTCAGCAGAGAGTGATACAGGAATCAAGGCGGGAGTGGATAAATGCTTGGATTAACGTGATTTTAGTTTGGAAGGAGAGGAAAGAGCAGATTTTAGTGATGTTGAGAAGGTCGAACCGACGAGATTTAGTGATGGATTGAATATGTGCGTTGAATGACAGAGAAGAGTCAGATTGATTGATGCAAGTATTGTGGAGCAGAGGGTGGGTTGAATATCAAGCGTTGAAAGGGTCCAGATGTGCATGCTTAGATGACACAGAAGGGAGAAGGAGTAGGGGAGAAGAGGGATTAATCGGGGAAGGACTATTGGAGGAGATATGCCCGCAGTAAGGCTTTGAATGTGAATGGTATTCTGCAGAGACACAAAAGCACAATAAAGGAGCCAAAAAGAGCAGGGTGAGGGTGGTTTTCTCTCAAAGACTCCTGTAATTTTCCAGATTTCTGAGGTCTAAAATCTAACATGTATATCATCATCAGCTTATGATGACTGCCTTCCTCTGAAGAATTTCATCGGTATTATTTATTCACTCATTCAATCGTATTTAGTAAGTGCTTACTGTGTGCAGAGCACTGTACTAAACGATTGAAATGTACAATTCAGCAAGAGATAGAGACAATCCCTACCCAACAACGGGTTCACAGTCTGGAAGGCGGGGAGACAGGCAACAACACAAAACAAGGAGACAGGCATTAATAGCATCAAAATAAATTCATAGAATTATAGCTATGTACGCATCATTAATAAAATAAATAGAATAATGAATAGGTACATATATATGCAAGGGTTGTGGGGGTGGGGAGGGGGTAGAACAGAGGGAGGGAGTAGAGGCGATGGGGAGGGGCGGAGGAGTCCTCCTGGAGGAGGTGACCTTTCAGTGCCGAATTGTACTTTCCAAGCACGTAGTACAGTTCTCTGAAGACAGTAAGTGCTCAATAAATACGATTGAATGAATGAATGAAGGAAGGAAGGGAGGAAGTGAGCTAGTTTGGCTGAAGGGAGGAAGGAGGGCATTCCAGGCCAGTGGAAGGACGTGGGCCAGGGGTCGACGGCGAGATAGGCATGAATGGGGGATCGTGAGGTTCACGACAGAGGAGCAGAGTGTACGGGCTGGGCTGTAGAAGGAGAGACGGGAGGTGAGGTAGGAGGGGGCAAGGTGATGGAGAGCTTTGAAGTCAATAGTGAGGAGTTTTTGCTTGATGCGAATGTTGATAGGCAACCACTGGAGATTTTTGAGGAGGAGGATGGCATGTCCACAGCGTAAAGGGTCAAGTAGAGACTGAAGTGGGGAGAGAGAGGAGATTGGGAGATCAGAAAGGATGCTGATGCAATAATCCAGTCAGGTTATGATGAGTGATTGTACTAACAAGATAGCGGTTTGGATGGAGAGAAAAGGGCAGCTCTTAGCGATGTTGTGAAGGTGAGACCGGCAGACTTTGGGGACGGATTGGATGTGAGGTGAATGAGAGAGCAGAGTAAAGGATAACACCAAGGTTGCGGGCTTGTGAGACAGGAAGGATGGTAGTGCCGTCCACCGCGATGGGAAAGTCGTGGAGAGGAAAGGGTTTAGGAGGGAAGTCAAGGATTTCAGACTCGGACATGTTGAGTTTTAGGTGGCGGGCGGACATTCAGATGGTGATGTCCTGAAGGCAGGAGGAGATCCGAGCCTGGAGGGAGGGAGAGAGAACAGGGGAGGTGATGTAGATTTGGTATCATCTGCTTAGAGATGATGGTTGAAGCCGTGGGAGAGAACGAGTTTACCAAGTGAGTGAGTATAGATGGACTCCCCAGGTAGGGGCAGATGTTCGGGCAGAACGCTTGTGGGACTGGAAGCCAGGAGTTTCGCCAGGGGTGTATAACGTAGAAGTGTGGAATATATAACGTATAAGCCAAAGTAGCCCTCTTCCCCTCTTCAAAGCCCTACTGAGAGCTCACCTCCTCCAGGAGGCCTTCCCAAACTGAGCCCCCTTTACTCTGCTCCTCCTCCCCTCCCCATCTCTCCTACTCCCTTCCTCTGCTCTACTCCCTTCTTTGCCCCACAGCACTTGCATATATTTGTACATATTTATTACTCAATTTTATTAATGATGTGTATATATCTATGATTCTATTATTCTATTTTTGATGATATTGATGCTTGTCTACTTGTTTTGTTTTGTTGTCTCTCTCCCCCTACTAGACTGTGAGCCTGTTGTGGGGTAGGGGTTGTCTCTATCGTTTGCCAAATTGTACTTTCCAAGCCCTTAGTACAGTGCTCTGCACACAGGAAGCACTCAGTAAATACGAATGAATTAATGAAAGTGGATTCCTCCCAAGTGGGAAGTACTCATGGGTGGAAGCTAGGTGTTTGACCATGGATGGGTAAAACATAAAGGAATTCCTCCGAATGGGAAGTGCCCATGGGTTGGATCTAGCTGCCTCACCATGTGCGAACACACCATATATGAATTCCGCCTAGGTGGGATCTGATTGTTTTGCCACAAGTGAGTATCATATAAGTATATTCCTCCCGATAGGGAAGCTCTAATATTAAATAATTATATTCCTCCCAAAGGGGAAGTTCAATTTGCTGTGTCTAAAATAATCAATTAATTCAATTCGCCTCGCAGAATAAATTTTGTCCAAAACTCAAGCTTTCTGTCCCCAGTCTCTCTGTCTCGTTGTGCCGATTCCTGAAAGAACCCGTCCCTGGGCGACGGGTGACAGATGCTCCAAGGTAAGGTCCTAGGGATCCAAAAAATCAAAAACTTTATATTTTCCATGCCTCGGACCACATCTCAGAATAAAATAGGAACGTGTCATCGATATTTAGGGAGAAATATTTTTTCAGTTCTGTGGTTTATCCAGGCCATGCAGCTTTTTCGCTGAATATTGGACAAGCACCAAACAAGTATGAGAACCACACTTAATTTAAGGAACTCAGTTGTGCTCAGGAGAAACTTCTCCCAGTTCTTCTCAGACTACAGAAGGAGATGAAGCCTATTGCCACTACCAATCAATCAATCAATTATATTTGTTATATGTTTCAACCCACATATTCAATCCATCCTGTAAATCCTGTCAGTCCCAGCTTCACAATATCGCTAAAATCTGCCCTTTCCTCTCCATCCAAACTGCCAACATGACAGTGGCATCCTGAAATAATTTACATATCGGGGACACCTGGACTCACCTCTTTTAGGGGTATTCAAAATCCCCCCTCAATATTCTTCCAGGCTTTGAGGAATGATGTTGATCAGGTCTGGCTACTCCTCTCACACTGCACAACTCTAAGTCCTGCTACCCTCATATCAACTGAGGACCAGGGAAAGAACAATGACTGCAAGGCTGCTGTTATCGCCTAATAAGATCGCACACAGTTTTACAGCACCAGCCCGTGCAAAATCTTGACCTCTTGTTGTTCATTGATGGCTCTTGTCTTCGGGGTGGCTGAGGGCAGCTCAAATCAGGCTGTATGATTTGCTCTGAGCCTGCTATTCTGGGATCCAGGGCCCTACCTCCCATTATTCAGCACAATAGGCTGAGTTAGTCGCTCTTACTTGTGTCTGCCTTCTGGCCTCCGGGTAAATCACAACAATCTATACTGACTCGCGGCATACCCCTAGGGTTGGGCATGATTTTGGTTCCCTCTGGCAACAACAAAATATCTTTTTGGATGCGGGAACTCCTAATCGAAATGGGATCCTTGCTGCATCGGTTTTAAAGACCATCTTGCTACCTGTGTCTCTTGCTGTTGTGAAATGTGTGGTGCATTCTTCCTCTCATGACCTTGCGTGCAAGGGTAATGCCTGCCCATATGGCGTTTCACGAGTGGCAGCTCTACATTCCTCACAATTTCCCGATGCCGCCACTTTTGTGTCTCTCTCCTCTGCTCCCTGGCCCTCCCTCCACAATTTCATTTCACTTCAGAAAGCAGCCTCTCTGGGGAAGGTAAAATTCTGGTTAACACTTACCTGTTAACAAACTCCTTCAGAAGGATGGGTGGGCCCCAGCCACCTTCATGTTGCTCCCCATGCTGTATTGCCTTTCCTTGTCTGGCTCACTCATGGTCATGCCCATATGGAAAAAAAGGGGAATCGTGGACTCATTATGAGGCTCTTGTTTGCACCCTAGATAGGGCAGCTAGCTCTCCGGTATGAGGCAGAGGAAGGTAGAGCCGAATTGAGCATCTATCCACCAGCAAAGGCACCCGGAGAAATAGTACCAGCAAGAAGGGCTGCAAGAGCAGGAGGATCAGCTAGAGAACCAAGCGCCTAGTACAGTGGTCTGCACACAGTATGGGCTCAATAAATACTATCGAATGAATATTGAACCAGGAAGCCGCTGTGCGACTGTGAGGTGGGGAGGTGGGGCAGAGAGGATCAACTAGATCCATAAGACGGGGACCAGCAACCCCGTACCTCTATGCTTACTGCACTACTTGGCACACCCAGAGCACTTACCAAATTGCAAAGATTATATTGTAAGGACTGAGTTAATTTTGGCTTGGTGTTCTGGTCTGGTCTGGTTCCCGAGCAAAGGGGCTAGATGAGAGGTGGGGTGGGGAATTTGTCCCACACGGACTGGAATCAGGAGAAGCTCGTTGCCCCTCCCCGGGCCGCACTAACCAGCCGGCCGCTGGGGCCAACTCAATTTATTGTTTCTGTGATCAATTGGAACAACGATAATGATACGGGATTTTACCCGAGAAACGACCCTGATCTAGCAATCTCATGAGAGGGTTTCGTGACCTTGGTGTAGAAATGAACAGAACAGAACCCGGTACCTTTATTGGCAAGCATTTCCACGTTCCACTCCACCGCAACTCTTCCAGCGTGCACCCAAAATCCTACCCAATCCCTTTGCGTTGCCCATTCTCCACCCTCCAATCAGAACCAGATTTTAGGAGTGGTCCATATACGTTAATGTGATTGACACATTGGTACCCCAATTTAACTGATTGATCTACCACAGGAGACAGGATGTCTACTACAATATTGGAAGGAGATAGAACGGAGACAGCGTGATCCGTTTTCTAGTGCAATATGGGAAGAAAACAGAACGGAGACAGGGTGGTAAATCGTCCGGTACAGATAACAATAGTAACAACAATGATTATGGTGCTTATTAAGCACTTTCTAAGCACCAAACACCGTACCAATTGCTGGACTGGTTCATCAGGTCCGACACAGTCTCTGACTTTTATGGTGTTCACAATTTTCATACTCATTTAACCGAAGAGGGAACTGAGACCTAGCTAAGTGAGGGCACTTGCCCAAGGTCACGCATCACACTAGTGGTGGAGCCGGGTTTAGAGTCCAGATGCTCCGACTACAGGGCTTGGGCTCTCTGGCCACATTTCAGGGCTCACGGTCAGGTGATTCCCCGCCCACTCGTGACAAGCTCCGCCCCTTTCAGAACATCTTTCCCCTGTCCCGCCCACACCTGACCAAGCCCCTCCTTCAACAATGGTGCCCATGGCAACGGAACCCTCTCCCTCCGACCCCGCCCTGCTGGGCCCTGTCCCTCGGAGAGAGAGCCGATCGAGTAGCTGGGCAGCCACTTGGCTCAAATTGGGACCCATTTCGGTTTAGTGAAAGCTACGTGTACTGACTTGATCTTGTTTGGCGCAGAGTCCAGAACCAGGCCCGGCCCCAGTAAGGAGCGTCTGTGTGTTTAGGGGTGGGGAGGGAGTCTCCATGGTTGGGGGATACCTGGCAGAAGACGGTGCGGGGTCGCTGGGCTGGCGGGTTGGGGAGGTTCTCATTCATTCAATATTCAATAGTATTTATTGAGCGTTTACTTTCATTCAATAGTATTTATTGAGCGCTTACTATGTGCAGAGCACTGTACTAAGCGCTTGGGATGAACAAGTCGGCAACAGATAGAGAGAGTCCCTGCCGTTTGACGGGCTTACAGTCTAATCGGGGGAGACGGACAGACGAGAACAATGGCAATAAACAGCGTCAAGGGGAAGAACATCTCGTAAAAACAATGGCAACTAAATAGAATCAAGGCGATGTACAATTCATTAACAAAATAAATAGGGTAACGGAAATATATACAGTTGAGCGGACGAGTACAGTGCTGTGGGGATGGGAAGGGAGAGATGGAGGAGCAGAGGGAAAAGGGGAAAATGAGGCTTTAGCTGCGGAGAGGTAAAGGGGGGATGGCAGAGGGAGTAGAGGGGGAAGAGGAGCTCAGTCTGGGAACGCCTCTTGGAGGAGGTGATTTTTAAGTAGGGTTTTGAAGAGGGAAAGAGAATCAATTTGGCGGAGGTGAGGAGGGAGGGCGTTCCAGGACCGTGGGAGGACGTGACCCGGGGGTCGACGGCGGGATAGGCGAGACCGAGGGACGGTGAGGAGGTGGGCGGCAGAGGAGCGGAGCGTGCGGGGTGGGCGGTAGAAAGAGAGAAGGGAGGAGAGGTAGGAAGGGGCAAGGTGATGGACAGCCTCGAAGCCTAGACTGAGGAGTTTTTGTTTGGAGCGGAGGTCGATAGGCAACCACTGGAGTTGTTTAAGAAGGGGAGTGACATGCCCAGATCGTTTCTGCAGGAAGATGAGCCGGGCAGCGGAGTGAAGAATAGACCGGAGCGGGGCGAGAGAGGAGGAAGGGAGGTCAGAGAGAAGGCTGACACAGTAGTCTAGCCGGGATATAACGAGAGCCCGTAATAGTAAGGTAGCCGTTTGGGTGGAGAGGAAAGGGCGGATCTTGGCGATATTGTAGAGGTGAAACCGGCAGGTCTTGGTAACGGATAGGATGTGTGGGGTGAACGAGAGGGACGAGTCAAGGATGACACCCAGATTGCGGGCCCGAGAGACGGGAAGGATGGTCGTGCCATCCACGGTGATGGAGAAGTCTGGGAGAGGACCGGGTTTGGGAGGGAAGATGAGGAGCTCAGTCTTGCTCATGTTGAGTGTTAGGTGGCGGGCCGACATCCAGGTGGAGACGTCCCGGAGGCAGGAGGAGATGCGAGCCTGAAGGGAGGGGGAGAGGACAGGGGCGGAGATGTAGATCTGCGTGTCATCTGCGTAGAGATGGTAGTCAAAGCCGTGAGAGCGGATGAGTTCACCGAGGGAGTGAGTGTAAATGGAGAACAGAAGAGGGCCAAGAACTGACCCTCGAGGAACTCCAACAGTTAAAGGATGGGAGGGGGAGGAGGCTCCAGCGTAGGAGACCGAGAATGATCGGCCAGAGAGGTAAGAGGAGAACCAGGAGAGGACAGAGTCCGTGAAGCCAAGGTGAGATAAGGTATGGAGGAGGAGAGGATGGTCGACAGTGTCAAAGGCAGCAGAGAGGTCAAGGAGGATCAGAATGGAGTAGGAGCCATTGGATTTGGCAAGAAGGAGGTCATGGGTGACCTTAGAGAGAGCAGTCTCGGTAGAGTGGAGGGGACGGAAGCCAGATTGGAGGGGGTCTAGGAGAGAATGGGAGTTAAGGAATTCTAGGCATCGATTGTAGACGACTCGTTCTAGGATTTTGGAAAGGAAGGGTAGTAGGGAGATAGGACGATAACTGGGACGTTTACTATGTGCAGAGCACTGTACTAAACTCTTGGAGTGTACAATTCGGAAACAGTTAGAGACAATCCCTGCCCAATAATGGATTCAGGTCTAAACGGGGGAGACAAACAGCAAAGCAAAACAGAACAAACCAAACAAGAGTCTAGCTCTCGGCTTCCCTGGGGCATGTTATCTAAAGGCCAGTGCTTCCTGTGCAGGAGCGGCAGGGAGGGGAGCACATAGCTGGAAATGCGTCCCGTGGGCATACCACTGTCCTGAACGCTGGGAGAACACCGCTGGCTAAGAATCAGGCCCGGTCCCTGTAGGTGGGGGTGTCAGCAGGAGACCCCTGTGGTCGACCCACCGGGAGCGACGAAACGATACAACATGACACAGTGTCAGATCCCCGCGGGAGCCGATGAGGTCGGGGGGAGAGAGAAGAGTGGAGGACAGCGAGGGGCCGCCGTCCATCCCCACTGACCACCGCCCATTCCCACTGATGGCAGGTTTTCCCACGGGTCCCTTTCTTTCCAGAGTCGCCATTGCGGATCGGGACTGGCAGGTCCGCAGCCAGCAGAGATTCTGCATGTGCCGGCGGGGAAGGCAGTGAGTCTGGGCGGGAGACAAGGCCTGGAGCCGCCTTGGGACTGGAACCGGGAGGGAGGGAGGGGGAAAGCAAGTGAGGGACAGGGCACAACGGCCCGATTCTCCCCTTCAGTTCATCCAGCGAGGTATTTCCCGAGTGCCTACTGCGTGCTGAGCCCTGTACTAAGCGCTTCCCAGGCCCCCGGGCCCCCTTAGCTGACAGGGATACTGGAGAGAGTCAGCTTGAGGGGAAGGTTCTTGGCACATAGGAAGCACTTAATAAATACCATCAGCCGAGGGGAAAGGATGACGAGGGGAGAGGCAGATGGGGAGAGAGTGACAGATGGGGGAGGGTCAACGAGGGGAGAGCGAGATGGGGTAGAGTCAAACGGGGGTGAATGCCGGGGGAAGAGTCACACTGGTGAGAGTGAGATGGGGACAGCCATAAAAGGGAGAGTCAGATGGGGGCAAAGAGAGTGTCAGACGTGGGGAGGTCAGACGAGGGGAAGTTCAGATGAGCGGTGAATCAGACGGGAGAGAGTCAGAGGCGGGAGAGTGACAGGGGGAGAGTCAGGGGGAGAGAGTGGGAGGGCAGCCAAAGGGGAGGGCAGCCATAGGGGAGGTTAGAGAAGGAGAGAGTCAGGAAGGGGATAGTCAGACGGGGGAGAGTCAGATGAGAGAAAGAGAATCGGACGGGGGCCGGGTCAGACGAGGGGAGAGACAGGGTGAGTGTGAGACAGGAAAAATCCAATGGGAGGGTGGAGTTAGCTCCACCCCTTCCATGTCCCCTTTTTGTCCCCTGTGCTCCGCCCCTCTAGGCCCCGCCCCCTCCAGGTCCCCTGAACCCGCCCTCTCGGGTCCTTCCCCCTTCCTTCCTCATCCCCTTCTCCCCGCCCAGGTCCCAGCCATCTCATTCGCAACCAAACACTCCCCCCCACACCCTTCCTCCTCCCTCCCCTCCCTCCACAGCTGCTGCTAATTGTGGCCAATGGCACGCCCACTCCCTTCCATCCTTGACCTGTTCTTGCCCTGCTGTCTCCTCCTCCTCGCCCTCACTGCCAGCTGGTTCACCCCAGATGATTCAGTCTCTTCTGCTGCTCTCTCCATCGGAGGCTTCTCCCCCACCCACTCCCCCCAGACTCACCGGGAAAGGAGGAGGTGTCGGCTTCCTTCTCGCATCCCAGTACCACTTTCTCACTATCCCCTGTCCCCCTTCCCTCTCCTTCCTCTCATTTGAAGCCCACATTATTGGCCTCTACCACCCCCTCCAGATTCTGGTAGCTGTCATCTACTGCCCCCCTGGTCCCACCTCCAACTTCTTTAACCAGCCTGACCCCTTTTTCACCTTCCTTCTCTCCTTTTCCATGCCCACTCTGATTCTCGGAGAGTTAAACATCCACAGACATGTATCCGGTGACGACTCTGCCGCCTGCCTCCCGGGGCTGGCACGTCAAGAGCAGCCAGCCATGCTGGCTCCGCGGCGTCCCTCCCCCCCGCGCCCCGAGGAGCTGGTCTTGGGCCGGACGGGATGGGAGCTGAGGGGACTAGCCAGAAATGCCATGTTGGAGGGCCCCTCCTGACAGGCCTCCTTGCCCCATGACAAAGGTCTCTCTGACTGGAAGGAGATGGGAGGCAGAGCAGGGACGCCCTCTCCCCACCCCCAACTCCCGTCCCCTCATTGTCTACACGCTGCGTCCTCCATATCCCTCCACCTGCGCAGCGGTGATGTCACCGAGCGGTGACAGGTTCCTCTCCCCCTCTCCCCGCTACGGCGCAGTCCGCCTGAGACCCCCGAGGTCTCTCTCCTCTTGAGTCGCTGCCTATCGGAGGTGGGCCGAAGACCCCGCGGGCAGCAAAGCCGGCAGACGCATCCCCGGCGGGACATATGGTCCCCACCTCCCCTTCCCAGCCGAAAGCAACGATCGAGAGATAGGGGCCCGGACCTCCGATGAGGGGAGATTGGGAGGGGGAAAGTGGGGAGGGGCGGCGGGGGAAGGGCCGGGCACGGGGAAGGAGGAAGGGCAGGACAGAGGGGATGGGGCGATGGGGCAGAGGGGAAGGCTGAGCGGACTCTGGTCCGGCCGGAGGCGGGGGGGAAATCAGAGATACTGCCCGAGTCAGGTTGGAGAGGGGGGTGGAAGGAGGAGGAGACTCGGGAGCCCCCGACCTTAATTCTCTGGCCTTCTGGCTGCTACAGATTTGAGCACCTGGTCTACATCATCACGACCCAGGAATTCCAGGACATTCTCCGCATCGAGGAGGAGTGGGAGGGGGACCCGGAAAAGGAGGAGGAAGAGAAGGTGGAGGAGAAGAAGAAGGTGTTGGAGAAAAAAGTGGAGCAGGAAAGGAAGAGGAAATGTAAAAAGGAGACGATAGAAGAAGAGGTGGTGGAGGACGAGCACGAAGAGGAGGAGGTGAAGGAGAACGAGAAGGAAAAGAATATGAAATTGGAAAAGGAGAAGACGGAGGAGGAGGTGGAGGTGGGCGAGAAGGAGAGGGATAAGAAGATGAAATTGGAAAAGAAGATGGAAGTGGTAGAGGATGTGGAGGAGTGGAAGGTGGAGTTGCAGCAGGAGTGGAAGGTGAAGGAGGAGGAGGAAATGAAATTGGAAAAGGAGAAGGAGGAAGTGGGGGAGGGTGAGAAGCAGGAGAAAGAAAAGGATCAACACGAGGGTCTCAGGATGTTCCTTCCCCGGAGCCCAACGCAGGTGGAGATGTTCTGCGGGCTGGGGGCCCTGTTTCCAAGTCCCAGCAAAATTTGTCCTAAGGCGGGAGAAGGTACCAGACAGAAGGCGAGGAGAGGGGTACTGGGCTGGATGGCCCATGCCCAGAGGTGGGTCCGGAATTCCCTGCGGGGGAAGACCAATGTGCACCCCCAGGGCAGGGAGTGAGCACAACATCGGCCTCTCCCGGGGTCCTGGCGATGCCCAGCTGGAATCCCATGCCCCCGCCCTTGCCCAACCACCATAGGAAGCCCGGCCCTTCCCTCTCCCCAGGAATCTGGCCTGTGAATCTGGCAAAAGTGCCTCTCACATGTAACCTTCATGAGTCAGGTCTGCATCTCTCCTGTCCTGGCAAATCAGCGGGCCCCTTCCAGATCACTTCAGTCTTTGAATGCCTACTGGCCACAACCAAATCACTCCAGTGCATTAATGTCAGCTGGCCACATTCATATCACCCCCATCTTTTAATGTGAGCCAGAAAAGTCCATCTTGCCAAGCCATTAACACCAGCAGGAAATGACCTCATCGCTCCTCTCATTTAACTTCTGCCAGCCACGTCCACCTCACCCCAGGCTTTAACATCAGGCATTAGCGTCCACATCGCCCCAGTTCTTTAGTGTCTGTTGGCCACGTCCTCATCACCCGCATATCCTTTAATGGCTGCTGGCCATGTCTCGATTGTCCCCGTCTTTCAGCTTCTGCTAGCCATGTCTGCATCTTTCTCCCCTTTAAGTTCTGCTGGCCACGTCCTCATCACTCTGACTGACCATATCCGGACCACCCCTGAATTTTAATGTCTCCTGGCCACGTCCTCATTGCCCCTGACATTTAACGTCAGACAGCTGCATCGTCCCCATCCTTCATTGTCTGCCAGCCATGTCTGCATCTCCCTGTTCCTTTAACATCTGCCAGCCAAGTCTGCACAATCCACAACTTTTAGGATCTGCTGGCCACAGCCTCATGGCTTCCTTGACCATCTTCGGCCCACGTCTCGGTCATCCTGTCGGTAAATGTTGGATTAGATGATTGACCATCCTGTCTCCGTGCTATCTCCTTCCAATATTGTACTAGACATCCGGTCTCCGTTTTATCTCCTTCCTGTGGGAGATCAATCATTTAAGTTTGGGTAGCCATGTGTCAATTACGTTACCTTATATGGACCACTCCTAAGAACTGGGTTCTGATTGGAGGTCGGAGTACGGCAACGAAGGGATTGGGTAGGATTTTGCGCTGGAAGAGTTGCGGTCGAGAGGAATGCAGAAATGCTCATAAATGAAGATACCAGGTTCAGACGGCTCGGGGCTGTTCACCACTCGTACCCTCCTGGGGTGAATGGGTGGGCAGCCACTTTCTGCCCTTTCCTGCTCTCTCGGCTCTTTCTCTCTAATCTGTTCATTTCTACACCAAAGTCATGGAACCCTATCATTCAGTTGCGAGATGAGAGTCTTTTCTCGGATAAATTCTCTAACTGTTCTCCAGCCATGTCTGAATCACTCTCACTCTTTAGCGGTTGCTGGCCATGTCCTAATCGACCCTTGTTTCAACATCTACTAGCCACATCCGCATTGTGCCCATTCTTCAACCTTTGTCAGCCATGTCAGCATCTCTCCTGTCCTCACTGTGGGACCCTGGTGGCACTCTGAAAAATGGCCCCAGGCTGACCCTACCCAAGGGTCCCATTGCCAGCCACTGCCCCCTGTGCCTGCTGTTCTCATGTCAGGTCCCAATGGCACCTTATGAGGACCCCTCTGCCTCTCCCCATTCACACTCTCTCAGAGGGCTTGACCGCTGCCCGCCTCATAACCCTAAATGCTCCCTGCAGCTGCAAACCCTAACTATCCTACAGCAGGAAACCTGAAATGCTCCCTGCAGCCATGAACCCTAAATGCTTCCTGGAGCCACGAGCCCCTGAAGCCCCAAATGCAGCAGTGGTGTGGGGTAGCTCGATGCCTGCTCATCTGACCTGGGGAAGATGGGGTGAGGTCCCGGGCTCCCGACCAGCACTCCAGACCCTGGGCACCAGTTCCCCAGTCAGAACCCTGCTACCCTGAGTCCACTTGCAGCCTTCCCTGGGGAGCCCGGTTCCCCAACTTCCAAATCCCAGGACCGGTCTCTATTTCCACTAGGCCCTGCTCTAAACATTGGTCAGAAACCTAGTAACCCCAGCCCTGGAAATGACAAGTTTCATAAAATGTTTTTAAATGGAGCACTCATCTCCTCACAAAACCCATCATGAGTGAATGAATGAAATCAATGTTGTGAAAAAAACTGTATTGTACACATTCTAAAAGCATAAAGATATGAAATTTCAAGAAAAAAATAGTGAAAATACTTTTCTAATTATAAAAATGGTAGTGATCATTGTAATAGTCGCTAAACACTTATTATGTGGCAAGCACTGTACTAGGCTCAGGGGTTAATAGATGAGAAGCAGCGTGGCTCAGTGGAAAGAGCACGGGCTTTGGAGTCAGGGCTCATGAGTTAGAATCCCAGCTCTGCCACTTGTCGGCTGTGTGACTGTGGGCAAGTCACTCAACTTCTCTGTGCCTCAGTTTCCTCATCTGTAAAATGGGGATTAAGACTGTGAGCCCCACGTGGGACAACCTGATTCCCCTATGTCTACCCCAGCGCTTAGAACAGTGCTCGGCACATAGTAAGCGCTTAACAAATACCAACATTATTATTATTATTACCAGGAGAAGGAGGCGATTCTTAGCGTCTAAAGCAGCTGAGAGGTCAAGGAGGATTTGGAAGGAGTAAAGGCCAATGGATTTGGCAAGGAGATCCTTGGTGCCTAGGTGTGATTTCCCTAAAATCTCCGCTGCTCATCTCTAGTCCCTTGCTTTTTTTGCCCCTTCATCCACTCTCCCATATTTCCCAGCAGGATCCCAAAACGAAATATCTCGTCTCCTCTCAAAATCCACCCCTCCACCTGTGCTTCCTCCCCATCCCTTCGCAGCTTGTCAAAACACTTGGCCCCTCCCTTCTTCCCTCCTTGACCACCATCTTCAGCTGTTTGCTTTCCAATGGTTTTTTCGACCCCAGTGCTTTCAAGCATGCCCATGTCTCCCCATCTTAAAAAAGCCACTCGTTTGACCCTATGGCTCCCTCCAGTTATCGCTATATCTCCCTCCTACCATTCCTTTCCAAACTCCTTGAGCGAGCTGTCCACAATTGCTGTCTCAACGTCCTCTCCTCCAGTTCTCCCCGTGACCCCCTACTATCTGGGTTGCTCCCCCGTCATTCCACAGAACCTGCTCTCTCTGAAGTCACCAACAATTTCCTCCTTGCCAAATCCAATAGCCTCTATTGTATACTGCGTCTCCTTGATCTCTGCCTTCGACACTGTGGACCTCCCCCTTCTCTTGGAAACATCATGAAATCGATAATCCCCACACAGACTCTGGGCAGGAGATGCCCACGACGCCTCCCTTGGACACACTAGCCCGTGGCCGTTGGGCCCGATTGACTCTGGCCACATGTCTAAACCCAAGGTCAGATGAAGTCCCGCCCACTCGTGGCAAGTCCCTCCCCTTTCATATCTCCCCCCACACCCGCCTCCTTCCTCCACAATGGTGTCCATGGTGACGAAGCTCCCTCCCTCAGCCCCCCATCTCCGTTGGGCCCTGTCAGTCTGAGAGAGCTGAACCAGAAACCGTGTGGCTACTAGGCTCGATCTATTTGATTCAGTGGAACCTATGTGAATTGACTTAGCGTTACTCACAGAGTCCGTGATTCCCCCTGACCCTGCTGAGGAGCGTTTGTGGGCTCGGGTGCTTGGGTCTACCCTGGGCGGGAAGTCTGGAAATAGGGACCACGTGGCTAGGGCGGGGTCCCCAGGCTGGCGGATTGGGGGAGGGTCTTGCTCCACACTCTCCAAAGGCTGCACAGTGTTCCCTGTGAAGGAGCGGCTGGGCAGGGGAGGGTATCAATGGAGCGCTTCCTATGGGCAGAGCACTGTAGTGGGCACTGGCAAGGCACTCCTGGGTGTGAATCAGGGCCGGTCTTCGTCCCTCGGGTCTCCCGGTTCAACAGTGTCATTTGCGGGGAGGGGCCCAGTTACACGCATCAGATGCGACGAAATGACACAGTGTCGGCCCCGGAGGCGACCAATGCAACATAGGGAGGGAGTAAAGTGGCTGAGAGCGAGGGGCCACAGCCTGTTCCCACTGATGGCAGGTTTCCCCACTGGTCGGTCGCTTTCTTTCGAGAGCGACCATGGTGGAGCAGGCCTCGCAGGTCCGAGACAGGAGAGATTCTACATTTGCAGATGTGGAAGATGGTGAGTCTAAGTGCGAGAGGGATTGTACCCAATGTGCTTCTAGGGCATTCATCTACCTTGGTGTTCGGTAAAGTGATTGACACACAGTAACCACAGAGACGTGGGGTTGCCTGATGGATAGAAGGCAGGCCTGGGAGTCAGAACATCAGTTCTCATCCTGGCTCTTCCACTTGCCTGCTGGATGACCTTGAGCAAGCCAATTTGCTTCTCTGTGCCTCAGCTTCCTCTTCTACAAAATGGGAATCATGTCTGTGAGCTCTGTGTGGGTTATGGACTGTGTCTAACCTCATTGGCTTGTATCTGCCCGAGGTTTTAGTACAGTACCTGGTATGTATTGGGTGCTTAACAAATACCATAAGAAAAACAAATCAAAACAGGAGGGAGGCAGGGAAAAACCAAGTGAGGGAGGGGGCCCGGCTTGCCGACCCTCCCCTTTAACCGATGAACCGGTAAACACTTTACTGAGTGTTGACTGTGTGTATACCATTGTACTAAGCACTTCCCTGTCCCTCCAGCCCCCCTCAGCTGCCAGGGATCCTGGGGAGAGTCAGCCTGAGGGAAGGGGAGGCCCTGCCCAAAGGATAATGAAGGGAGAGTTAGTCAGGGAGCAGGTCAGGTAGGGGAGGGTCAGATATGCGGCTGCTCTATGGGAACAGTCATTCATTCTTTCATTCATTCATTCATTCGTATTTATTGAGCGCTTATTGTGTGCATAGCACTGTGCTAAGCGCTTGGAAAGTACAATTCGGCAAGATAGAGACAATCCCTACCCAACAACAGACAGGGGAGAGTCAGCCAAGGGGAGAAACAATCCAGGGGAGAGCCCGCTACCTAAAACTCAACATGACCAAAACTGACCTCCTCATCTTCCCTCCCAAGCCCTGTCCTCTCCCTGACTTCGCTATCCCTGTGGATGGTACGACCATCCTTCCCGTCTCTCAAGCCCGCAACCTCGGCGTCATCTTTGACTCGGCTCTGTCGTTCACCCCACACATCCCATCCGTCACCAAAACCTGCCGGTCTCACCTTTATAATATCGCCAAGATCCGCCCTTTCCTCTCCATCCAAACTGCTATTTTACCATTACCGGCTCTCGTGATATCCCGGCTGGATTGCTTGGCCCTCCTTCTCTCTAATCTCCCTTCCTCCCGTCTCTCCCCGCTCCGGTCTATTCTTCCTTCCGCTGCCCGGCTCATCTTCCTGCAGAAACGCTCTGCGCCTGTCACTCCCCTTCTTAAAAACCTCCAGTGGTTGCCCATCAACTTCCGCACAAAATTAAAACTTCTCACACTAGGCTACAAGGTTCTCCCTCACCTTGCTCCCTCCTCTCTCTCTTTCCACTGCCCACCCTGTAGACTACGCTCCTCTGCCACCCATCTCCTCACCGTCCCCCGTTCTCGCCTATCCCGCCGTTGATCCCTGGGCCACGTCCTCCCGCGGTCCTGGAATGCCCTCCATCCTCACTTCCGCCAAACTATTTCTGTTCCCCTCTTCAAAGCCCTACTGAAAACTCACCTCCTCCAAGAGGCCTTCCCAGACTGAGCTTCGCCTTTTCCCTCTGCTGCCCGTCTACCCCTTCTTCACCTCCCCTCAGCTAAGCCCCCTTTCCCCCCTTTCCCTCTGCTCCTCCCTCTCTCCCTTCCCCTCCACTCAGCACTGTGCTGCCATTCCCAGCTGCTTTTGCGGGGTCAAATGCCCATGGCTGCAGGGAGCAATTAGGGTTCATGGCTGCTGGGAGCTTTTAGGGTTCTCAACTCTAGGGAGCATTTAGTGTTTGAGTCAGCGGGGAACATTCACTTTTTGGAGCTGCAGGTTACATTTTGGGTGGACAGCAGTGTGGAGCATTTAGGGGTTCAGGATTATAAAACAGGCAACTGGTCAGTCCTCCTGAGACAGAGTGTTGGGGTGGGGGCAGAGGGGTGCAGGAAGACTCTCCAGGAAGGGGCAATTGGAGCCAGGTTTATGAGACCAGCAGGTTCAAGGTGGGCGGGCTTGGTGACATGACCCCGGGGTGGGGGTCAGCCTGGGGCCATCAGTGGGAGTACCATCTGAGGCTAGGGGAGATGTGGGTGGGCATGCCTTGCAAATGTTGAAGGACTGGAGTGATGCGGACCTGGCCACCAGACATTAAAGGAGTGGGGAGATGCAGATGTGGCTGGTGCATGATGTAGGATGGGGGCGAATGGGACATGCTCAGCAGATGGTTTATGTTGGGGACAATGCGGAAGTGGCCAGCAGAGCTTGATGGATAGTGCCCATGTGGACTTGACCAACAGGCGTTACAGGAAGGGGGGGGGGGTGGTCCATTCGTGGACACAGACTTCAAAGGAATGGGGTGATGCAGTCTTGGCCCACAGAAGTCAAAGGAAAGGGCCAATACAAATGTTGCTGGTGGACATGTAAGAATTACAACGCTGCCGACGTGGCTGGCATACATTAAAGGGGGGAGATGATGCATAAGTGGCTGGAAGATGTGGAAGGAAGGGGAGATAGTGACGTAGCCAGTAGGCCTTAAAAGAGGGGGTGATGCACACGTCGCCAGCAGGTATTAAAGTAGGAAGCCGATCAAATTGAGGTCAGCAGAACCTAAAGGACAGGGTCAATCAAGTCATGGCCTCAGACGGTAAAGGAATGGCGTGATGCAGATGTGGCTGAGAAATGATAAAGAACTGGGGCAATTTGGGTGTTGCCGGCAGATGTTTAAGGACGCGACCGGTGGACGCGGAAGGACAGGGGCTATCTGGCCATGAGCAGCCAACATGAGAGGATGCATGCGATGACAACATGGTCAGCAGATATTAAAGAACCGAAGTGATGTGGACATTTCTGGCTGCTATTAAAACCTGGGGAAGATGTGGATGTGCCTGCCTGATGTTCAAAACTGGGGGTGATGCGGACATTTCTGGCTTGTGTTAATGGTCGGAGCCAATGTAGACTTCGCTGGCTTTACGTTTGAGGATGAGGGCGATGTGGATTTGGCCAGCAGATATACATGAACAGAGGCAATGTGGACATCGCCAGCTGACATTAAGGGATGAGGATGAATCTAGAAGTGGCCATCCGACATTACAGGACTGGAGAGTTCTGGGCTTGGCCAGCTGATGTAAAAGGAGTGCATCTATCTGGACGTGACCTGCTGGTGTTGGACAGCAGTGTTGTGGACGTGATTTGTGGGGAGTGTTCCTGATAGGGTTAGGAGAAGCCAGATTCTCTGGACTATGGTAGAGCCGAGATTCCAGTTGCAGTTGGGAGTTAGGGAGGGCAGGGGCCTGGGGCTCCAGGTGGGCATCGCTGGGGCCGCGGGAGAGGCAGGCGTCGCGTTCACTCCCCACCCTGGGGATGCATCCTGGTCTTCCCCCTTAGCGAATTCCTCACCCCCCTCTGAGCATGGGCCACCCAGCCCAGAACCCCTTTCTCATCCTTCTCTCTGTTGCCTTCTCCTGCCTTGGGCCAGATTTTTCAGGGTCTCAGTCCACAGAACATCACTCCTTGTGTCAGGCTCTGGGGAAAGAAAATGCTGGGTCCCTCGTCTTTCACCCCGTCATGTTCCTTTTCTGTCTCGTCCTCCAAATCCAACCCCTCGTCCTTCTCCGATTCCTCTTCCTCGAAGTCATTCATTTATTCATTCAATCATATTTATGGAGCACTTACTGTGTGCAGAGCACCATATTAAGCAATTTGAAAGTGTAGTTCAGTAATAAAGAGAGAGAATCTCTGCCCATACCGGGCTTACAGTCTAGAGACAGATGTCAGAACAAGTGAACAGGCATCAGTATAAATAAATAGAATTATAGATATAGCCATATATCGTAAATGCTGTGGGGCAGGGTGTGGGGGGGCGGGGCAAAGGGATCGAATCAAGGTGACGCTGTAGGGAGAGGGAGCTGAGGAAAAGGGGGCTTCCTTTGGGAAGGCCTCTTGGAGAAGGTGCGCCTTCAGTAGGGCTTTGAAGCGGGGAAGAGTGATTGGCGGATTTGAGGAGGGAGGGCGGTCCAGGCCAGAGGTAGGACGTGGGTCAGAGGGTGGTGGCACAGTAGGAAGGCACAATGAGAAGGTTAGCACTAGAAGAGTGGAGTGTGCGGGCTGGTATGTAGAAGAGAAGGGAGGTGAGGTAAGAAGGGGGGAGGTGACAGAATGCTTTGAAGCCAGTAGTGAGCAGTTTTTGTGTGATACGGAGGTTAACAGGCAGCCCCTGAGGGTTTTTTTGGTGGGTGGGGCGGTGACATGCCCTGAAAGATTCTGTAGAAAGATAATCCGGGCAGCAGAGTGAAGTATGGACTGAAGTGGGAATAGGCAGGAGGTTGAGAGGTCAGAAAAGAAGCTGATGCAATAATTCAGTCGGGATAGGATGAGTGATTGTACTAATGTGGTAGCAGTTTGGATGGAGAGGAAAGGGCAGATCTTGGCGATGCAGTGTAGGTGAGACAGGTAAGACTTGGTGAAGACTGTATCTGTGGGGTGAAGGTGAGAGCGGAGTCAAGGATGACACCAAGTTGCAGACTTGTGAAATGGGAAGGATGGTAGTGCTAACCACAATAACGGGAAAGTTCAAGAGAAGACAGGGTTTGGGAGGGAAGATAAAGAGCTCTGTCTTGGACATGTTGAGTTTGAGGTGGCGGGAGGACATCCAAGTACAGATGTCCTGAAGGCAGGAGGAGATGCAAGTCGGGAGGGAGAGAGAGATAACGGGGGAGGAAATAGAGATTTGGCCGTTATCTACATAGAGATGATAGTTGAAGCCGTGAGAGCGAGTGAGTTCTCCAAGGGAGTGAGTGTGCACGGAGAATAGAAGGGGACCAAGAACTGACCCTTTAGAAACCCCTATAGTTAGGGGATGGGAGTGGGAGGAGGAGTCCACCAAGGAGACTGAGAATGAACGGCCAGACAGATAAGAGGAGAACCAGGAGAGGATGGAGTCCGCAATGGCAGGTTTAGATAACGTGTTGAGGAGGATGGTTAACAGAGTCGAAGGCCGCTGAGAGGTCGAGGAGGATTAGTATGGAGCAGGAACCTTTGGATCTGGCAAGAAGGAGGTCACAGGTGACCTTTGTTAGGGCGGTTTCAGTGGAGGGATGAGCGTGGAAGCCATATTGGAGGATGTCCAGGGGAGAGTGGGAGGAGAGAAATCTGAGGCAGCGAGTGTAGACGACTTGCTCCAGGAGTTTGGAAAGGAGGGGTAGGAGGGAGATGGGGCGATACCTTGAGGGCCTGTGGGATCAGGGGAGGGATTTTTTGGTTGGGAGAGACGTGGGCATGTTTGAAGGCAGTGGGGAAGAAACCATTGGAGAGTGAGTGGTGGAAAATGGTAGTTAAGGAGAGGGGAGAAGTGGTGAGAGTTTTTATAAATTGCTAAGGAAGAGGGTCCGATGTGCATGTGGAGTGGGTGGCACTTGAGAGGAGGCAGATCTTCTCTGAAGATACTGCTGGGAAGGACGGGAAAGTTGAAAAGGGGGCTAAGAGGAGAGTGGATGGAGGAGGGGGAGGGGTGATTTGGGGAGCTCAGACCTGATGGTGTTAATTTTCTTAATGAAGTAGACGGCCAGATAGTTGGGAGCGAGGGAAGTGCGTGTGTGTTGTGGGGAGGGGCGGCGGGGAGGGTCGGGCAGGGGGCCTGAGAAGCAGTTATATATTATATAAAGCTAATAAGCAGGTAATGCCCAAAGTAGAAGTTGACTTGTCTACGGGTCAATCAAATCAAAAAGGTTAGTGGCAAGGAGAGTCCAGAGGCCCTTGGCCCAAATTTCTGAGGCTGTGGAGTAAGTCCCGTGGATGGCTAATTTGGAGAAGGGTGGAGCTGTTATGGGGGACATGGGAGAGGAAACGCCTGGGAAGAGTAAGTACCCAAACAACATGCTTGGGCTGAGCAGGTGCGAATGCAGGTAGTAGCTAATAGTAACACAGTGATAACGAGGGCACTGTTACCCGGGGAGGGGGGCGGGGGGGAACCAGTCTCATCCAGTCCGAGCACAGGGAAGCAGAGAGTGGGGGCTCCTCAAGGATGATCACTTCTCGGCTGGGGAGAGGAATTGAGAACTAATTGTCCAATGCCCTGGGCAGGGGGCCGGAGGAAGGGGGGGCGGGGAACGGGCCTAGGGAACACAGCATTCCATGGCCCTGGTTGGCTACCTGGACACTTGGAGGCCTGGTTCTGGTGAACATGGCGGGGGGGGCGGGGATTAGTCCAGGGGGGTTGGATGGTCTGCAGAGAGATGGGGGCTAATTCTGGGAGATATACGAGGTACTGAGGGGCTTTGGGGCCTGTGACGGGGGGTGGGGTGTCCTCGGTGTCGGTGTCGTCAGGCGGGAGTGCAGCTGTCCGGGAGGGGGAGACGACCATGAGCCTAGAGGCAGGTCATTGGAGTCTGATAGCGGGCTTCTCGGGAAAAGAGATCTCGGCGCTTCCGTGGCGGCGTCGGGAGGGGAAAGATTCCACTGGGAAGAGGGGGACCGGTTGTCCGAGGGTACGGCTCCTTGGGAAAAGGGGTCTCGGGGCTTCCAGGCTAGCGTTCGGGGAGGAAATAAAAATAATAATAATGGTGGTATTTGTTAAAAGCTTACTATGTGCAAAGCACTGTTCTAAGCGCTGGGGGTTATAAGGTGATCAGGTTGTTGCAAGTGGGGCTCATAGTTTTAATCCCCATTTTACAGATGAGGGAAGTGAGGCACAGAGAAGTTAAGTGATTTGCTCAAAGTCACACAGCTGGCAAGCGCCGGAGCCGGGAATAGAACTCATGACCTCTCACTCCCAAGCCCGGGCTCTTTTCTCTGAGCCACGGAAACATCCTGCCAGATGGGATTATCTCCCTCCGGGCACCTTTCTGATGTCGTCCCTATGTCCCTTTAGTTGCCCATGGGGACTACCATGTCGTCATCCCCAGGAGACATACTTTGCTCGTTTCCGTTTGCAGATTTCACATCTGTTGATCTCCCTTGGCTTTCTTTGATGACTTTTCCCAGTGTTTCAGGTCTCCATCCCAAGCAGCGGGGAACCTGAGTTGGCGAACCCGAAAGTCTAGAGAGGATGGAGAAGAGAGAGCAGAGAAGACCGGATCAGCAAGCTGCTCCTAGACAAGCTGTTGGCTCACTTCAAGGCCAATGGACACTGACACAATGACACAACTCCTCGTTGCCTCCCCGGACTTGACAGCCACTCAGGTGAGTGCCTATCTTGGGCTCCGGGGGTTCTATGTGGAGGGAGGAAGCCCGGGCCTAAGGGCAGAGACTGCCACCTTCAGGTAGCGCTGGGCCAGACTGTCTACAGTCTAGGAAGGGGCAGAGCCCCGGAGATGGCCAAAGACACGCTCATCTGTATTCTTGACCATTTCAGGTCGGCAGCTGGTATCATCTCCAATGCACTCAATACTGAAAGTGTCCCTGCAATGGCCAATGAAGAGAGACAGGAAACTTCACGGTAAGTATACGTGGCCCCACTCACTGCTGGTGGCCATCGGGGTTGGGAATCATGAAACAAACTTCGCTGGTACGATTAAGGGTTGGGTTCTGACAGCCGTCGGAGGGCTCCTCGGTACCAGAGGAGAATCCAGAGGTCCTGAGCTTAGAACAGACCTCCGAATAGGCAGCCGACCATGAGTGAATGTGTCAGGGCTTCTGCCAGACATTCTGCTCTCAGGATCTGATCAAGGTCTGTGGAAGACCCAGGTTTCAGGAATCCATTTAAGATACACGAGACTCTCCTCCAGCGACTGCATGCCCCGTGGTCGTAGGGCAGCATGTTCGAAAGGTCTTCCAATGATAACGGGATGCATTTGTTTTTGATATGGGTAACCCGAGCCCAATTCCTTCTCTTTCTCTCTCGCTTTGACAATATCTCTCTATCAATCTCTCTCTCCTTCTCTCTCTCTTTCTCTCCACCCGCTCGGTGTTTCAGGGTGAATGGATCCCAGAAATATTACTGCCAGGATCCTGCATGTCATCTCTACAGGCCAGGACAGAGGATCCTGCATTTACTCTGCGGATGACATGGGAGGATCAGTGGGTGTTGAATGCTGCTGCAATCGTCTCTGTTTAGGGCACCGGCTTCCTCTTGCATTCTCTGAAATGGTGGTTGTTTGGTTCTTATCAGCAGAAATGTCTTTTCCAGTGTGGTGGAGTATGGCAGAGAGGGAGGCTGGATAGTCGAAAAGTGAGAGGGGTTTTTCTGGTTTTCCAAATCAATAAACTCATTCTATCACTCTGGGGATCCTGTGTGATGTTTCTAGAAAGATGAACACTTCTTCCTTGCCTATGCGAGAACTGTTAACCACTTAATAAATCTCATCTGGGCGGGGCCCCGCCCTGTGTGGAGTGCAGCCCCTACTGGCCCAGAGTGGGAGAATCCCCTCGTCAGATTCCTGTATTGCCCCCCCGTCCCCCCCCCCCCCACTCGCTTTGTTGAGTTCGCAGCATCTGATGGGCAGAACCAGTGAAAGAGATCACGTAAAACACAAGGCGGGATATTTGCCACCGATATTTGAGAAATGGTAGAAATGGAGTTGGCTCAGATTTGTATCTAGTCCTCCAGGGAGGCCTTTAACTCATGAATGTGAGAATCAGTCATGATGTATGAACTCACCTCCCCTCCTCTTCGTCCATTAATCATTTTTTTCCATCGGTATTGAGGGCTAAATTCTCGGAGGTAAAATAATCCTCTTTCATCCCTGTCAGGAACATGACACCTTACCTGATCAAATTGGGCACGCTGTTCAGGTGCCAAATCCATTGATTTGGAGGCTTCAGTCAATGGCGAAGTTCTAGTTATTCTGTCAAATGAGCGATAAGACTGCAAAGGGAGGGGCAGGGAAATTTTCAGTGCTTTGAAAGAAATCAACAAAACTGTCAAGAGAGGCAGGCTCAAAATTACCAGATCTACCATCGCTGTCCCATTCATGATACTGAATCCATGGCATTTCTTCGATGCTTATTGTATGAAGAACCCTATTCTTAAGCGAACACTATCCTCTCATAGAACGTTTCACTGTACACCATGTAAACATCATCCTTCCTGTCTCACAAGTTTGTAACCTTAGCTTTTCAGTGACCCCTCTCTCTTATTCAACCCCCATATTCAATCTATTACTAAACCCTCCCACTCAACCTTCACAACATTGTAAAAACCCGTGCTTTCCCGTCCATCCAAACTGCTACTCTGTCAGTCCAAGCACATTTTCTATCTGTCTTGGATTATTGTGTCAACCTCCTTGCGGAACTCCGTGCCACTTCTCTCTTCCCATTCCAATCCATACTTCATTCTGCTGATTTTTCTCCTGAATGTTCAGTCCATATTTTAACTTTCCTGTTCTGTGACCTTGTACAAGGCTCTTTGGCATCTGTGCCTTAACTGCCGCACCTGTAAAATTATGGAAGAACTACCTCTTTTCTCTCTTCCACAGTCTGCGAGCCCCGATGTGAGAGACAGGCTGCCTCTGCTCTGACTGTACAGTCCCCATACCAGCGATTAGCTGAGTAGTCACTGAACCAAAACCACCGCGATAATGCGGGTAAGACGTAGCCCGGTCCAGGCACCGAACTAGCCAATCAGAACCTGTCGCGGGAGGTGGGAAGGTAGCGTGGAGGTTCGGGGCACAAAGGCTTGTTGTTAACGGGGTTCACCTCCGCCTACCGAACTACCACTCCCATCGTGCCCCGCCGTGGGGCCTGCAGCCATTGGGTCGAACAGAGAAGGCTTTGGATGCAGTTGCTCAGGCCGTTTTCCCATTCATCATGAGAGTAATTATGGTTTTTGTTAAGTACCACCTACCACATCCCATGAAGTGGCAAGTAGACATCATGGAGACCTCAAACTCTCTTAAAATCAGGCACCTCTAATCCCATTCCCTCCCAGGAGAGTTTACCACACAACTAACGGTTAAGGCACTGGTAGGCTCCACGTACTGTGTTTGGGCCACTTACTGGGGTGGGGATATAACACTTCCTTTCATTTACAGGATCCCACTCCGTGCTGTCCCATGGGAATCCCCTCGGCTCTCCCCAAGATGTTCCCAAAGGAGCAAACCCTCATTAGAGAAGCAGCATGGCGTGGTGGATACAGAGCATAACTGGGAGTCAGAAGGTCATGGGTTCTAATCCAGAAACGCCACTTGTGTGCTGTATGACTTTGGGCAAGTCACTTCACTTCTCTGTGCCTTAGTTACCTCATCTATAAAATGGGGATTAAGACTGAGCCCCATGTGGGACAGGGACTGTATCCAACCTAATACCCCAGCGCTTAAAACAATGTCTGGCACAGAGAAGGCACTTAACAAATACCATCTTTATTATTATTATTATTAGAGCCTGCCCTATCTGTCGTGTTCCACTGAAGTGCGGCCAATGCACCACCACAGCCAATCAGGCCCTGTCGTGAGGGAAGGGATGGTGGCATGGCGGCTTCGGGCACAAAGACTTCTGGGGGGCTGTAGTCTGACTCTCGCTCTTGAGGACGTTCACCTCCTCCTAGCTAACGAAACTAACATTCTGTCGTGCTCGACGAACAAACAAACAAAAACTCCAAGTGTCGCAAGAGAAGCAGTTTTGCTTTAAACATGTCTAGTTGGAGGGTTCGACATGTCTATTTGGCGGGGTTTAATGTAAATAGTACACATAGTGCCTGCACCAAGGAACTGAACAGTGTAGATGGGAGGAATGGGCAAAAAAATATTCCCGGTAGGAAGACGTCATAGAGGTTGACGAAGAACAAAATTCCTGAAGTGTCACTTGAGCGTTGATGTAAGACTCCAGAATTGCCACAACAGGACAGCTGCCCTGATTCCTATGGCCACAGCCAGCTTTTCTGGATTCCTACAGCATCTCAGCCTTCCAATCAACCTCACACAACACCTCAAAAAGCAGTGAAGCGAGTGGAAAGGGCGCAGGGCTGGGAGATTGGATATCTTGATTCAGCACTTTTGTGCTCTGTAACCTTGGGCAAGGCACTTTGGTATCTGCGTGCTTCTGCTGCCGCAACTGTAACCTGTAAAACTGGGAATAAACTACCTGCTCTCCCCCATCCACACTCTAGGAGCCTTGAGGTGGGGCACAGGCCCCCTATTCTCTGATCGTCGAGTCCCCCCACCAGCGATTGGCTAACAGTGATCGCTGAACCAACAGTACTGTGATAATGCGGGTAGGACATAGTCCAGCCCAGGCACCGACCCAGACAATCACTGTCACAGAGGGAGGGAGGGTAGTATGATGGCTCGGGCCGGAAAGACTTCTTAGTCTTTGTATGATGCTGAGTATGACGCTTGCTCTTGAAAGCGTTAAGCTCTGCCTATCCCGTCCTGCCCCGTGGTGGCGGATGGCAGTTTTTTCAGGGCCGTTATACCATTAACAATGATAACAATTATGTTATTTGTTAAGTTCATGTTACCACTCCCCGTGAGGTGTCGCATGGCGAACACAGTAACCCCAAACATGCCCAAAATCCGGTATCTCAATTCCTATTCCCTCCCTCGAGAGTTTACCACATAACCAACAATCAATGCAATGAGCGGCTCCATATACATACATGGTGTATGTATGTATCATACATACATGTATGTATGATAGCCCGCCCTATCTGTAATTTTCCACTGAAGTGCAGCCAATGCACCGCCACAGCCAATCAGGCCCTGTCGTGAGGGAAGGGATGGTGGCATGGCGGCTTTGGACAAAAAGACTTCTGGGGGCTGTAGTCTGTAGTCTGGTGGGTACTCCAGGTTCTTCTTGGGCCATCATGTTTTTCCACCCCTCAAGAAACTCCATCACCTGTCCATCCACCTTTGCATCAGACTAAAACTTCTCACTTTAAAGCCCTCTCCTACCTCATCCCACCACTCTTCTACTACAACAAGGTCATCACAATTCACTCCTCTAAATGCCAACGTTCTCATTCTACCAGTCCTTTCTATCTTACCTTCAAACTCTCACCCACATCCAGCCTCTTACCTGGAACCCCCTCCCTTTCCATAACCAACAGACAAATACTCTCCCCACCTTCAAAGCTTTATTGAAGGCATAGCTCCTCCAAAAGTCTTTCCCTGACTAAGCCCTCCTTTCCTCTTCCCCCCTTCTCTTCTGTGTCACCCTGACTTTCTTCCTTCCTTTATTCATCCACATCCCAGCTCTGCAGCATTTATGTACACATCTGTAATTTATTTATTTAGATTAATACCTGTCTCCCCCTCTAGACTATAAACTCACTGTGGGCAGGAATTGTGTCTTTTTATTGTTGCATCATACTCTCCCCAGTGCTTATTGCAGGGCTCTTCACACAATGAGCACTTAATAAATAGGTATGAATGAATGAATGAATGAATGAATGAATGAATGAAAGCACCTCATTGTCACCTTAACCTTAGCCTTAATCCTAACTATAATTTTAACTCTAAACCTAACCCTAACCTTAGCTTTAAGCCTACCTCTAACCCTAAACCTTACCCTAACCCTAACCGTATGTCCAAATCTAACTCTAGCTATAGTTGTAACTCCAGCCCTAGGCCTAGTCCTTGCTCCACCCACAACCCTAGCTCTCACACTAACCTAGTCCTCATCGTAGACATAATCCTAACTGAAACATTAACCCCAGCCCAGCCTTAACCCTAGTCCTAGTCCTAAACCTAACCTAACAATAAACTAGGGCTACTTCATTCAATTAATAAAATATGGGGCTATAAAAATATAATATGTAATAGAGTTATAAAATAACACTAACCTTAGCCCTAACCTCAAATAAAACCCTAACTTTAACTCTAATTCCAACCCTAACAGTAACCCCTGACCTAGACTTAGCCCTAGTCCTCACCCTACATATTACCCTAAGGTTAGACCAAACACTAACTCTAGTTTACGCTAAATGTAACCTTAATCCTAACCCTAAATTTAACCCCAACCCTAGCCGTAACAACCTTAGCCATTATCCTAGATCTAGTCCTAACCCTAACCTTAACTCTAACTGTAATTTTAACTCTACACCTAACCCTAACTCTAGTCGTAATGTTGTCCCTAAACCTAACCGTATACCTTTTCCACAGGAGCTTCAGACCTTAAACTAACCCTATCCATAACCCTAAACCCAACCTTAACCCTAACCTTAGCCCTAAATTTAGGCCTAGCCCTAGCCCTAATCCCACCATAACCATAACCCTAAACCTAACCTTAACTCTAACCCTAACCCTAACTCTAAACCTAAACCTAAATCAAATCTTAACCTAACCTAAACTTAACCCTAACTCTAAACCCTATCTCTAACAGTAAAACTAACACTAAGCCTAGCCCTAACCATAACCCGTAGCCTAAATATGAAACTGACCCTAAATCTAAACTTTGCCCTAACCCGACCCCAAATCCTAACCCTAGCCCTAACCCTGACCTTAATCCTATCTCTAACTTTAACCTTAACCCTGAAACCTAACCTGAATCTTAATCCTAACCCTTACCTTATCCTTTGCCCTCGCTGTAACCCTAGCCCTCAAAGTAATCCTAATCTTAATCCTTGCCCTAAACCTTACCTAAGCCTTAACCCTAGGCCTAGCCAACTAACCTGACCCTAAATGTAACGCTAACCCTAGCTCTAATTTTAATCCTAGCCCTTACTGTAAACCTGGCCTTAGGACAAGAAATTGCAATCACCCTAACCATAGCCCTAACCAAAACCTAAATCCTGACACCTAAATCTAGGTCCTAGCTCTAGCCATAGTCCTAGACCTAAACCTAAGGCTAAAACTAATCCTTAGGCTAACCATAACCATAAACCTAAACATCATTCATTCAATAGTATTCATTGAGCGCTTACTGTGTGCAGAGCACTCTACTAAGCGCTTGGAATATACAATTCGGCAACAGATAGAGACAATCCCTGCCCAATGATGGGTTTACAGTCTAATCGGGGGAGACAGACGGATAAAAACAAGACAACATTATAATCACAATAAAAATAATCCACCCAACCCTAACTTTAATTATAACCCTCATCCTAACCCAGTCCCTAACCATTACACTTACTCTAGCCCTAACCCAAACCCTAACCTAGGATTAGCCCCTGATTCTATTCAAGCCTTAGCCATAAACCTAACCCTAAATCCTAAACCTAATGTAACCCTAACCCTAATCCTAGACCTAGGCTTAGCCTTAGTCCTAACCCTAACCCTTTTCTTTACCATAAAGTTAGCCTTATGCCTAATCCTAAACTTAATGCTAGGACTGGTCCTAACCCTAAACCTGATCCTAACCCTAACCCTATCTCTAAGCCTATCTATGACCCTGACCAGATCTCTAGATCTAACCAGAGCCGCAGCCATATCCTTAGGTCCAACTCTAAGCAGGGAAGCAGCGTGGCTCACTGGAAAGAGCACGGGCTTTGGAGTCAGAGGTCATGGGTTCGAACCCCAGCTCTACCACTTGTCAGCTGTGTGACTTTGGGCAAGTCACTTAACTTCTCGGTGCCTCAGTTACGTCATCTGTAAAATGGGGATGAAGACTGTGAGCCCCACGTGGGACAACCTGATTCCCCTATGTCTACCCCAGCGTTTAGAACAGTGCTCGGCACATAGTAAGCGCTTAACAAATACCAACATTATTATCATTATTATTAACTCTGGCTGTAGTCTTAGCCCTAGACCTAAGCGGAATCCTGTACCAAATCCTTGCCCTTACCTTAACCTAACCCTAATACTAACCCAGTCAGAAATGTAATCCTAAACCAAACTCCACCTTAACCATAATCCAAACTCTAACTCTAGCCTGAACCCTAGCCCTACTGCTAATCCTAATTAATAGCCTAACTCTGGGCCTTACCCTAATTGAGCCCAGGGACTAGCCCCAGCCCTAACCCTAACCCTACTCCCAAGCCTAGCCGTAGACCTAGCCCTAACCCTAACTATAGTCCTAACCCTAGCCTTAGTACTAAGCTTAGCTACAGGCTGTTGTGAGCCTAGAACAAGCTGCCTTATCAGTGACTGTTTGTCATCTGGTTAACAAGAAGAAGCATGCAGAGGAGTGAAAAGCCCACTTGAAAACAGCACAGAGGCACACAGGAGTCACCCATAAGCTTTCAGAGAAGCAGCAGGGATGGAGAGTAAAGCGCCTGGAGCAGAAACACGGAGAAGCAAATATTAAAGCAGGAGGAGCAGCAGGAGAACAGAGCTCTTGGAAGCAGAAAGAAGAACCATCAACAGAACTGCAGACTGGCTTTGGACGATTGGTAGAGTGGAGTGAGTGAGTGTTGTATATGTGTCACTCCCTTGCCCGTTGGTAAAATTAAGTAAATCTTTCCACAGGAACCTTGATGATCAGTGTGTGGTTTGATTCTACTATGTTTCACGGAGGCTCCCCTGGTGCAGGAACTTTAATCTGAACCCTAATGATAACCCTTTCCCCTAACAATAACCTTAACCCTATCCCTAGCCCTAAACTTAACTCTATGTCTCACCCTAAAACCTAACCCTACTGAAAATCCTAACATTAACTTTAGCTGTAGTCTTAGCCTTAAATCTCACCCTTACTTTAAACCCAACCCTAACCCTAACCGTAAACCTAAACCTAACCCAACCCTGACCATAATTCTAACCCTATATCTAAACATAACCCTAACCATAGCCCCAGTCGTGGCCATAGCTGAATCACTATTCCTACTCCTCGCCCTAGAGCTAAGCCTAATGCCAACCTTAACCTAACTCTAACCTAACTCTAAGCCCAATGCTAAATCTAGCCCTTTCCCTAGGCCTAGCTTTAACACTAACACTACATTAGTCCTTGGCATAGCTGTAATCTTAACAATGACACTAAGCCAAAATCTAACTCTAACTGTAAACCTAGCCCTATTGGTAGCCTGAGCTCTACACTTAAACCTAACCATAATCCTAAAACCTAATACTAGTATAATCCTAATCCTAACACTAATCATAACTCAAACTCAAAACACAACCATAAAACTAATATTAACCCTAACCCTAGTCATTCATTCAGTCATATTTACTGAGATTTTACTGTGTGCAGAACACTGTACTAAGCGTTTGGGAAGTACAATTTGGCAACAGATAGAGACAATCCCTACCCAACAATGGGTTCACAGTCTAGGAGGGGGAGACAGACAACAAAACAAAACAAGTAGACAGGCATCGCAACCATCAAAATAGATAAATAGAACCACAGGTAAACACACATCATTAATGAAATACAGCAATAAATATGTACAAATATAAACCTAACCCTAACTCCAAACTTATTTGGAATTGCAAATCTAGCCCTAGCAATAGACCTAAACCTACCCTTAACCCATCCCTACCCCAACACTACCATTAGCCCTAAACCTAACCCTAAACCAAGCATTAACCCTAACCCTAGACTTAGCTGTAGCCTTAACTCTAACCTTTACCCTAAACCTAATGTAACCCTCACCCTAACCTTGCACTAGGTACAGCTCAAACATAAACCCTAACCCTAACACTAGCCCTAGTCCTAGACCTAACCCTAGGCATAATGCTGTCCCTAACCCTAACCCTAACCTTACTCTAGCCCTAGCCATTCCCCTAACCTTAACCCTAATCTTAACCCTAATTTATCTCCAACCCTAACCCTAACCTTAAACCCAACACTAACACTCAGCTCTAGCCCCAATCCTCAACCTAAACCAAACCCTAGTGCTAACCCTAAACCTAACCTTAATCCTAACCCTAATCATAATCCTAAATCTAACTCCAACCCTACCCATAGTTCTAACACTACATAGGGCTAATGGGACTAACTCCAACCCTACCCACAGTTTTAACATAGTTCTAATCATAAACCTGACTGTAGACAAAACCCTTGCCAATCTCTTTATTCTGGTATCCACCCCAGTGCATAGTATAGTGCTTGGCACATAGCAAGTTTTTAACAAATACCATTATTAGTAGTAGTATTATGATCTTAATCCTAATTTTAACCTTAACCCTAACCCTTACCATAAACCCAGTCCTAACCTTAACTGTAACCCTAAACACTAACCCCAAATTCAACCCAAAATCTAGCCCTTGCTGTAACCTAACTCTAAACCTAGTGACAACCCTAACCTTTGCCCTATTCCCAAACCCTAACCATAAAATTATAACTAAGCACTAAACCTAACCCTAACCCTAGCCCCCAATCCTAATGCTAACCATAATCTTAAACCTATCCATAGCCCTAGTGATAACAATAGCCCTAACCCTAAACCTAACCCTAACCTTAACTCTAACCCTAACCCTAACCCTAAACCTAACCCTAATCCTAACTTTAAACTTACCCCAAAACCTAACCCTAACTCGTAACCTAACCCTAAACCCTAATCCTAACTCTAGCCCTAACCCTAAATTTAGGTGTTGGTTTAGCTCTAATAGTAATCATAATCCTAGCTCTATCATGAACACTAACCCTACATCTTAAACCCCAACCCTACTTTAGGCAATAACTACCTAAAATTACAATTACCCTAACCCATAACCACAATGCTATCCTTTACCTTTACTGGAGCCCCTACCCGTAACCCCAACCCTAAACCCTAACCTTAAGGCTTACCTTACTTTTAACCTGATCTTAACCCTATCCTAATCCAAAGATCTAATCCTAACCCTGGCCTAGGTCTAGCCCTAACTCAAATGATAACCCTACCCTTAAACCTAACACTAACCCCAAATCTAGCCCTAACCATATCCCTAACCCTAACCCTAACTCAAGCCATAGCTCTAACCCTAAGCTTAATTAGCCCTAACCCTCAACCTCGTCGTAAACCTAACCCTAACCTTATCCCTAACCCTAACCTAATTGTAACCCTGAACCTAGCCTTAAGCCTACCACTAAATCTAACCCTAACCATAACCTAACTCTAAGAGTAAAACTTATATTAAACTCTGCCCTAGCCAAAAACCGTTAGCCTAACCCTTAAAAAACCCTAACCTAACCCTTTAACTCATGCTAACTCTAACGCTAACACTAATCCTATTGGGAACCCCAAACCTAACCTTAACCTTATTGCTAACTCTAACCCTACCCCTAACCATACTTGTGGCCCTAGTACAAATCTTAACCCTAAACCTAAACCTACCACCAACCATAGCTGTAAACCTAACTCTAGTATTTAGCCTAACCTGAAACATAGCCTTAACCCTGGCTAACCTTAACCCTAATCCTAACCTTAACACTAAATTCTGACTCTAACCCTAAACTAGTCTGAACGCTAAACCTAGCCCCTATGCCTAGCCTGCCCCAACCCTAGCCCCTAGTTCTGATGCTAATCTTACGACTTACTCTATTCTTAGCCATAACCCTAGCCGTAACTCTAACCCTAACACTAACCCTTCTCCTAATGTAATCCTAATCTTAACCTTAGGCCTAGCCCTAGTTTTAGGCCTAAATTTAATAGCCCTAGTCTGAACCCCTAACTCTAGGCTTTATGCTACTACCAAACCTAATCCTGACCCCCTAACTCTAACCCTAACCATACTGTAGCCCAAAACCTGACCATAACCCTAAACCTTACTCTAAATCTAGCCCTGACACTATCCTTAACCCTAAACCTAAGCCTATTATTCTAACCCTAACCCTAGCCCTAGGAGTAGTCCCAGAGCTAGCCCTAACCTTAACACCAACCATAAACCTAAACCTATCCATACCTTTCCTCAAATATACCAGACAATTACTCTCCCCTGCCCCACTTCAAAGCCTTATTCAGTCACATCTCCTCTAAGAGGCTTTCCCAGGCTAAGCTTCACTTTCCATCATTTCCCACTCCCTCCTGTGTCTTGACCTGCTCCTTTAGCTCTTCCACACCTCACAGCCCCCAACACTTACTCATATAGCTTTAATTTTATATATTTCTATTGATGTCTGTCTTCCCCCCTAAATCTCTCCTCCCACCCTGGGCCTTGGGACATTCTGCTCCCCAACCGCCCTCCCCCAACCCCGCCCGGAAGCGGCCATTTTGGGAAGCCCTCACTCCCCCTTCCCCCGTGAGGTGATTGATTTCCCCCGCCCCGGGCGACAATATCCTTGTTCTCACTGTGGTACCTTTCCTTAGCCGCCACCTACACCCGCAACCCATCCCGGACATCATCAGGGCTCCTGCCGCCACCTCAGAGACATTTGGACATAAGCCCCGGGACTCTCCTTGCCGCTAGCCTTTTGACTTTGATTTTGATGAGGTCGACCCTTAGTCATGTCAACACCCGACCCTGGTCATCACCCGCTTCTGAAAAATATTTTATTGTATCATGTTACTACACCACCGCTTTCGCATGTTATTATTAATTGTTCTCAGTGCTGCCACCTACCGCTCTGGCCTCACCATGTCCCTCCACCCCCCCTCCTCCCATCTGCCTCTCCCACTCCTCTCCTTCCCCTTCCCCACTCCCGCTCAGCTCTTTCCCGCTCTCTCCTCTGCCTCCTGCCCCTCCTCTCCCTCGCCCTAGAACCCCACGTTACCAGCACCACCCCTCTTCCCCCTCTCCCTACGATCCTCCCCACCAAACCCCCTCACTGGGCCCAAGATGGCGCTATAATAACTAAGGGGTCGTGGAAATCTATCTCCATGATTCTGGGTAAGCACAGTCTTTTATTTGGCACAAAACAGGGTGACTGGCCTAGAAAAATCAGGTGATCCTTAAACAGGGACGACAGAGGGGGGCCTACTTCGACTCTGTAAAAGAAACTTCAGCCTTGGCCGCCCACGAGATCGGCTCCTGGGGGCCAGTATCGAGGGCTTGCAGGGGCCTGTTCCTTTCAGAATAGGATGGGATCCACTGGCAGCAGTAACCCATCATCTCAAGAAAAGAACGAGCTTATTCTGGCTTGAAGGGTGAAAACACCTTCATAACAGCTAAGATTTGATCAGGGAGCCAACGAGTTAACAGCTGTGAGGTCCTGCAGCTCTGCCCTGCTCTTGCTCAGGCGAGATAGGGTGCTGGGTTATTTGAGGAAGGGCTTGTTGAGAGATCTAAAATACCCATTCAGGGGCCAGGGCAATGGCTGAACCTACCTCCTAAGTATGGCCTGACCACAGAAGAAAGAGGTAAAGCATCAAGAACCTGGACTCCAATAGAATTACTTCTCCTCAATAGGTAGCACAGAGAAAAGTGATATTGTTGTAAGGGCAGTGGATATCCATAGAATCCCTTCTGGGGTGTACTGTAGCAAGCAACTGAGTTTCCCCAGCAGATAGAGTCCTACTGAACTAAAGAATGAAGGGGTTTGGGTTACCAGCCTCTCCTAGCCCTATATTGGATTCAGTAACAACCGGCAGTTACAGGAACATTAGCTGCTCCAGTAGTTGTGAGAGTGCTCCCTCTAAATGAGGCCAACTGGAGAAGGCAAAACCGCCAAAATGGTTGGATTCGTGCGGCTCTAGTATAGAGTAAGGAAACCGGAAGCGCTCTTTTCCCCACTATGTTGGCATTGAACTGCTTGTGCCCCAAGAAGTAAGTCCTACTGGTATTTGGGATGAAGATAGAAAAGTCCCTCGCCCTGCCCCCCGTAACCTCATTACCTGCTGCTAATTCCCAGGAAAATGTGAAGGGGCATCTTCCGTAGATTTTGGTTTCGGGGTTGGGAAAGGGACATTTATTCTTTCTCAGTGACCCTCTTGGCCGCAGTAAAAACAAGGCCCTTTAGGGCCCTTTTCTACTGAGGCAGGAGCAGAAGGCCACACCTCATGAGGCCATTGCTGGGTTCCTGTTCAGAGCACTGACTTCTCCTGGCCTGATGGGCTTGAACCTGTAAAGGGTTCCAACGACTTGGCTTCTTACTTGTTCTTCTTTGTTCCTGGTTGGAGGACTACAGGCTATAGCTAACCTTCTACTAATTTCTCGAGGAAGTCAGACTGCCAGCCTACATAGCTTATAGGCCTCATAGGTTAACTTGAGCTGAACTTGGAGATTCTGAGTTAGGCCTTCTACAATGGTGTGCTCCCAAGGCTTGTGGGCACACAGCCTTAGTGACTGGTACACCTGAATGCTGTTCAGAAATTTTGCCTAATCTTTCCATATATCGCCCCAGGACTTTCTTCTTTCCCTTGCTTACAGTATTAAAATTCTAACAAGTCAATTTTAGGCTGTCAGACCAAGATGATTGTTACTAACAGCTCTTCAGGATCACTTCAAGGTCTGTCTGATCTGCCCTATTTCCTGAGGACAGTTTGACCCCTCGAATAATTATTTTCGAATGTCAGGAGAAATTATAAGGCGTAATAGCTGGTTTCATATTGGCCATTCAGGGGTTGTAAGCACTGAATTATAGTGGCAAGTTCCTTCGTAAACCTTCCTGACTTTTCCTTTCTACAAGGGCATTCTTCACCAGGACCCTAAAATGACCAGGGGTCCAGAGGACATGGACCCGCACTAGTTCTGTTTTGTCCACTTGGGACCATTCTTAGGGGAAAAGATGGAGCATCTTGTCCCCATGTGGCCTACCCTCATTTGAATTACATATGGCGACTCACGGACATATTGCCAGGATTCCATGTTTACCCGATCTGAGGACCCAGAGGACCCTCATGGGATGGAGAGGATGGTGAAGGGTTGATTGGGGAAGTGGAGGGAGGAGGAATAAGGAAGCAGCAGAGGCAGGAAGATGGTGACTAGATCATCATCCTCGTTCTCATCATACTCAGGTTTGGGGGTTGACAGTACGGGCAAAGCAGTTGGGGTGAGGCAACAGTCAGGTGGTAAAGAAACTATTTAACCCTTTTCTTCAGCTACTTTTCATTGTTCTTTAAGTTTTGAATTTGGAATCTAACGTCAAATTCTCTAAGTCCAAGAGGATCCTCCTTCCAGAAACTGTTTTCTCTGGGATCATCCCATGTATACCAATGTCAAGCATCTAGATAATGGTATACATAAACTGAGCTAATGAGCCCTTATGGGGTCTCCTCTGAGCTTCCACCGCTCATCACACACAAACACACAAAATACACTCAACAGAATAAGATGTGGGTTAAAAGGGAGAGAGTTAGAGAAACATGGGTATCGAGGGATTTTAGCGGTTTATCATAGGGGCTAGCAGGGAGTTTTTCTCTGGGTAAGCCAGATGAAAGGTCCCAGTGGTCTTCTGACAGCTAACAGACAGGCTCTCGGCATCCTGACCACTACTATAGCTCCCGACATGGTGCAGTGATTAATATTCAGATACCTGGGGCAGATTTCACTTAGACACTTAAGTGAAGTCGGGACAAGTGGCCCAGCATATTCCCCTTCTTCCACTCTCATGCTTGGCCAGAAATCTTTCACACTCACATATATAATAATGATGGTATGCTGAAGTGGATCGGGATAGGAGTCCAGCATGTTCCTTAACTTCTCTAATTTACTCGGTTCTTGAGGGGTCTTCCCCCATACGGTTCTTGAAGGGTCCTCCCTCAGATCAGTTCTTGAGAGGTCCATCCCCGTATTGGTTTCTTATGGGGTCTGCCCTCACAAGAAAAAATATCGTTCTTATGGGGTCCTCCCCCAAGAAAATTCAGTTCAACCCTTTCCTTGTTGGGCTGGACCTGAATGAGATCCACAGTGGCCAGAAGAGATCCTTATCTGGGATCTGGGTGGACCAGGGCGGTTCTCCACCAAGGAATTTTAAAGGCTCCCTGCCTAGGTTTGCACTGCACAGCAGAAGTCCTGGGTCTAGGGCTGTGGGCAGAGGGAGGGAGAAAGGAAGAGTGCAAATCCAAGGGCAAGGGCAATCGGTAGTATTTATTGAGCAGTTACTATATGCAGAACACTGTACTAAGCTTTGGGAAAGTCCAGTATAACAATATAGCAGACACATTCACTGCCCATGACAAGCTTACAATCTACAGGGGAGGCAGACATCAATATAAATAAATGAATTAGAGACTTGGACATAAGTGCTGTGGGGCTGGGGTGGGGGTTGGTGAATAAAGGGAGCATGTCCGGGTTTGCAGGAGGGAGTGGGAGAAGATGATATGAGAGCTTTGTCAGAGAAGGTCTCTTGGAGGAGATATGCCTTCAGTAAGTCTATGAAGGTGGAGAGAGCACTGATCTATTGGAAATAAAGAGGAAAGGAATTGCCAGACCAGAGGCAGAACGTGGGTAAGAGGTTCGGGCAAGATAGACGAGATCGAGGGGCAATTAGTAGGTTGGCATTAGAGGAGCAAGTTTGCGGCCTGGGCTGTAGTAGGAGAGTAGGGAGGTGAGGTAGGAGGAAGGGCTTTAAAGCTGATGGTAAGGGGTTTCTGTCTGATGCAGAGGGACAGGCAACCACTGGAGGGTCTTGAGGAGTGGGGAGACATGGACTGAATGGTTTGTAGAGACATGATTCTGGCAGGAGAGTGAAGTCTGGACTGCAGTGGAGAGAGACAGGAGGCAGGAAGTTCAGCAAGTAGGTTGATGCAGGAGTCAAGGCAGGAGAGGGTATGTGCTTGAATGGGAGAGTTTGGATGGAGAGGAAAGTGCAGATTTTTAGTGATGCTGTGAAGGTTGATCTGACAGGATTTAGTGACAGATTGAATATATAGGTTTACTGAGAGAGATGAGTTGAGGATATTGCCAAGGTTATGGGCTCGTGAGACGGGAAAGATGGTGACAGGAAAATCTGCTGGAGGACAGCGTTTGGAAGGGAAGATGAGGAATTCTGGTTTGGACATGTTCATCTTGAGGAGTCAGCAGGAAATCCAGGTAGTGATGCCCTGAAGGCAGGAGGAAATGCGAGACAGCAGAAAGGGAGGAACATCAGGACTGGAGAGGGAGATTTGGGATCATCCCTGTGGACAAAGGAATTGAAGCCATGAGAGTGAAAATGTTCTCCAAGGGAGTAGGTGAAGATGGAGGATGGACGGGGACCCAGAACTGAGCCTTAAGGGATCCCCCTTGTAAGGAGGCAGAGAGGGAGCCTGTGAAAGAGACTAGGAATGAGCAGACAGATAAGAGGAGAACCAGGAGGCACATGAAACCAAGGTTCGATAGTGTTACCAGGAGAAGGAGGCGATCCTTAGTGTCAAAAGGGGCTGAGAGGTCGAGGAGGATTTGGAAGGAGTAAAGGCCAATGGATTTGGCAAGGAGATCCTTGGTGACCAGGTGTGATTTCCCTAAAATCTCCCCTGCTCATCTCTAGTCCCTTGCTTCTTTTGCCCCTTCATCCACTCTCCCATATTTCGAGATTATCCCAGCAGGATCTCCAAAGAAATCTCCCTTCCCCTCTCAAAATCCACCCCTCCACCTGTGCTTCCTCCCCATCCCTTCTCAGCTTGTCAAAACATTGGCCCCTCCCTTCTTCCCTCCTTGACCACCATCTTCAGCTGTTTGCTTTCCAATGGTTTTTTCGACCCAGTGCTTTCAAACATGCCCATGTCTCCCTCCTAAAAAGCCACTCCTTTGACCCTATGGCTCCCTCCAGTTATCGCTATATCTCCCTCCTACCATTCCTTTCCAAACTCCTTGAGCGAGTTGTCCACAACTGCTGTCTCAACTTCCTCTCCTCCAGTTCTCCCGTGACCCCTACTATCTGGCTTCCTCCCCTTCACTCCACAGAACCTGCTCTCTCTGAAGTCACCAACAATTTCCTCCTTGCCAAATCCAATAGCCTCTATTCTATACTGAGTCTCCTTGATCTCTGCCTTCGACACTGTGGACCTCCCCCTTCTCCTGGAAACATCATGAAATCGATAATCCCCACACAGACTCTGGGCAGGAGATGCCCACGACCCCTCATTTAGACACACTATCCCGTGCCCGGTGGGCGCGATTGACTCTGGCCACATGTCCGAGCCCAAGGTCTCTTGATGTCCCGCCCACTCGTGGCAAGTCCCTCCCCTTTCATAATATCTCCACACACACCCGCCTCCTACCTCGACAATGGTGTCCATGGTGATGAAGCTCCCTCCCTCAGCACCCCAGCTCCGTTGGGCCCTGTCAGTCTGAGAGAGCTGAACCAGAAACTGTGTGGTTACTAGGCTCGATGATTTGATTCGGTGGAACCTATGTGAATTGACTTAGTGTTAATCACAGAGTCCATGATTCCCCTGACCCTGCTGAGGAGCCTTTGTGGGCTCGGGTGCTTGGGTCTACCCTAGGGGGGAGTCTGGAAATGGAGACCACGTGGCTGGGGCGGGGTCCCATGTTGGCGGGTTTGTGGAGGGTCTTCATAATAATAATAATGATGTTGGTATTTGTTAAACACTTACTATGTGCAGAGCACTGTTCTAAGCGCTGGGGAGATACAGGGTAATCAGGTTGTCCCACGTGGGGGTCACAGTTAATCCCCATTTTACAGAGAGGTAACTGAGGCACAGAGAAGTTAAGTGACTTGCCCACAGTCGCACAGCTGACAAGTGGCAGAGCCGGGAGTGCAACTCATGACCTCTGACTCCGAAGCCCGGGCTCTTTTTCACTGAGCCACGCTGCTTCCCAACTCCACACTCTCCAAAGGCTGCCCACTGTTCCCTGTGAAGGAGCGGCTGGGCAGGGGAGGGTATCAATGGAGCGCTTACTGTCGGCAGAGCACTGTACTGCACACTGGCAAGGCACTCCTAGGTGTGAATCAGGGCCGGTCTTCGTCCCTCGGGTCTCCCGGTTTAACAGTGTCATTTGTGGGGAGGGGCCCGGTTACACGCATCAGATGCGAGGAAATGACACAGCATCAGCCCCGGATGCGACCAATGCAACATGGGGAGGGAGTAAAGTGGCTGAGAGCGAGGGGCCTTAGCCTGTTCCCACTGATGGCAGGTTTTCCCACCGGTCGGTCGCTTTCTTTCCAGAGCCACCATCGTGGGGCGGGCCTGGCAGGTCCGAGCCATCAGAGATTCTACATTTGCCGATGGGGAAGGTGGTGAGTCCAAGTGCGAGAAGGATTTTACCCAAAGTACTTATAGGGCATCCATCTACCTTGGTGTTCGGTAAAGTGATTGACACACAGTAACCACAGAGAGGTGTGGTTGCCTGATGGATAGAAGGCAGGCCTGGGAGTCAGAGGAACATGAATTCTCCTCCTGGCTCTTCCACCTGTCTGCTGGATGGAATTTACTTCTCTGTTCCTCAGTTTCCTCTTCCATAAAATGGGGATCAAGTCTGTGAGCTCTGTGTGGGATATGGACTGTGTCTAACCTCATTGGCTTGCACCTGCCCGAGCTTTTAGTACAGTGCCTGGTATATATTAAGTGCTTAACAAATACCATAAGAAAAACAAATCAAAACAGGAGGAAGGCAGGGAAAAACCAAGTGAGGGAGGGAGCCCGGCTTGCCGATCTTCCCCTTTAACCGATCAACCAGTAAATACTTTACTGAGTATTTACTGTGTGCATACCATTGTACTCAGCACTTCCCTGTCCCTCCAGGCCCCCTCAGCTGCCAGGGATCCTGGGGAGAGTCAACCTGATGGAAGGGGAGGCCCTGTCCAAAGGATGATGAAGGGAGAGTCAGTCAGGGGGCAAGTCAGGTAGGGGAGCGTCAGATATGTGTGACTGTGGGCAAGTCACTTAACTTCTCTGTGCCTCATTTACCTCATCTGTAAAATAGGGATTAAGACTGTGAGCCCCACGTGGGACAACCTGATTCCCCTGTGTCTACCCCAGCGCTTAGAACAGTGCTCTGCACATAGTAAGCGCTTAGCAAATAACCAACATTATCATTATATGGGGCTGCTCTATGGGAACAGTCATTCATTCTTTCATTCATTCATTCATTCATTCAATCGTATTTATTGAGCGCTTACTGTGTGCAGAGCACTGTACTAAGCGCTTGGAAAGTACAATTCGGCAAGATAGAGACAATCCTACCCAACAACAGACAGGGGAGAGTCAGCCAAGGGGAGAATCAATCGAGGGGAGCCCGCCACCTAAAACTCAACATGTCCAAAACTGAGCTCCTTTCTTCCCTCCCAAGCCCTGTCCTCTCCCTGACTTCGCTATCACTGTGGATGTACGACCATCCTTCCCGTCTCTCAAGCCCGCAACCTCGGGGTCATCTTTGACTCGGCTCTGTCGTTCACCCCACATCCGATCTCACCGAAACCTGCCGGTCTCGCCTTTATAATATCGCCAAGATCCGCCCTTTCCTCTCCACCAAACGGCTATTTTACCGTTACGGGCTCTCGTGATATCCCGGCTGGATTATTGTGTCCGCCTTCTCTCTGATCTCCTTCCTCCCGTCTCTCCCCGCTCCGGTCTATTCTTCATTCCGCTGCCCGGCTCCCCGCCTGCAGAAACGCTCTGGGCCTGTCACTCCCCTTCTTAAAAACCTCCAGTGGTTGCCCATCAACCTCCGCACAAAACAAAACTTCTCACTCTAGGCTACAAGGCTCTCCATCACCTTGCCCCTCCTACCTCTCCTCCTCTCTCTCTTTCTACTGCCCACGATGCAGCTCCGCTCCTCTGCTGCCCACCTCCTCACCGTCCCCCGTTCTCGCCTATCCCGCCGTCGATCCCTGGGCCACGTCCTCCCGCGGTCCTGGAATGCCCTCCCTCCTCACCTTCGCCAAACTAATTCTCTTCCCCTCTTCAAAGCCCTACTAGAGCTCACCTCCTCCAAAAGGCCTTCCCAGACTGAGCTTACTCTTGTCCCTCTGCTCCCTCTGCTGCCCCTCTATCCCCTTCACCTCCCCTCAGCTAAGCCCCCTTCCCCCCTTTCCCTCTCCTCCTCCCTCTCCCTTCCTCCCCAGTACTGTGCTACCATTCCCAGCTGCTTTTGGGGGTCAAATGCTTATGGCTGCAGGGAGCAATTAGGGTTCATGGCTGCTGGGAGCTTTTAGGTTCTCAACTCTAGGGAGCATTTAGGGTTTGAGTCTGTGGGTAACATTTACGTTTTGGAGCTGCAGGGAACATTTTGGGTTGACAGCTGTGTGGAGCATTTAGGGTTCAGGATTATAAAACAGGCAACTGGTCAGTCCTCCTGAGACAGAGTGTTGGGGTGGGTCAGAGGGGTGCAGGAGACTCTCCAGGATGGGGCAATTGGAGCCAGGGTTATGAGACCAGCAGGTTCAGGGTGGGCGGGTTGGTGACATGACCCCGGGTGGGAGTCAGCCTGGGCCCTCAATGGGAATACCATCTGAGTCCAGGGGAGATGTGGGCATGCCTTGCAAATGTTGAAGGACTGGAGTGATGCGGACCTGGCCACCAGACATTAAAGGAGTGGGGAGATGCAGATGTGACTGGTGCATGATGTAGGATGGGGGCGAATGGGACATGGTCAGCAGATGGTTTATATTGGGGACAATGCGGAAGTGGCCAGCAGAGTTGATGGATAGTGGCCATGTGGACTTGACCAGCAGGCTTACAGAAGGGGGTGGTCCATTCGTGGCCACAGACTTAAAGGAATGGGGTGATGCAGTCTTGGCCCACAGAAGTCAAGGAAAGGGCCAATACAGATGTGGCTGGTGGACATGTAAGAATGACAACGCTGCCGACGTGGCTGGCATACATTAAAGGGGGGAGGTGATGCAGAAGTGCTGGAAGATGTGGAAGGAAGGGGAGACGTAGCCAGCAGGCCTTAAAAGAGGGGGCGATGCACACGTGCCCAGCAGGTATTGAAGTAGGAGCCGATCCAATCGGGTCAGCAGAACTTAAAGGAGGGCAATCAAGTCATGGCCTCAGACGGTAAAGGAATGGCGTGATGCAGATGTGGCTGACAAATGATAAAGGACTGGGCAATTTGGGTGTTGCCGGCAGATGTTTAAGGACACAACCGGGATGCTGAAGAACAGGGGCTATCTGGACATGACCAGCCAACATGAGAGGATGCATGCGATGAACATGGTCAGCAGATATTAAAGGACCGAAGTGACGTGGACATTTCTGGCTGATATTAAAACCTGGGGAAGATGTGGATATGTTGCCTGATGTTCAAAACTGGGGGTGATGCGACACTTCTGGCTGTGTTAATGGTCGGAGACAATGTAGACTTCGCTGGCTTTACGTTTAAGGATGAGGGCGATGTGGATTTGGCCAGGGATATACATGAACAGGGCAATGTGGACATGGCCAGCTGACATTAAGGGATGAGGGTGGATAAGAAGTGGCCATCTGACATTACAGGACTGAGAGATCTGGGCTTGGCCAGCTGATGTAAAAGGATTGCATCTATCTGGACGGGACCAGCTGGTGTTGGACAGCCGTGTTGTGGAACGTGACATGTGGGGAGTTTTCCTGAGAGGGCTAGGAGAAGCCAGATTCCCCTGGGCTATGGTAGGGCTGGGCTCCCGTGCGGTTGGGAGTTGGGGTGGGCAGGGCATGGGGTTCCAGCTGGGCATCGCTGGGGCTCCGGAAGAGGCAGTCATCGTGATCACTCCCCACCCTGGGGATGCTCATGGGATGCCTCCTGTCTTCTCCTTAGGGAATTCCTCACCCCTTCCCCCGGGCATGGACCACCCAGCCCTGAACCCCTTTCTCATCCTTCTCTCTGATGCCTTCTCCTGCCTTGGGCCAGATTTTTTCAGCGTCTCAGCCGCAGAACATCAACCCTTGTTACAGCCTCTGGGGAAAGGAACAGGTTGGGTCCCTCGTCTTTCTCCCCTTCCCTGTTCCTTTTCTGTCTCTTCCTCCAAAATCCCACCGCCTCGTCCTTCTCCGATTCCTCCTCCTCGAAGTCATTCATTTATTCATTCGATCATATTTATTGAGCACGTACTGTGTGCCAGAGCATTGTACTAAGCAATTTGAAGGTGCAATTCAGTAATAAAGAGAGAGAATCTCTGCCCATACCGGGCTTACAGTCTAGAGACAGGATATCAGAACAAGTGAACAGAGAGCAATATAAATAAATAGAATTATAGATATAGCCATATATCATAAGTGCTGTGGGGCAGGGTGGAGGGGGGGAGAGAAAGGGGATCGAGTCAAGGTGACGCTGTAGCGATAGGGAGCTGAGGAAAAGGGGGCTTACTTTGGGAAGCGCCTCTTGGAGAAGGTGCACCTTCAGTAGAGCTTTAAAGTGGGGACGAGTGATTGGCGGATTTGAGGAGGGAGGGCGGTCCAGGCCAGAGGTAGGACGTGGGTCAGAGGGTGATGGCACAGTAAGAAGGCACAATGAGAAGGTTAGCACCAGAAGAGTGGCATGTGTGGGCTCGTATGTAGAAGAGAAGGGAGGTGAGGTAAGAAGGGGGCAAGGCGACAGAATGCTTTGAAGCCAGTAGTGAGCAGTTCTTGTCTGATACGGAGGTTGACAGGCAACCCCTGAGGGTTTTTCTGGGGGGTGGGGCGGTGACATGCCCTGAAAGCTTCTGTAGAAATATAATCCGGGCAGCAGAGTGAAGTATGGACTGAGGTGGGAATAGGCAGGAGGTTGAGAGGTCAGAAAGGAAGCTGATGCAGTCATTCAGTCGGGATAGGATGAGTGATTTTACTAATGTGGTAGCAGTTTGGATGGAAAGGAAAGGGCAGATCTTGGCGATGTAGTGCAGGTGAGACAGGTAAGATTTGGTGACGACTGTATCTGTAGGGTGAAGGTGAGAGCGGAGTCAAGGATGACACCAAGTTACAGACTTGGTGAATCGGGAAGGATGGTAGTGCTATTCACAATAACGGGAAAGTCCAGAAGACAGGTTTTGGGAGGGAAGATAAGGAGCTCTGGTCTTGGACATGTTGAGTTTGAGGTGGCGGGAGGACATCCAAGTACAGATGTCCTGAAGGCGGGAGGAGATGCGAGTCTGGAGGGAGAGAGAGATAACGGAGGAGGAAATATAGACTTGGCTGTTATCCACACAGAGATGATAGTTGAAGCCGTGAGAGCGAGTGAGTTCTCCAAGGGAGTGAGTGTGCACGGAGAATAGAAGGGGACCAAGAACTGACCTTTTAGAAACCCCTATAGATAGGGGATGGGAGGGGGAGGATAAGTCCGCGAAGGAGACTGAGAATAAACAGCCAGACAGATAAGAGGAGAACCAGGAGAGGATGGAGTCCGCGATGGCAAGTTTGGATAACGTGTTGAGGAGGATGGTTTGACAGAGTCAAGGCAGCTGAGAGGTCGAGGAGGATTAGGATGGAATAGGAACCTTTGGATCTGGCAAGAAGGAGTTCACCGGTGACCTTTGAGAGAGCGGTTTCAGGGAGGGATGAGCGTGGAAGCCATATTGGAGGATGTCCAGGGGAGAGTGGGAGGAGAGAAATTTGAGGCAGCGAGTGTAGACGACTTGCTCCAGGAGTTTGGAAAGGAGCGGTGGGAGGGAGATGGGGCGATAGCTGGAGGGCCTGTGGGATCAAGGGAGGGATTTTTTGGATGGGAGAGACGTGGGCATGTTTGAAGGCAGTGGGGAAGAAACCACTGGAGAGTGAGTGGTGGAAAATGGTAGTTAAGGAGAGGAGAGAAGTGGTGAGAGTTTTTATAAGTTGCTAAGGAAGAGGGTCCGATCTGCATGTGGAGTGTGTGGCACTTGAGAGGAGGCAGGTCTCCTCTGAAGATACTGCTGGGAAGGACGGGAAAGTTGAAAAGGGGGCTGAGAGGAGAGTGGATGGAGGAGGGGGAGGGGTGATTTGGGGGAGCTCAGACCTGATAGTGTTAATTTTTCTTAATGAAGTAGATGTCCAGGTCGTTGGGAGCGAGGGAAGTGCGTGTGTGGTGGGGGGGGGGGGGGGGGGGGGGGGGCGGGCCGGGGGCCTGAGAAGCAGTTATATATTATATAAAGCTAATAAGCAGGTGATGCCCAGAGTAGAAGTTGACTTGTCCACGGGTCAATCAAATCAAAAAGGCTAGTGGCAAGGAGAATCCAGAGGCCCTTGGCCCAAATTTCTGAGGTTGTGGAATAACTCCCGTGGATGGCTAATTTGGAGAAGGGTGGAGCTGTTATGGGAGACATGGGAGAGGAAACGCCTGGGAAGAATAAGTAACCGAACAACATGCTTGGGCTGAGCAGGTGCGAATGCAGGTAGTAGCTAATAGTAACACAGTGATAACGAGGGCACTGTTACCCGGGGAGGGGGGCGGGGGCAGTCAGTCTCATCCAGTCCTAACACAGGGAAGGAGGGAGTGGGAGCTCCCCAAGGATGATCACTTCTGGGCTGGGGAGAGGAATTAGGATCTCATTGCCCCATGCTCTGGGCAGGGGGCGGGGAGCGGTTGGGGGAAACGGGCCTGGGAACACAGTGTTCCATGGGCCTGGTTGGCTACCTGGGCACATGGAGGGCTGGTTCTTGTGAACATGGCGGTGGGGGGGGGGGGCTGTAGTCCAGGGGAGTTGGATGATCTGCAGAGAGATGGGGGCTAATTCTGGGAGATATACGACGTACTGAGGGGCTTTGGGGCCTGTGACGGGAGCGGCGGGTGCGGGGTCCTCTGTGTCGGTGTCGTCAGGCGGGGGTGCAGCTGTCCGGGAGGGGGAGACGAGCATGAGCCTGGAGGCAGGTCACTGGAGTCTGATAGAGGGCTTCTCGGGAAAAGAGATATCGGCGCTACCGTGGCGGCGTCCGCAGGGGAAAGATCCTACTGGGAACACGGGGACCGGCTGTCCGAGGGCACGGCTCCTTGGGAAAAGAGGTCTCGGGGCTTCCACGCTAGCGTCCGGGGAGGAAATAAAAATAATAATAATGGTGGTATTTGTTAAACGCTTACTATGTGCAAAGCACAGTTCTAAGCGCTGGGGGATACAAGGTGATCAGGTTGTTCCAGGTGGGGCTCATAGTTTTAATCCCCATTTTACAGATAAGGGAAGTGTGACACCGAGAAGTTAAGTGATTTGCTCAAAGTCACACAGCTGGCAAGCGGCAGAGCTGGCATTAGAACCCATGACCTCTGACTCCCAAGCCAGGGCTCTTTCCTCTGAGCCACGGAAACATCCTGCCAAATGGGATTATCCCCCTCTGGGCACCTTTCTGATGTCCTCCCTATGTCCCTGCAATTGCTCATGGTGACTGCCATGTCTTCATCCGCAGGACACATATTTTGCTCGTTTCCGTTTGCAGATTTCATATCTGCTGTCCTCCCTTGGCTTTCTTTGATTACTTTTCCCAGTGTTTCAGGTCTCCGTCCCAAGCATCGGGGAACCTGGGTTGGCGAACCCGAAGGTCTAGACAGGATGGAGAAGAGACAGCAGAGAAGACCGGATCAGCAAGCTGCTCCTAGACAAGCTGTTGGCTCACTTCAAGGTAATGGACACTGACACAATGACACAAGTGCTCGTTGCCTCCCTGGACTTGACACCCACTCAGGTGAGTGCCCACCTTGGGTTCCAGGGGTTCTATGTGGAGGAAGGAAGCCCGGGCCTAAGGGCAGAGACTGCTACCTTCAGGTAGCGCTGGTCCAGACTGTCTACAGTCTGGGAAGGGGCAGAGCCCCGGAGATGGCCAAAGACACGCTCATCTGTATTCTTGTCCATTTCAAGTCGGCAGCTGGTATCATCTCCACTGCACTCAATACTGAAAGTGTCCCTGGAATGGCCAGTGAGGAGAGACAGGAAACTTCATGGTAAGTATACGTGGCCCCACTCACTGCTGGTGGCTATCAGGGTTGGGAATCGAGAAACAAACTTCGCTGGTATGATTAAGGGTTGGGTTCTGACAGCTGTCGGAGGGCTCCTCGATACCAGAGGAGAATCCAGAGGTTCTGAGCTTAGAACAGACCTCCGAATAGGCAGCCGACCACGAGTGAAAGTGTCGGGGCTTCTGCCATACATTCTGCTCTCAGGATCTGGTCAAGGTCTGTGGAAGACCCAGGTTTCAGGAATCCATTTAAGATACAGGAGACTCTCCTCCAGCGAATGCATGCCCCGTGGTCCTAGGGCAGCATGTTCGAAAGGTCTTCCAATGATAACGGGATGCATTTGTTTTTGATATGGGTAACCCGAGCCCAATTCGTCTCATTCTCTCTCGCTTTGACAATATCTCTCTATCAGTCTCTCTCTCCTTCTCTCTCTTTCTCTCCACCCGCTCTGTGTTTGAGGGTGAATGGATCCCAGAAATATTCCTGCCAGGATCCTGCATGTCACTCTACAGGCCAGGACAGAGGATCATGCATTTACTCTGCGGATGACATGGGAGGATCAGTGGGTGTTGAATGCTGCTGCAATCGTCTCTGTTTAGGGCACCGGCTTCCTGTTGCACTCTCTCTGAAATGGTGGTTATTTGGTTCTTAACGGCAGAAATGTCTTTTCCAGAGTGGTGGAGTGTGGCAGTGAGGGAGGCTGGAAAGTCGAAAAGTGAGAGGGTATTTTTCAGGTTTTTCCAATCAATAAACCTATCCTATCACTCATTCTATCACTCTGGGATCCTGTGTGGTGTTTCTAGAAAGATGAACACTTCTTCCTTGCCTATGCGAAAACTGTTACCACTTAATATATCTCATCTGGCCGGGGGCCGCCAGGTGTGGAGTGAAGCCCCTACTGACCCAGACTGGGAGAATCTCCTCTTCAGATTCCTGTATTGCCCACACCCCCCTCCCTCGTTTTGCTGAGTTTGCAGCATCTGACAGGCAGAACCGGTGAAAGAGATCACGTAAAACCAAGCCGGGATATTTGCCATCGATATTTGAGAAATGGTAGAAATGGAGGTGGGCTCAGAATTGTAACTAGTCCTCCTGGGAGGCCTTTATCTCGTGAATGTGAGAATCAGTCATGACGTATGAAATCACCTCCCCGCCTCTTCGTCTATTAATCATTTTTTTTTTTCCATCGGTATTGAGGGCTAAATTCTCGGAGGTGAAATAATCGTCTTTCATCCCAGTCAGGAACATGACACCTTACCTGATCAAATTGGGCACGCTATTCAGGTGCCAAATCCATTGATTTCTAGGCTTCAATCAACGGCGAAGTTCTAGTTACTCTGTCAAATGAGCGATAAAACTGCAAAGGGAGGGGCAGGGAAATTTTCAGTGCTTTGAAAGAAACCAACAAAACTGTCAAGAGAGGCAGGCTCAAAATTACCAGATCTACCATCGCTGCCCCCTTCATAATACTGAATCCATGGCATTTCTTCGATGCTTAATCTATGAAGAACCGTATTCTTAAGCGAACACTATCCTCTCATGGAACGTTTCACTGTAGACCATGTAAACATCATCCTTCCTGTCTCACAAGTTTGTAACTTTAGCTTTTCAGTGACCCCTCTCTCTTATTCAACCCCCATTTTCAATCTATTAGTAAACCCTCCCACTCAACCTTCACAACATTGTTAAAACCCGAGCTTTCCCGTCCAACCAAACTGCTACTCTGTCAATCCAAGCACTTTTCCTATCCTTCTTGGATTATTGTGTCAACCTCCTTGCGGAACTCCCTGCCACTTCTCTCTTCCCATTCCAATCCATACTTCATTCTGCTGAGTTTTCCCCTGAATGTTCAGTCCATATTTTAACTTTTCTGTTCTGTGACCTTGTACAAGGCTCTTTGGCATCTGTGCCCCAGGGCCGCAACTGTAAAATTATGGAAGAACTACCTCTCTTCTCTCTTCCACAGTCTGCGAGCCCTAATGAGAGACGCAGGCTGCCTCTGCTCTGACTGTACAGTCCCCATATCAGCGATTAGCTGAGTAGTCACTGAACCAAAACCACCGCGATAATGCGGCTGTGAAGTAGCCCGGTCCAGGCACTGAACCAGCCAATCTGAACCTGTCGCGGGAGGAGGGAAGGTAGTGTGGAGGTTCGAGGCACAAAGGCTTGTTCTTAACGGGGTTCGCCTCCGCCTACCGAACTACCACTCCCATCGTGCCCCGCCGTGGGGCCTGCGGCCACTGGATGGAACACCGAAGGCTTTGGATGCAGTTGTTCAGGCCGTTTTCGCGTTCAGCATGATAGTAATTATGGTCTTTGTTAAGTATTCATTCAATAGTATTTATTGAGCGCTTACTATGTGCAGAGCACTGTACTAAGCGCTTGGGATGAACAAGTCGGCAACAGATAGAGACAGTCCCTGCCGTTTGACGGGCTTACAGTCTAATCGGGGGAGACGGACAGACAAGAACAATGGCAATACATAGAGTCAAGGGGAAGAACATCTCGTAAGGGAAGAACATCTCGTTAAGTACCAGCTACCACTTCCCATGAGGTGTCATGTAGAGAGCAAGGAGACCTCAAACTCTCTTAAAATCAGGCACCTCTAATCCCATTCCCTCCCAGGAGAGTTTACCACACAACTAACGGTCAAGGCACTGGGAGGCTCCACGTACTGTGTTTGGGCCACTTACCGGGGTGGGAATATAACACTTCCTTTCATTTACAGGATCCCACTCCGTGCTGTCCCATGGGAATCCCCTCGGCTCTCCCAAAGATGTTCCCACAGGAGCAAACCCTCATTAGAGAAGCAGCATGGCTTGGTGGATCTATATCTCTATCTCTATAGCGGAGCTGGGAGTCTTAGGTTCTAATCCAGCAACGCCACATGTGTACTGTATGACCTTGGGCAAGTCACTTCACTTCTCTGTGCCTTAGTTACCTCATCTATAAAATGGGGATTAAGACTGAGCCCCATGTGGGACAGGGACTGTATCCACCCTGACTACCTGATATCCCAGCACTTACAACAATGTCTGGCACAGAGAAGGCACTTAACAAATAACATCTTTAATATTATTATTATTAGAGCCCGCCCTATCTGTCTTATTCCACTGAAGTGCGGCCAATGCACCGCCACAGCCAATCAGGCCCTGTTGTGAGGAAAGGGATGGTGGCATGGCGGCTTCGGGAATTGTGAGGAAAGGGATGGTGGCATGGCGGCTTCGGGAACAAAGACTTCTGGGGGCTGTAGTCTGACTCTCGCTCTTGAGGACGTTCACCTCCTAGCGAACTAACATTCCGTCGTGCTCGACGAACAAACAAACAGAAAGCGCAAGCGTCGGGAAGAGAAGCAGTTTTGTTTTCAACATGTCTAGCTGGAAGGTTCGACATGTCTATTTGGCGGTGTTTGCTGTAAATAGTACACATAGTGCCCGCAGATGGGAGGAATGGGGAAAAAATATATTCCCAGTAGGAAGACGTCATAGAGGTTGACGAAGTACAAAATTCCTGAAGTGTCGCTTGAGCGTTGATGTAAGACTCCAGAGTTGCCACAACAGGACAGCTGCTCTGATTCCTATGGCCACAGCCGGCTTTTCTGGATTCCTACAGCATCTCAGCCTTCCAATCAACCTCACACAACACCTCAAAAAGCAGTGAAGCGAGTGGAAAGGGCGCAGGGCTGGGAGATTGGATATCTGAATTCAGCACATTTGTGCTCTGTAACCTTGGGCAAGGCACTTGGGTATCTGTGTACTTCAGCTGCCGCACCTGTAACCTGTAAAACTGGGAATGAACTACCTGTTCTCCCACGTCCACACTCTAGGAGCCTTGATGTGGGGCACAGGCCCCCTTTTCTCTGATCGTCGAGTCCCCACACCAGCCATTGGCTAACCGTGATCGCCGAACCAACACTACTGTGATAATGCCGGTAGGACATAGTCCAGCCCAGACACCGACTCAGACAATCACTGTCACAGAGCGAGGGAGGACAGTATGATGGCTCGGGGCGGAAAGACTTCTTAATCTTTGTATAACGCTTAGTATGACGCTTGCTCTTGAAAGCATTCAACTCTGCCTATTGAAATACCTCTCCCGTCCTGCCCCGCGGTGTGGAAGGCAGTTTTTCAGGCCGTTTTACCATCAACAATGATAACAATTATGGTATTCGTTAAATTCATGTTACCACTCCCCGTGAGGTGTCGCATAGCAAACACAGAAACCCCAAACACGCTCAAAATCCGGTATCTTGATTCCCATTCCCTCCCTGAAGAGTTTACCACATAACCAACAATCAACGCAATGAGCGGCTCCATATACATACATGATGTAACAAGCCATTTTACCTTGAGATCGTGGGTGCTCATCTCAGGGCCTTAGTAACCTCATCTATAAAATGGGGATTAAGACTGTGAGCCCCATGTGGGACAGGGACTGTGTCCACTCTGATTACCTGATACCCCAGCGCCTAGAACAATTTCTGACACAGACAAGGCAATTAACAAATACCATCTTTATGCTTATATCATATCATTATCATATATATATATATCATTATATTATTATTATTATTATTATTAGAGCCTGCCCTACCTGTCATGTTCCACTGAAGTGCAGCCAATGCACTGCCACAGCCAATCAGGCCCTGTCATGAGGAAAGGGATGGTGGCATGGCGGCTTTGGGCAAAAAGACTTCTGGGGGCTGTAGTCTGTAGTCTGGTGGGTACTCCAGGTTCTTCTTGGGCCATCATGTTTTTCCACCCCTCAAGAAACTCCATTACCTGTCCATCCACCTTTGCCTCAAACAAAAACTTCTCACTTTAAAGCCCTCAATCCCCTTGCCCTCTTCTACCTCATCCCACCACTCTCCTACTACAACAAAGTCATCACAATTCTATCCTCTTAATGCCAACTTTCTCATTCTACCAGTCTTTTCTATTTTACCTTCAAACTCTCACCCACATCCAGCCTCTTACCTGGAACCCCCACCCTTTCCATAACCAACAGACAAATACTCTCCCCACCTTCAAAGCTTTATTGAAGGCACATTTCCTCCAAAGGTCTTTCCCTGACTAAGCCCTCCTTTCCTCTTCCCCCCTTCTCTTCTGTGTCACCCTGACTTGCTTCCTTCCTTTATTCATCCCCATCCCATTTCTGCAGCATTTATGTACACATCTGTAATTTATTTATTTAGATTAATACCTGTCTCCCCCTCTAGACTATAAACTCATTGTGGGCAGGGATTGTGTCTGTTTATTGTTGCATCGTACTCTCCCCAGTGCTTATTGAAGTGCTCTTCACACAATGAGCACTTAATAAATAGGTTTGAATGAATGAATGAATGAATGAATGAATGAAAGACCCTACCCCAACCCCTCACTGTAACCTTAATTTTAGCCGTAATCCTAACTCTAATTTTAAGGCCCTAAACCTAACCCTAACCTTAGCTTTAAGCTTACCTGTAACCCTAAACCTTACCCTAACCCTAACCGTATGCCCAAATCTAACTCTAGCTATAGTTGTAACCCTAGCCCTAGGCCTAGTCCTAGCTCCACCCACAACCCTAGCTCTCACACTAACCTAGTCCTCAACCTAGACATAATCCTAACTGAAACACTAACCCCAGCCCAGCCCAGCCTTAACCCTAGCCCTAGTCCTAAGCTTAACCTTAACAATAAACTAGGGCTACTTCATTCAATTAATAAAATATACGGCTATAAAAATATAATATATAATAGAGTTATAAAATAACACTAACCCTAGCCCTAACCTCAAAAAAACCCCTAACTTTAACCCTAATTCCAACCCTAACAATAACCCTTGACCTAGACTTGGCCCCAGTCCTAACCCTACATATAACCCTAAGGACAGACCAAACCCTAACTCTAGTTTACGCTAAATGTAACCTTAATCCTAACCCTAACCCCAACCCCAGCCATAACAACTTTAGCCATTATCCTAGATCTAGCCCTAACCCTAACCTTAACTCTAACTGTAATTTTAACTCTACACCTAACCCTAACTCTAGTCCTAATGTTGTCCCTAAACCTAACCATATACCTTTCCCAGCAGGAGCCTCAGGCCTTAAACAAGCCCTATGCATAACCCTAAGCCCGACCTTAACCCTAACCTTATCCCTAAATTTAGGCCTAGACCTAGTCCTAATCTCCACCAAAACCATAACCCTAAACCTAACCCTAACCCTAAACCTAACCATAGCCCTAGCCATAACACTGACCTTAACCCTAAACCTAAACATAAATCAAACCTCAACCTAACCTAAACTTAACCCTAACTCTAAACCCTATCTCTAACAGTAAAACTAACACTAAGCCTAGCCCTAATCATAACCCGTTCCCTAAATATTAAACTGACCCTAAATCTAAACCTTGCCCTAACCCGAGCCCAAATCCTAACACTAGCCCTAACCCTGACCTTAGCCCTATCTCTAACTCTAACCTTAATCCTGAAACCTAACCTGAATCTTAATCCTAACCCTTACCCTATCCTTTGCCCCTCGCTGTAACCCTAGCCCTCAAAGTAATCCTAATCTTAGTCCTTTGCCCTAACCTTACCTAAACCTTAACCCTAGGCTTAGCCCTAACCTGACCCTAAATGTAACCCTAACCCTAGCTCTAATTTTAATCCTAGCCCTTACTGTAAACCTAGCCTTAGGACTAGACCTTGTAATAACCATTAACCATAGCCCTAACCAAAACCTTAATCCCAACTCTAAATCTAGGCCCTAGCTCTAGCCATAGTCCTAGACCTAACCCTAACCCTAAAACTAATCCTTAGGCTAACTCTAACCATTAACCTAAACATCATTCATTCATTCAAAAGTATTTGTTGAGCGCTCACTATGTGCAGAGCACTCTACTAAGCGCTTGGAATATACAATTCGGCAACAGATAGAGACAATCCCTGCCCAGTGATGGGCTTGCAGCCTAATCGGGGGAGACAGAAGGATAAAAACAAGACAACATAATCACAATAAATAGAATCCACCCAACCCTAATTTTAATTATAACCCTAATCCTAACCCTATCCCTAATCATTAAACTAACGCTAGCCCTAACCCAACCCTACCCTAGGATTAGCCCTGACCCTAATTCAAGCCTTAGCCATAACCCCTAACCCTAATCCTAAACCTAATGTAACCCTAACCCTAATCCTACACCTAGGTTTAGCTTAGTCCTAACCCTAACTTTTTCTTTACCATAAAGTTAGCCTTATGCCTAACCCTAAACTAAATGCTAGGACTGGCACTAACCCTAAACCTGACCCTTACCCTAACTCTATCTCTAAGCCTATCTATAACCCTGACCAGAGCCCTAGGTCTAACCAGAGCCACAACCCTATCCTAAGGTCCAACTCTAGCTGTAGCCTTAGCCCTAGACCTAACCGGAACCCTGTACCAAATCCTAACCATTACCCTAACCTAACCCTAATACTAACCCAGTCAGAAATGTAATCCTAAACCAAACTCCACCTTAACCATAATCCAAATTCTAACTCTAGCCTGAACCCTAGCCCTACTGCTAATCCTAATTAAAAGCCTAACTCTGGGCCTTACCCTAACTGAGCCCTGGGACTTGCACCAGCCCAACCCTAACCCTACTCCCAAGCTTAGCCCCTAGCCCTTAGCCCTAACTCTCACCCTAACTAACCCTAGCCTTAGTACTAAGTTTAGCTCCAGGCTGTTGTGAGCCTAGAACAAGCTGCCTTATCAGTGACTGTTTGTCATCTGGCCATCAAGAAGAAGCATGCAGAGGCGTGAAAAGCCCACTTGAAAGCAGCACAGAGGCACACAGGAGTCACACATAAGCTTACAGAGAAGCAGCAGGCATGCAGAGTAAAGCACCTGAAGCAGAAACACGAAGAGAGAAGCAAGCATTAAAGCAGGAGGAGCAAGCAGAGCTCTTGGAAGCAGAAAGAAGAACCATCAACAGAACTGCAGACTGGCTTTGGATGCTTGGTAGAGTGGAGTGAGTGAGTGTGTGTATATGTGTCACTCCCATGCCCGTTGGTAAAATTAAGTAAAAACTTTCCACAGTAACCTTGGTGATCAGTGGTGTGGTTTGACTCTACTATGTTTCACGGAGGCTCCCCTGGTCCGGGAAACTTAACCTGAACCCTAATGATAACCCTTTCCCCTAACAATAACCTTAACCTTATCCCTAGCCCTAAACTTAACTCTATGTCTTACCCTAAACCTAACCCCACTGAAAATCCTAACATTAACTTTAGCTGTAGTCCTAGCCTTCAATCTCACGCTAACTTTAATCCTAACCCTAACCCTAACCGTAAACCTAAGCCTAACCCAACCCTAACCATAATTCTAACCCTATATCTAAACATAACCCTAACCATAGCCCCAGTCGTGGCCATAGCTGCATCACTAACCCTACTCCTAGCCTTAGAGCTAAGCCTAATGCCAACCTTATCTAACTCTAACCTAACTCTAAAACCATTGCTAAATCTAACCCTTTCCCTAGGCCTAGCTTTAACACTAACACTACATTAGTCCTAGGCATAGCTGTAACCCTAACAATGACCCTAAGCCCAAACTAACTCTAACTGTAAACTTAGCCCTATTGGTAGCCGGAGCTCTACACCTAAACCTAACCCTAATCCTAAACCTAATACTAGTATTAATCCTAACCCTAACACTAATCATAACCCTAACTCAAAACACAACCATAAAACTAATATTAACCCTAACCCTAACCCAGTCATTCATTCAATCATATTTACTGAGCTCTTACGGTGTGCAGAACACTGTACTAAGTGCTTGGGAAGTACAATTTGGCAACAGATAGAGACAATCCCTACCCAACAACGGGCTCACAGTCTAGAAGGGGGAGACAGACAACAAAACAAAACTAGTAGACAGGCATCGCAACCATCAAAATAGATGAATAGAACCATAGATAAACACACATCATTAATGAAATCGAACAATAAATATACACAAATATAAACCTAACCCTAACTCTAAACTTATTGGTAAATGCAAATCTAGCCTTAGCACTAGAGCTAAACCTACCCTAAACCCACCCCTACCCCAACACTACCATTAGCTCTAAACTTAACCCTAAACCAAGCATTAATCCTCACACTAGATTTAGCTGTAGCCTTAACCCTAAACTTTACCCTAAACCTAATGTAACCTTGACCCTAACCCTGCAGTAGGTATAGGTCAAACATAAACCCTAACCCTACCACTAACCCTAGTCCTAGACCTAACCCTAGGCATACTGCTGAATTTAACCCTAACATTAACCCTATCCATACCCGAAATCTAACATTAAACCTAACCCTAAACCTAACTCTAACCTTAATCCTAAACCCAAACCTCTCTGACCCTAACCCCAAACCTAATTCTAACCCTGACCATAACCCTAACCATGAACAAAACCTTAACCCTGAATTTAACCCTAATCTTGACCTTACTGTAACCCTACTCTAGACCTAGCCATTCCCCTAACTTTAACCCTAATCCTAACCCTAATCTATCTTTAACCCTAACCCTAACCTTAAACCCAACCATAACACTCCCTCTAGCCCTAGCCCTAATCCGAAACCTAAACCAAACCCTAGTGCTAACCCTAAACCTAACGTTAATCCTAAACCTAATCATAATCCTAAATCTAACTCCAAGACTACCCATAGTTCTAACACTACGCAGGGCTAATGGGGCTAACTCCAACCTTACCCATACTTTTAACGTAGTTCTAATCATAAACCTGACAGTAGCCCAAACCCTTGCCAATCTCTTTATTCTGGTATAATTTATTCTCTGTATGGTATAGTGCTTGGCACATAGCAAGTGTTTAATAAATACCATTATTAGTAGTAGTATTATGATCCTAACCCTAATCTTAACCTTAACCCAAACCTTACCATAAACCCAGTCCTAACCTTAACTGTAACACTAACACTAAACTGTAACACTAACACTAACCCCAAATCTAACCCTAAATCTCACCCTTGCTGTATACCTAATCCTAAACCTGTTGACAACCCTAACCTTTGCCCTATCCCAAACCCTAACCATAACCTTATAACTAGCACTAAAACTAACCCTAACTCTAGCCCCAATCCTAACGCTAGCCATAATCTTAAACCTATCCATAGCACTAGTGGTAACAATAGCCCTAACCCTAAATTTAACCCTAACCATAACCTTAACTCTAAACTTGACTCCAACTCTAACCCTATCCTAATCCTAACTTTAAACTTACCCCAAAACCTAACCCTAACCCTAAACCCAAACAAACCCTAACCCTAATTCTCACTCTAGCCATAACCCTAAATTTAGGTGTTGATTTAGCTCTAATCCTAACCCTATCGTGAACCCTAACCCTCAATCTTAACCTGAACCCTACCTTAGGCAAACCTAACTAAGCCTACATTTATCCTAACCCTAACCATAACCATAATGCTATCCTTTACCTTTACTGGAACCCTATTCCTAACCCCAACCCTAAACCCTAATCTTAACCCTTACCTTAATTTTAACCCGAGCTTAACCCTACTCTTATCCAAATCTCTAAACCTAACCCTAGCCTAGGTCTAGCCCTAACTCAAATCATAACCCTATCCTTAAGCCTAACACTGACCCTAACTCTAGCCCTAACCATATCCCTAACCCTAATCCAAGCCATAGCTCTAACCCTAAGCCTAATTTGCTCTAACCTTCAACCTCGTCATAAACCTAACCCTAGGTTTATCCCTAACCCTAACCTAATTGTAACCCTAAGCCTGGCCTTAAGCCTACCACTAAATCTAACCCTTACCCTAACCTAACTCTAACCGTAAAACTTACATTAAACTCTGTCCTAGCCAAAAACCTAACCCTAAGCCTTAAACTCACCCTAATTCTAACCCTAACACTAATCCTATCGGTAACCCCAAACCTAAACTTAACCTTATCGCTAAGTCTAACCCTACCCCTAACCCTACTAGTGGCCCTAGTGCAAATCTTAACCCTCAACCTAAACCTACCACCAACCATAGCTGTAAACCTAACTCTAGGCTTAACCCTATCTGAAACATAGCCTTAACCCTGGCTAACCTTAACCCTAATCCTAACCTTAACACTAATTCTGACTCTAACCCTAAAATAGTCTGAACCCTAAACCTAGCCCTATGCCTAAGCCTGTCCCTAACACTAGGCCTAGTTCTGATACTGATCTTACGACTTACTCTATTCTTAGCCCTAACCCTAGCCATAACTCTAACCCTAACACTAACCCTTCTCCTAATGTAATCCTAATCTTACCCTTAGGCCTAGCCCTAGTCTTAGGCCTAAACTTAATAGCCCTAGTCTGAACCCTAACTCTAGGCTTTATGCTACTACCAAACCTAATCCTGACCCCCTAACTCTAACCCGAACCATAACTGTAGCCCAAAACCTGACCATAACCCTAAACCTTACTTTAAATCTAGCCCTGACACTATCCTTAACCCTAAACCTAACCCTATTATTCTAACCCTAACCCCAGCCCTAGGAGTAGTCCCAGAGCTAGCCCTAACCTAAACACTAACCATAAACCTAAACCTATCCATAACTTTCCTCAAATATACCAGACAATTACTCTCCCCTGCCCCACTTCAAAGCCTTATTCAGTCACATCTCCTTTAAGAGGCTTTCCCAGGCTAAGCTTCACTTTCCATCATCTCCCACTCCCTTCTGTGTCTTGACTTGCTCCTTTAGCTCTTCCCCGCCTCACAGCCCCCAACACCTACTTATATATGTTCAATTTTATATATTTCTATTGATGTCTGTCTTCCCCAATCTAGACTGTGAGGTCTTTGTAGGCAGGTTGTCACTGTTCATTTTTCATATTGTACTATCCCAAGCTCTTTGTACATTGCTCTACACACAGGAGGTGCTTAATAAATATGACTGAATAAATGAAGGAACCCTAACCTTAAACCTAGCCCTAACCCTCAACCTAATCTTAAACCTAACCTTAACCGGGGAAGCAGCGTGGCTCAGTGGAAAGAGCCTGGGCTTCAGAGTCAGAGGTCATGAGTTCAACTCCCGGCTCTGCCACTTGTCAGCTGTGTGACTGTGGGCAAGTCACTTAACTTCTCTGTGCCTCAGTTACCTCATCTGTAAAATGGGGATTAACTGTGAGCCTCACGTGGGACAACCTACAGATCTACATCTCTACCCCAGTCCTCTCCCCCTCCCTTCAGGCTCGCATATCCTCCTGCCTCCAGGATGTCTCCACCAGGATGTCGGCCCGCCACCTGAAACTCATCATGAGCAAGACTGAGCTCCTCATCTTCCCTCCCAAGCCAGGTCCTCTCCCAGACTTCCCTATCACCGTGGATGGCACGACCATCCTTCCTGTCTCTCAGGCCCGCAATCTCGGTGTCATCCTTGACTCGTCTCTCTCGTTCACCCCACACATCCTATCCATTACCAAGACCTGCCGGTTTCACCTTTACAATATCGCCCAGATCCGCCCTTTCCTCCCCACCCAAACGGCTACCTTACTGCTTACTGTGTCAGCCTTCTCTCCGATCTCCCTTCCTCCTCTCTCGCTCCGCTCCAGTCCATTCTTCACTCCGCTGCCCGGCTCATCTTCCTGCAGAAACGATCTGGGCATGACACTCCCCTTCTTAAACACCTCCAGTGGTTGCCTATCAACCTCCGCTCCAAACAAAAACTCCTCACTCTAGGCTTCAAGGCTCTACATCACCTTACCCCTTCCTATCGCTCCTCCCTTCTCTCTTTCTACTGCCCACCCCGCACGCTCCGCTGCTCTGCCGCCCACCTCCTCACCGTCCCCCGTTCTCGCCTATCCCACCGTCGACCCCTGGGCTACGTCCTCCCGCTGTCCTGGAATGCCCTCCCTCCTCACCTCCGCCAAACTAATTCTCTTCCCCTCTTCAAAACCCTACTTAAAACACCTCCTCCAAGAGGCCTTCCCAGACTGAGCTCCCCTTCTCCCTCTACTCCCTCTACCGCGCCCCCTTCACCTCTCCGCAGTTTAACCTTCATTTCCCCCCATTTCCCTCTGCTCCTCCCCCTCTACCTTTCCATCCACTCAGCACTGTACTTGTCTGCTCAACTGTATATATTTTCATTACCCTATTTACTTTGTTAATGAAATGTACATCGCCTTGATTCTATTTAGTTGCCATTGTTTTTACGAGATGTTCTTCCCCTTCACTCTATTTATTGCCAATGCTTCTGTCTGTCTGTCTCCCCTGTTTAGACTGTAAGCCCGTCAAACAGCAGGGACTGTCTCTATCTGTTGCCGACTTGTTCATTCCAAGCGCTTAGTACAGTGCTCTGCACATAGTAAGCACTCAATAAATACTATTGAATGAATGAATGAATGAATGAATGAACAACCTGATTACCCTGTATCTCCCCCAGCGCTAAGAACAGTGCTCTGCACATAGTAAGTGCTTAACAAATACCAACATTATTAACCATAACACTAACTCCAATTCCTAACTCTATCCTTAGCCATAGACCTAACCCTAAATCAAACTCTTAACTTAAGCCTAAGCCTAACCCTAAATCTGGACCTAACCCTAACTCTTACCCGAACCCTAAATCTAACCCTAACACTTAGCCTAGGCCTAACCTTAATCCTAACCATGACCCTAACTCTTCCACGAATCCTAACCCGAATGCAAACCCTAATTCATAAAACTAGCCTTAACCCTAGCTTTAACCCTAACCTAACTCTTACCTTAGATCTAGCCCTAACCTTCACCCTAAAACTAACCCTAACCTTACACCTGACCATGACCATAGCCATATCCGAAACCCTAACCCCGCTCAAGGACTCCGCCACTAAGGATCTCTCCCCCTCTGCCCTGCCCCCGCAGACTCCTAGCCACCACCTCCCTTTGTGGTCCCCTGCTCGAGTATGGGGACATTGTGCTCCCCGGCTCCTCCAACCCCGGGCCTTGGGACATTCTTCTCCCCAACCGCCCTTCTCCAACTCCGCCCGGAAGCGGCCATTTTGGGAAGCCCTCACTCCCTCTTCCCCCGTGAGGTGATTGATTTCCCCCGCCCCGAGCGATAATGTCCTTGTTCTCACTGTGGTACCTTACCTTAGCCGCCACCTACGCCCGCAACCCACCCCGGACATCCTCAGGGATCCTGCCGCCGCCTCAGAGACATTTGGACTTAAGCCCCGGGACTCTCCTTGCCGCTAGCCTTTTGACTTTGATTTTGATCAGGTCGACCCTTAGTCATGTCAAAACCGGACCCTGGTCATCACCCGCTTCTTAATAATATTTGATTGTATCATGTTACTATACCACCGCTTTCGCATGTTATCGTTAATTGTTCTCAGTGCTGCCACCTACCCCTCTGGCCTCACCATGCCCCTCCACCCGCCCTCCTCCCATCTGCCTCTCCCAATCCTCTCCTTCCCCTTTCCCCCTCCCGCTCAGCTCTTTCCCGCTCTCTCCTCTGCCTCCACCCCCCTCCTCTCCCTCGCCCTAGAACCACACTTTACCAGGACCTTTCATTCAATAGTATTTCCGCTCTTCCCCCTCTCCCTACGCTCCCCCCCACCAAACCCCCTCATACCCTCCCCCCTTCCCTCTTCCGCGCGCACGCCCCATCCCAGTCCTCCTGTCCCACCGCCACCCCTCCTCCCCCCTCCCCGTTTAGGGCCCCGCCACCTCGTTCCCATCCAAACCCTCCACTCCCCCCGCTTCCCGCCCCCCCCCCCGCCCCCACAGCTACTTTCAAGTGTGGCCTCTGGAATCCCCACTCCATTACAGGTAAACTACCTTTCATTCTTGACCTTTTCAATTCTCGCTCTCTCCTCCTCCTTGCCCTTACGGAAACCTGGCTCTCTCCTGGAGACACGGTGTCCACCACTGCTCTCTCCAGCGGAGGCCTCTCCTTCTCCCACTCCCTCAGACTCACCGAAAAGGGCAGAGGCGTCGGCTTCCTTCTCTCACCCCGTTGCCGATTCCGCACTATCCCTTCTCCCCCTTCCCTCTCCTTTCCTTCCTTTGAAGCCCATATCATTCGCTTCTACCACCCCCTCCAGATACTTGTAGCCCTCATCTACCGCCCTCCTGGTCCCACCACCGAATTCTTCAACCACCTAGACAACTTTCTCACCTTCCTTCTCTCCTTCTCTCTGCCCACTCTGATCCTCGGAGACTTCAACTTCCACATAGATGTACCCGGTGACTCCTCTGCTGCCCGCCTGCTATCACTCCTCGACTCTGCCGACCTCTTGCTCCACCATACCTCGCCCACTCACCAGTTAGGTCACACCCTCGATCTCGTCATCTCCTACCGCTGCACTATCTCCTCCTTCACCAACTCTGAAATCCCTCTCTCAGACCATAACCTTCTCATCCTGCCTCCTCTCTCACACTCTCTCTCCCTGCAAATCTGTACTACTCCCCCACAGAGACTTGCGTTCTCTTGATCCCGTCCATCTCTCCAAAAGTATCTCTCCCCACCTTGCTCCCCTGTCCTCTCTTCCCACTCTCGATGATCCGGTTACCGCTCTCAGCTCCACCCTCTCTATTCATCTCAACTCTTTCGCCCCCTTCACCCTACGCCTCTCTCGCTCCACTATCCCACAGCCCTGGGTCACTGCCTCTGTCTGCCTCCTACGCTCCTATGCTGGAGCTGCTGAGCGCTGCTGGAGAAGGTCCAAGCACCAAGCCGACCTTATCCATTGTAACCTTATCCTTTCCTGCCTTAACTCTGCCCTCTCCACCGCCAGGCAAAAGTTCTTTTCTTCCCTCATTGAAAACCATGCCCGTCACCCCCGTCAATTGTTCCGGACCTTTAAATCTCTCCTCAGGCCCCCTGTTCCTCCCCCTCCCCCGTCCCTCACCCTCAACGATGTGGCCACCTACTTCATCACGAAAATTAACATACTCAGGTCTGAGCTCCCCAAAGTCACCCTTCCCTCTTCTCCATTCCCCCGCTCCCAACCTTCTCCCCTACTTTCCCATCCTTCTCTGCAGTATCCACAAAGGAGATCTCCTCCCTCCTCGCATGTGCCACCCCCTCCACCTGTGATTGGGACCCCATTCCCTCTCACCTTACAAAAACCATCGCCCCTTCCCTCCTCCCCTCCTTAACTTCTATTTTTAACCGTTCATTCTCCAATGGTTTCTTCCCCTCTGCCTTCAAACATGCCCATGTCTCCCCATCCTAAAAAAACCCTCTCTCGACCCCACTTCCCCTTCCAGTTATCGCCCGATCTCCCTACTACCCTTCCTTTCCAAGCTCCTAGAACGCGTCGTCTACACTCGCTGCCTAGAACTCCTTAACTCCCATTCTCTCCCGGGCCCCCTCCAATCTGGCTTCTGTCCCCTCCACTCTACCGAGACTGCTCTCTCTAAGGTCACCCGTTACCTCCTTCTTTCCAAATCCAATGGCTCCTACTCTATCCTAATCCTCCTTGACCTCTCAGCTGCCTTTGACACTGTCGACCAACCCCTCATCCTCCACACCTTATCTCACCTTGGCTTCACGGACACCGTCCTCTCCCGGTTCTCCTCATCTCTCTGGCCGTTCATTCTCGGTCTCCTTCGCAGACTCCTCCCCAAAGCTATATATGTATACGTGTATATGTAAGTGCGTGTGACCATACGGGTATGTAAATATGTACGTATGGATGTATAAAAACATGCCTGAACCGGGCACCTCGCTAGGATCAAGAGGCCGCGTTGGGGCGAAGCTTCTCTGTCCAGCCCCAATCGGTCGAGTCACGCGACAACCCCTGCCCTCCCTCAAACAAGCACACACATTACACACACACACACACACACACACACACACACACACATGCCCTTCCCTCTTTTAGGCCTGCTCGGCATCGGGACAGAGTCAAGTGGAGGCCAAAATTCCCCCCTTCCAGCTGCGATCTCTCTCCTCTCCCCGAAGCGTCCGTGGTGGCCGGGTTCGCGGCTGCAAGCCCCCCCCCCCTCGGTTGGCACGGACAAATAAAGTCGAAACGACGGCCGGTCAGGCTCCCGTCCTCCTTCCCTCGCGCCTGCGGTCGACTCGCCCCCGGCCAAAACGGCCACCTCCGCCCCGATCTGTCCGACGTCAAGGATCCCGCTTTTCGAGGCCGAGCTGCGACCCCAGGGGAGCGAAGGATGGGAGGAATCCCCGTTCCGGGCACCCTGAACCTTCCCGGGACGAGCGACGAGAGGAGAGGGCGGGACGCCGCTTGCCATCGTCCTCGGGTAGAGCGCCCCATCCCGCGGAGGGGCGGGACCCGGCGGCAGACCGGGGAATGGTGCTCGGACCTCCGGGGTTTCGAGGGCCAGAGCCCGAGACGTACCGGCCTCCGTGGGGACGGTTGGCAGCCGGTCATCTGCACTCTCTTGCTGGTCTCACCCCGTACCCGTCGACCCGCCCTGTCGAGTCAGACGGCAGGGAGAGCGGGAGGGGAGCCCGTGGCCCCGGAACATAATGTAAGACCTGCCCCGGTGGGGTTCATCAGCAGTGACTGCGACCCCCGAGAGTGCTACGGAAGAGGGGAGAAAATGGGAGAGGTTCCGCCTTTTAGAGACCTCTCGGCCTATCGTAAAAATAACAGAAACTCAACGGCGACCAAAAAACACCCCGTCGTCTTCCCTAATAATAATAATAATAATGTTGGTATTTGTTAAGCGCTTTCTACGTGCCGAGCACTGTTCTAAGCGCTGGGGTAGACATAGGGGAATCAGGTTGTCCCACGTGGGGCTCACAGTCTTAATCCCCATTTTACAGATGAGGGAACTGAGGCACAGAGAAGTTAAGTGACTTGCCCACAGTCACACAGCCGACAAGTGGCAGAGCTGGGATTCGAACTCATGAGCCCTGACTCCAAAGCCCATGCTCTTTCCACTGAGCCATGCTGCTTCTCAGTGACTTCCCTGAGTCAGAAATGAAGTGACTTCCCTAGTAATAACGACGATGACGACGGCATCTGTCAAGTGCCAGACACCGTCCTCAGCGTGGGGGTAGAGAGGAGAGAATCGGGTCGAACACGGTCCCCTTCCCACGTGGGGCTCAGATGAGGGAACGGAGGCCCGGAGAAGTGAAGTGACTTCCTCGAGGTCAAACGGCAGACAGGAAGTCCTGACCCTGTTATTATTACGTGCGCATGCAGGTGGGCACACAAACATCTCGGGATCAGCCAGTCAATCCTATTTATTGAGTGCTTCCTGCAATTGCCAGTTCCCATCTTGGATAGCTTCACGTGTGGTCAGGATACTGTAACACGGTGTTGGTGAATCGACCCAATAGGGATTCTTCTTCCCTTTTCCCCCCACAACGTCCTCCCACTTGGTCCCGGCAATTTTCCTGCGGCTGCTCAGTTGTTGATCTTCTACACTGACCCCGTAACCTAGTGATGTTTAGAAAACAGATGATTTTCCTATTAAAACTGCATCCAGATCTGACTCTCCTTGCCTCCCGTTTGCTCGCTTTTTCGAGCTGTCAGTCGACTTCTGCACCAGCCTGAGTCGTGGGCAGGGGATGGGTCTGTTGGTTACTGTAGTGGATTCTCCCGAGCGGTCAGTACAGTGCTCTGCGCACAGAGATTGCACGATAGACACAACCGAGTGAAGTCCCAGAATTTCCCACACAGATCCCCAATTTCTGCTAGCCGGAGAGCTGGACGACACACCGCTGGACAACAGATCACTTCAGTTCCTGACCGCTGGGTTTACCGATCACAAAATGCATGAAAACCAAAAACCAAAAACACTACTTGTCGACTGTTTTAATCCCTGGAATGTTCTTTAGGAGAAGCAGCACGGCGAAGCGGATAGAGCCGGGGCCCGAGAGTCAGCAGGTCCCGGGTGCCCCGCCGCTGGTCTGTTGTGTGGCCCAGGGCAAGTCGCTTTCACTTCCCCGTACCTCAGTTCGCCCATCTGAAGAACGGAGATCCCGTACCTGTGCTGGGGGACCGCGTCCCACTCGATTAGCCGGTATCTACCTCACCACTTTACGTTCCTCTAGTTCGTCGTGGGCAAGAGATGCATCGGTTTACTGTGACTCTGCACCCTCCCCGAGGCTCGGCACGGTGCTCCGCACACAGTGAGAGCTCAAAGGATACGTCCGACCGATTGACTGCAGTCCCTGCCGCAGAGTAAGGGCTTTTACAGATATCATTTCCATGACAAAAACAAAAACCAAAAAGCCCTACAGTCTCCGGCAGTGCCGTGACCAACCTGGGAGTGAAAACCCACCCCCCGAAAACCGTCCTGTGCCCTCCCCGTCCCGTCTCTGGATCCCGGGGCCCTCCCGTGCCGTGCGGCGGGACCCGGGGGACGGGCGGAGGCTGCAAGGGGGAAGCAGGGGAGTGGGGAGGGAATTACGGGTCGGCCTTGTATTTGGAAGCGTCCCTGGATTCGCTGACGGGGTCGCTCCAGTCGTCGGCTTCGGGTGTCGTCTTGTAGTGCCGCCAGGTCGACTTATAAACACCAGAGCCTCTCAAACGATTCACTTGAAAGGGCCTGTGGGGAACCACAGAGAGAAACAGATATGAAAGGGAGGGCGGGCGGAGTGAAAACAGGGAAAGAAAAGAGAGGAGAGACAAGAGAGAGAGAGGAGAGATGAGACAGGGAGAGGAGGGAGAGAGACAAGAGGTACAGAAAATGGGAGAGAAGGGAGAGGAGGAAGAGGAGAAAGAGGAGAGAAGAGGAAGAGAAAACAAGGGAGGGAAAGAAGGGTAAGGAGGCAGAGGGGAGAGGGAGAGAGGAGAGAAGAGAGAGAGAAGAGGGAGAGGAAATGGGAGAGGAGGGAGAGGAGGGAGACGAGAAAGAGGAGAAAGAGAAAGAGAGAAGAGGGAGAGAAAGGAAAGAGAGAAGAGAGGAGAGAAGATAGGTGAGGAGGGAGAGGAGAGAAAGAGAGGAGAGAGGGAGAGAAGGGAGAGAGAGAAAGGAGAGAAGAGATAGAGAACATGCGAGAGGAGGAAGAGGAGGAAGAGGAGGGAGAGGTGAGAAAAAGAGGAGAGCAAGGAGAGAGAAAAGAGGAGAGCGAGAGAGAGAAAGGAGAGAAGAGAGGAAAGGGAGAGAGAAAGGAGAGAGAAGAGATAGAGAAAATAGGAGAGAAGGGAGAGGAAGGAGAGTAGAGAGAAAGAGGAGAGAGAGAAGAGGGAGAGAAAAGGAGGGGGAGAAGGGAGGGGAGAGGAAAGAAAGAGGAGAGAAAGAGGAGATATAATGGGAGGGAGAGAAGGGAAGGGAGGGGAGAAGGGTGAGGAGGAAGACGAGGGAGAGGAAAGAAAGAGAGAAGAGAGGACAGAGAGAGAGAAGAGGAGAGAAAGAGAGGAGAGAGAGAGAGAGAGGAGAGGAGAGAAAGCGAGGAGAGAGAAGAGGACAGAGAGAGGGGAGAGGAGAGAAAGTGAGGAGAGAAAACAGGACAGAGAGAGAGAAGAGGAGAGAAAGAGAGGAGAGAAGAGAGAGAGAGAGGACAGGGAGAGCAAATAAAGAAGAGAGGAGAGAGAGTGTCAGAAGGAGGAAAGGAGACTGGCGTGGGCAGCCTCTAAAGAAAAAGTTGTCCCGCACACTCCCCTCTTCCTTCAATCGCCCGGGAGTCCCCGCTCTCTGGAGCCATGCTCTATGCCGCCGGCCTTAGGGTCCTCCGTCGTCGTGCAGATTCACAACGCGATCGTTTCCTCGTGATAAAATACACTCCTTTCACCTCCCCAGACCAGACCCCTGGCCTGGCATTAGGGCCGGAGCTTTTCTAGCGTTACGGCTGACCCTCCCCTGACGTAGAACAAAGGGACCCCTCCTCTCTAACGGCTCCAGAACCCTCGTCACGTCTATGGGAGGCCTACGGCCGGCGGACGGTCGGACCAGCGGCGCTTTATGACATCGCCCCTGAGCGGCCCCGCCCGAGCCTTTCGCGACACGCTACGTCTGACCGAGGGCCCTGGAGGTGCAAGTCTGGAGGAGAACGGTTTTGAGGAGAACGGTCTTACTGACCCGCGATACTCGACCGCCCCTATGATGACGCTTTCTGACGGTATAAAACGTGAAAGCTTAAAACGGCGACGTAGAAGAGATCGGCAAAAAGCAGGTCCGGGAAAATAAAAATCTTGTCGGGTTGTGTGCGTGTGTTTATCTATCTAGATATGTGTGTATGCATAATAATTATTATTAAGTTTATTGTACTTACTAAGCGCTTACTTTTCTAAGTGCTGGGAGAGATACAAGTAAATTAGGCTGGGCCCGATCCCTGTCCCACATTGGCCTCCTACTTTTAATCTGCCTTTATTAGAGATGAGGAAACGGAGGCACGGAGAGGTGAACTGACTCGCTGGAGGTCATACAGCGGACAGGGAGTCCTTCTGACTCTGTCATTATTACGCGCTCACGCAGGTGGTCAAACAAGCATCTCGTAGTCGGCCACTCAATCCTATTTATTGAGCGCTTCCCATTTGCGAATCACTGTACTAGGCCCTTGGGAGAGTACATTAGAACAACAGAACAGACACATTCCCTGCCCACAACCAGCTTAGAGTCTATTGTCTAGATGCGTACGCAGGTGAAGAGGTGTATAAACCTGTACCCGGGGTGTGCCCACGCCCCACATCACTCCTTCAACTAGGGAAACGGACCGTCGGGACATCGAATTGATTCTCCTCAACAAGGCCGGATGTGTTTTCAGCGGGACTCCCAATCAGCTCCAGCGCCGCAGACACGGCGGACCGTTCCAAGATTGCGGAAAAACATCTTTACCGCCATCCAGCTTTCCTCTCATCGCCTCTTTCCAACCGAGCAAAACTCTCCCTCCAGGAACGCGTGAACCCGGGCAACTGGGAACCAATCCGTACTAGGGCAACGGATCAGGATGACCACCTGGGCCCCAAAGGACGGCTCATGGAGGAAACACGGATAAAACTGGGATTATCCAAAGAGACGGCAGAACTGTGCCGTGTCCACGTAAGAAGCCTGACACTGGTCTGATTACTGTAACTGATCCAAAATGCAATTGCCAGATCCCATCTTCGATAGCTTCACTGTGTGGTCGGGATATTGTAACACGGTGTTGGTGAGTCGACCCAATAGGGATTCTTCTTCCCTTCCGCCCCCTCCCCGAACGTCCTCCCTCTTGGACCTGGCAATTTTCCTGCTGCTGCTCAGTAGTCGATCTTCTACACTGACCCCGTAACCTAGTGATGTTTAGAAAACAGATGATTTTCCTTTTAAAACCGCATCCAAACCTGACTCTCCTTGCCTCCCATTGGCTCGCTTTTTCGGGCTGTCAGTTGACCTCTGCCCCAACCTAAGTCGTGGGCAGGTGATGGGTCTGTTGGTTATTGTACTGGATTCTCCCATGTGGTTAGTACAGTGCTCTGCGCACAGAGACTGCACGATAAATACAACTGAGTGAAGCCTCAGAATTTCCGACACAGACTCCGAATTTCTGCTAGCCGGAGAGTTGGACGACACACCGCCGGACAACAGATCACTTCAGTTCCTGACCTCTGGGTTTACCGATCACAAAATCCATGAAAAAAGAAAACCCAAAACACTGCCTGTACTTTCTTTTAATCCCGGGAAGGTCCTTCAGGAGAAGCAGCACGGCGAAGAGGAGAGAGCTGGGGCACGGGAGTCAGGAGGTCATGGGTGTTCCGCCGCCGGTCTGTCGTGTGGCCCCAGGCAAGTCGCTTTCACTTCTCCGTGCCTCAGTTCCCTCATCTGGAAAACGGGGATCGAGACTCTGAGCCCCGCGTGGGACACACTGTCAGGGCTTTAAGAAATACCATTTGAATTAAATAATAGAGAGCGAGCCGCCCGATCTCAGGGATTCGAACGATCCCGTGCTGCCAGAGGTATATTAATACAAAATCTGACGACGGGTCGGCTGCGTCGCGGGAAGCCCCCACCGCCTCGGGCAGAATCCAAAGAATCCCGGGCCCCGTCTTGCTCAGGAGGACGCGTCGCCGTCGTCCACCGACCCGGAGAGGACGGACCAACCGAAGCCCTTTCCGGGGCGGGACCGGAATCCCAGTTAGTACAATCACTCATCATAACCAGACTGGATTATTGCAACAGCATCCTTTCTGATCTCCCAATCTCCTGTCTCTCTCCACTTCAGTCTTTACTTCACTCTTCACGTTGTGGTCATGCCACCCTCCTCCTCAAAAATCTCCAGTGGTTGCCTATCAACCTTCTCATCAAGTAAAAACTCCTCACTATTGACTTCAAAGCTCTCCATCACCTTGCCCCCTCTTACCTCACCTCCTGTCTCTCCTTCTACAGCCCAGCCCGCACACTTCGCTCCCCTGTCGTGAACCTCACGGTCTAACACAGACCCTTCTGAACTCAGAGAGAGATGCACAGCATAGCTACGGTTAATGAACTGTACAGAGATGGCAAGCTCTCCAGAAGAAACGAACAAGACAGCCTCAACTGCCAGTTACGGACAAAGCCCCAGAATCTTTTCCCTGTCTCCAGTACCACATCCCTCTCTGACAATGGCAGCGGTGCCTCTGAACCCTCTCTTTTGGATCATCTATGGGGCTGGGGTTGCTGGTCCCTGTCTTATGGATCTAGTTGATCCTCTCTGCCCCTCCTCCCCGCCTCACATTCTCACAGCGGCTTCCTGCTTCAATATTCATTCAATAGGATTTATTGAGCCCATACTGTGTGCAGACCACTGTACTAGACGCTCGGTTCTCTAGCTGATCCTCTCGCTCTTGCAGCCCTTCTTGCTGGTACTTTTTTCCGGGTGCCTTTGCTGGTGGATAGATGCACAATTCGGCTCTGCCCTCCTCTGCTTCATACCGGAGAGCTAGCTGCCCTATCTAGGGTGCAAACAAGAACCTCATAATGAGTCCACCATTCCCCTTTTTTCCATATGGGCATAACCATGAGCGAGCCAGACAAGGAAAGGCAATTCAGCGTGGGGAGCAACATGAAGGTGGTTGGAGCCCACCCATACTTTTGAAGGACTTTGTTAACAGTTAAGTGTTAACCAGAATTTTACCTTCCTCAGAGCGGCCGCTTTCTGAAGTGAAATGAAATCGTGGAGTGAGGGCCAGGGAGCAGAGGAGAGAGACACAAAGTGGCGTCGTCGGGAAATTGTGAGGACTGTAGAGCCGCAACTCGCGAATCGCCATCTGTGCAGGCATTACCCTTGCATGCGAGGTCATGAGAGGAGGAATGCCCCACACATTTCACAACAGCAAGAGACACAGGTAGCAAGATGGTCTTTAAAAGGGATGCAACAAGGAGCCCATTTTGAATAGGAGTTCCCGCAGCCAAAAATAAATCTTCTTGTTACCAGAGGAAACCCAAATCATGCCCAATCCCAGAGGCATGCCGGGAGTCAGTATAGATTGTTGTGATTTACCCGGAGGCCAGAAAGCAGACACAAGTAAGAGCAACTAACTCAGCCTATTGTGCTGAATAATGGAAAGGTAGGGCCTGGGATTCCAGAATAGCAGGCTCAGAGCAGACCAGCAGACCCGCAGACCAGAGCAGACCAGCAGAGCAGCCTGATTTGAGCTGCCCTCAGTCACCTCGAAGGCAGGAGCCATCAATAAACAACAACAGGTCAGGGTTTCGCACAGGCTGGTGTTGTAAAACTATGTGCGATCTTATTAGGCGATAACAGCAGCCTTGCAGTCAGTGTGCTTTCTCTGGTCCTCGAAGGTAGCAGGACTTCGAGTTGTGCAGTGTGTGAGGAGTAGCCAGACCTGATCCAAAATCATTTCTCAAAGCCTGGAAGAATATCGAGGGGGATTTTGAATACCCCTAAAAGAGGTGAGTCCAGGTGGCCCCGATATGTAAATTATTTCAGGATGCTAAGTTCATATTAGGCAGACCAGAGCAGGGCTCGGTTGTTACATATGTTGCCTATCTGTGTGCATACCCACTTAGATATCTGCAGGAACTAAGGGAACAAGTAACCAGGGGCTGTCTTAGCTTGTGGCTCAGGGAAAATAGATATCCACGTAGCATGTGGTGTTATTTGTTAGAGTAGCAGCCTGGAAAGTATTGGCCTTCTAGAATCTGAGTACACAATGTAAAACAATCCTTATGCTTATGAATGGCTGACAAAGGTTCCTCACCTTAATTTTGTTTTAGTTAACACTTTTAGCCATTTTGAGAGCTGGGGTTTTAGCCAAATCTAAAGTCCCTTTGTCAAATAAGGAGATGTCCCACTCCTTTGTCCTTTCCCCAAGAAATGTGTACAATCCGTGCACAGCAACCAGCTGAAACATTTCCTGATCGTTTTTATAGGAAAGCGTGATCCAGGCAGCAGAGTGAAGTTTGGACTGCAGAGGGGAGAGAGAGAAACGTAGGAGCTCAGTAAAGAGGCTGATGCAATAATCCAGGCAGAATAGAATCATGAATTGTATTAACATGGTGGCAGTTTGGATGGAGAGGAAAGGGCAGATTTTAGCGATATTGTGAAGGTGGGAGTGACAGGATTTACAGGATGGATTGAATATGTGGGTTGCAACATATAACAAATATCATGGATTGATTGACTGATAGTGGCAATAGACTTTATCCCCTTCTGTAGTCTGAGAAGAATTGGGAGACGTTTCTCCTGAGCACAACTGAGTTCCTTAAATTAAGTGTGGTTCTCATACTTGCCCAATATTCAGTGAAATAGCAGCATAGGCTGGATAAACCACATAACTGATAAAAATATTTCTCCCTAAATATCGACGACACGTTCCTATTTTATTCTGGGATGTGGTCCGAGACATTGAAAATATAAACTTTTTGAGTTTTTTGGATCCCTAGGACCTTATTTTGGGCATCTGTCACCATCGCCCAGGGATGGGTTCGTTCGGGAATCGGCACGGCGAGACAGAGAGAGCCTGGGGACAGAAAGCTTGAGTTTGGGACTAAATTTATTCTGCGAGGCGAATTGAATTACTTGCTTATTTTAGAGACAGCAAATTAAACTTCCCTTTTGGGAGGAATACAATTATTTAATATTAGAGCTTCCCTATTGGGAGGAATATACTTATATGTTACTCACTTGTGGCAAAACACCCAGATCCCACCTAGGCGGAATTTATTTATGGTGTCTTCGCACATGGTGAGGCAGCTAGACCCCACCCATGAGCACTTTCCGTTCGGAGGAATTCCTTTATGCTTTAACCACCCGTGGTCAAGCACCTAGCTCCCACCCGCGAGCACTTACCACTTGGGAGGAATCAATTTATGCGTTATACACCTGTGGTGAAACACCTAGCTTTCACCCATGCGTACTTTCCATCTGGGAGAAATCCACTTTCATTCATTCATTCGTATTTATTGAGTGCTTCCTGTGTGCAGAGCACTGTACTAAGGGTTTGGAAAGTACAATTTGGCAGAAGATAGAGACAACCCCTACCCAACAACAGGCTCACAGCCTAGTAGGGGGAGCGAGACCACGAAAGAAAACAAGTAGACAGGCATCAGTATCATCAAAAATAGATGAATAGAATCATAGATATATTCACATCATTAATAAAATAGAGTAATAAATATGTACAAATATATACAAATACTGTGGGGCAGAGAAGGGGGTAGAGTAGAGGAAGGGAGTAGGAGTGATGAGGAACGGAGGAGGAGCAGAGGAAAAGGGGGGGGGCTCAGTCTGGGAAGGCCTGCTGGAGGCGGTGAGCTCTCAGTAGGGCTTTGAAGAGGGGAAGAGGGCTACTTTGGCTTATACGTTATACATTCCACACTTCCACGTTATACACCCCTGGCGAAACTCCTGGCTTCCAGTCCCAGAAGCGTTCTGCCCGAACATCTGCCCCTACGTGGGGAGTCCATCTGTACTCACTCACTTGGTAAACTCGTTCTCTCCCAGGGCTTCAACCATCATCTCTAAGCAGATGCTACCAAATCTGCATCACCTCCCCTGTTCTCTCTCCCTCCCTCCAGGCTCGGATCTCCTCCTGCCTTCAGGACAACACCACCTGAATGTCAGACCGCCATCTGAACTCAACATGTCCGAGACTGAGCTCCTTTACCTCCCTCCTAAACCCTTTCCTCTCCATGACCTTCCTGTCACGGTGGACGGCACTACCATCCTTCCTGTCTCACAAGCCCGCAACCTTGGTGTTATCCTTTACTCTGCTCTCTCATTCACCTCACATCCAATCCGTCCCCAAAGTCTGCCGGTCTCACCTTCACAACATCGCTAAGAGCTGCCCTTTTCTCTCCATCCAAACCGCTACCTTGTTAGTACAGTTACTCATCATAACCTGACTGGATTATTGCATCAGCATCCTTTCTGATCTCCCAGTCTCCTGTCTCTCCCCACTGCAGTCTTTACTTCACTCTTCACGCTGTGGACATGCCACCCTCCTCCTCAAAAATCTCCAGTGGTTGCCTATCAACATTCGCATCAAGCAAAATCTCCTCACTATTGACTTGAAAGCTCTCCATCACCTTGCCCCCTCCTACCTCACCTCCCGTCTCTCCTTCTACAGCCCAGCCCGCACACTCTGCTCCTCTGTCGTGAACCTCCCGATCCCCCATTCATGCCTATTTCGCCGTCGATCCCTGGCCCACGTCGTTCCACTGGCCCGGAATGCCCTCCTTCCTCCCATGAGCCAAACTAGCTCACTTCCTCCCTTCCTTACTTCCTTCATTCATTCAATCGTATTTATTAAGCACTTACTGTCTTCAGAGCACTGTATTACGCGCTTGGAAAGTACAATTCGGCACTGAAAGGTCACCTCCTCCAGGAGGACTCCGCCGCCCCTCCCCATCGCCTCTACTCCCTCCCTCTGTTCTACCCCACTCCCCACCCCAAAACCCTTGCATATATATATGTACGTATTCATTATTCTATTTATTTTATTAATGATGTGTACATAGCTATAATTATATGTATTTATTTTGATGCTATTAATGCCTGTCTCCTTGTTTTGTGTTGCTGCCTGTCTCCCCGCCTTCCAGACTGTGAGCCCGTTGTTGGGTAGGGATTGTCTCTATCTCTTGCTGAATTGTACATTTCAATCGTTTAGTACAGTGCTCTGAACACAGTAAGCGCTTACTAAATACGGTTGAATGAGTGAATGAATGATACCGATGAAATTCTTCAGAGGAAGGCAGTCATCATAAGCTGATGAAGATGATATACAAGTTAGATTTTACACCTCAGAAATCCGGAAGATTACAGGAGTCTTTGAGAGAAAACCAACCTATCCCTGCTCTTTTTGGCTCCTTTATTGTGCTTCTGTGTCTCTGCAGAATACCATTCACATTCAAAGCCTTACTGCCGTCACATCTCCTTCCCCGATTAATGCCTCTTCTCCCCTACCCCTTCTCCCTTCTGTGTCATCTAAGCATGCACATCTGGACCCTTTCAACGCTTGATATTTAACCCACCCTCTGCTCCACAATGCTTGCATCAATCGATCTGACTCTTCTCTGTCATTCAATGCACATATTCAACCATCACTAAATCTCGTCAGTTCGACCTTCACAACATCACTAAAATCTGCTCTTTCCTCTCCATCCAAACTAAAATCACGTTAATCCAAGCATTTATCCATTCCCGCCTTGATTCCTCTATCACTCTCTGCTGACCTGCCAGCTTCCCGTTTCTTCCCACGCCAGTCCATACTTCTATTTGCTCAACGCATCATTTTTCTACAGAAGCGTTTGGGTCACGCTTTCCCATTTCTTCAAGACCCTCCAGTGGTTGTCCACCCACCTCCGCCTCAAACAGATACTCCTTACCATCAGCTTCAAAGCACGCAATCACCTTAACCCCCTCGCCTCACCTCATTGCTCTCATACTTCAACCCAGCGCAAACACTCCACTTCTCTAATGTTAACCTTCTCACTGTACCTCTATCTCGTCTATCCCACTGCCAAACTCTCGCCCACATCTTGCCTCTGGCCAGGAACACCCTCTGTCTTCATATCTGACAGACAATTACTCTCCCCTTCTTCAGTGCCATATTGAAGGCACATCTCCTTCAAAAGGACTTCCATGACTAAGCCCTCCTTTCCTTTTCTCCCACTGCCTTCTTCATCACCTTGACTCCCTTCATTCATCTCCACCTCCCAGCCCCACAGCACCTATGTCCATATCTGTAATTTCTCAACTAGATGACAACCATGTTGTGAGAAGGGTATGTGTCCGTTACATTGTTCTATTGTACTCTCCCAAGCACTTAGTACAGTGCTCTGCACACAGTAAGTGCTCAGTAAATAACATTGACAGAATAATAGTAATAAGAGTAGTAGTAAGAGTAGCAGCAGTAGGAGTAGCAGTGTAAATAATAACGATCATAATGGTACTTATTAAGCGCTTACTATGTGCCAAGCAGTGTTCTAAGCGTTGGACACTAGTAGCAGTAGCAGTAGTAAGAGAAGTAGCAGTAATACCAATATCAATAATAGTAGCAGTAGTAGCCATAGTAGTAGTGGTAGTATATATTTGTACAGATGTATTACTCTATTTTATTAATGATGTGTATATACCTATAATTCTATTCATCTGTTTTTAATGTTACTGATGCCTGTCTACTTGTTTTGTTTTGTTGTCTGCCCCTTCCAGATTGTGAGCGCGTTTTTGGGTGGGGATTGTCTCTATCTGTTGCCAAACTGTACTTTCCAAGCCCTTAATACAGTGCTCTGCACACAGTAAACACTCAATAAATATGAAAGAAAGAAAGAAAGAAAGAAAGAAAGAAAGAAAGAAAGAAAGAAAGAAAGAAAGAAAGAAAGATAGTGGATTCCTCCCAAATGGGAAGGACTCATGGGTAGGAGCTAGGTGCTTCACCACGGGTGTGTAACACATAGATGGATTCCTCCCAAGTAGGAAGTGCTCGTGGGTGGGAGCTAGGGGCTTGACCACGGGTGGGTAAAGCATAAGTGGATTCCTGCGAGTGGGAAGTCCCCATTACACAGAAGGCGGCGTCAAGAGATCAGGGCTGTAGTCCACACTCTATCACTTGCCCACTCAGTGACTTTGAATACGCTCCTTAATTTCTCTGTACCTCAGTTTCCTCATTTGTCCAGAGGGATTTCAAATCCCATTATGCCTCTACCTTAGCCTGTGAGCCCCTTTGTAATTACTTCTATGCTTAGTGCACTAGTTGGCACACCCAGACCACTTACCAAATCCCAAAGATAATATTGTAAGGACTGAGTTAATTGTGGCTCGGTGTTCGGGTCTGGTCTGGCTCCCGTGCACAGGGGGTAGATGAGAGGTGGGATGGGGAATTTCCCCCACATGGACTGGGGTCAGGGGAAGCCCGCTGCCCCGGCCCGGGCCGCACTAACCAGCGGGCCGCTGGGGCCGACCCACTTTATTGTTTATATGATCAATTGGAACAACGATAATGTTACAGAATTTTATCAGAGAAACGACTCTGATCTTGCAATCGCAATCGCATGAGAGGGTTTCATGACCTTGGTGTAGCAATGAACAGAACAGAACCCGGTACCTTTATTGGCCAGCATTTCCACGTTCCACTCCACCACAATTCTTCCAGCGTGCACCCACAATCCTACCCAATCCCTTTGCATTGCCCGTTCTCCACTCTACAATCAGAACCACATTTTAGGAGTGGTCCGTATACGTTAATGTGATTGACACATTGGTACCCCCACTTAACTGATTAATCTACCATAGGAGACAGGATGTCTAGTACGATATTGGAAGGAGATAGAACGGAGACAGGGTGGTCAGTTGTCTAGTACAATATGGGAAGAAAACAGAACGGAGACAGGATGGTAAATCGTCTGGTAGAGATAATAATAGTAACACCAATGATTATGGTGCTTATTAAGCACTTTCTAAGCACCAAGCACCGCAGCAATTGCTGGGCTGGATGCAAGTTCATCAGGTCAGACACAGCCTCTGACTTTCATGCTGTTCACACTTTTCATCCCCATTTAATCGCTGAGGGGACTGAGACCTAGCTAAGTGAGGGCACTTGCCCAAGGTCACGCATCACACTAGTGGTGGAGCCGGGTTTAGAGTCCAGGTGCTCCGAGTACAGGGCTTGGGTTCTCTGGCCACATTTCAGGGCTCACGGTCAGGTGATGCCCCGCCCACTCGTGACAAGCTCCTCACGGTCAGGTGATGCCCCGCCCACTCGTGACAAGCTCCGCCCCCTTCAGAACATCTTTCCCCTGCTCCGCCCCCACCTGACCAAGCCCCTCCTTCAACAATGGTGCCCATGGCAACGGAACCCTCTCCCTCCGACCCCGCCCTGCTGGGCCCTGTCCCTCGGAGAGAGCCGAACGTGTAGTTGTGCAGGCACTTGGCTGTCATCGGGACCCATTTTGGTTTAGTGAAAGCTGTGTGTATTGACTTGATCTTGTCTGGCGCAGAGTCCAGAACCCGTCCCGGCCCCGGTGAGGAGCGTCTGTGTGTTTAGGGGTGGGGTGGGGGTCTCCATGATTGCAGGAGACCTGCATGATTACAGAGTGGGAGGGCAGCCATAGGGGAGGGCAGCCATAGGGGAGGTTAGACAAGGAGAGAGTCAGGAAGGGGCCAGTCAGGCGGGGGAGGGTCAGATGAAAGAAAGAGAAATGGACGGGGGCCGGGTCAGACGAGGGGAGAGACAGGGTGAGTGTGAGACAGGAAAAATCGAATGGGAGGGTGAAGTTAGCTCCAGCCCCCCATGTCCCCTTTTTGTCCCCTGTGCTCCGCCTCTCTAGGCCCCGCCCCCTCCAGGTCCCCTGAACCCGCCCTCTTGGGTCCTTCCCCCTTCGTTCCTCATCCCCTTCTCCCCGTCCAGGCCCCACCCATCTCATTCAACCAAACCCTCCCCCAACCCAGGCACCCTTCCTCCTCCCTCCCCTCCCTCAACAGCTGCTGCTAATTGTGGCCAATGGCACGCCCACTCCCTTTCATCCTTGACCTGTTCTTGTCCTGCTCTCTCCTCCTCCTCGCCCTCACTCCCAGCTGGCTCACCCCAGAGGATTCAGTCTCTTCTGCTGCTCTCTCCAGCGGAGGCCTCTCCCCCACCCACTCCCCGAGACTCACCGAGAAATGAGGAGGTGTCGGCTTCCTTCTTGCTCCCCAATACCACTTTCGCACTATTCCCTCTCCCCCTTCCCTCTCCTTCCTCTCCTTTGAAGCCCACATTGTTAGCATCTACCACCCCCTCCAGATTCTGGTAGCTGCCATCTACTGCCACCCTGGTCCCACCTCCAACTTCTTTAACCACCTTGACCCATTTCTCACCTTCCTTCTCTCCTTTTCCATGCCCACTCTGATTCTCGGAGAGTTCAACATCCACAGGCATGTATCCGGTGACTCCTCTACCGCCCGCCTCCCGGGGCTGGCACGTCAAGAGCAGGCAATCATGCTGGCTCCGCGGCGTCTGGCCCCTCCCACGCCCCGAGGAGCTGGTCTTGGGCCGGACGGGACGGGGGCTGAGGGGACTATGCAGAAATGCCATGTTGGAGCGCGCCTGCTGACAGGCCTCCTTGCGCCATGGCAAAGGTCTCTCTGACTGGAAGGAGATGGGAGGTAGAGCAGGGACGCCCTCTCCCCACCCCCAACTCCCGTCCCCTTATTGTCGACACGCTGCGTCCACCATATCCCTCCACGTGCGCAGCGGTGATGTCACCGAGCGCTGACAGGTTCCTCTCCCCCTCTCCCCCCTACGGTTCAGTCCGCCTGAGACCCCCGAGGTCTCTCTCCTCTTCAGTCGCTGCCCATCGGAGGTGGGCCGAAGACCCCGCGGGCAACAGAGCCGGCAGACCTATCCCTGGCGGGACACATGGTCCCCACCTCCCCTTCCCAGCCGAAAGCAACGATCGAGAGATGGGGCCCGGACCTCCGGGGAGGGGGATTGGGACGGGGAGAGTGGGGAGGGGCGAGGGGGGAAGAGCCGGTCACGGGAAAGGAGGAAGTGCAAGACAGTGTGTCTGCTGGGGGCGGCGGGGCATAAGGGAAGGCCGAGCGGGCTCTAGTCCGGCTGGAGGCGGGGGGTGTGGGGGGGGAAAGCAGAGACACTGCCCGAGTCAGGTTGGAGAGGGGGGTGGCAGGAGGAGGGGACTCTGGAGCCCCCAACCCTCATTCTCTGGCCTCCTGGCTGCTACAGACTTAAACACCTGGTCTACATCATCACGACCCAGGAATTCCAGGACAATCTCCGCATCGAGGAGGAGTGGGAGGAGGACCCCGAGAAGGAGGAGGAAGAGAAGGTGGAGGAGAAGAAGGAGGAGGAGAGGAAGAAGGTGTTGGAGGAAAAAGTGGAGCAGGAAAGGAAGTTGAAATGTGTAAAGGAGACGACGGAGGAAGTGGCGGTGGAGGATGAGCACGAGGAGGAGGTGGAGGAGAACGAGAAGGAAAAGAATATGAAATTGGAAAAGGAGAAGACGGAGGAGGAGGTGGAGGAGGGCGAGAAGGAGCGGGAAAAGAAGATGAAATTGGAAAAGGAGAGATAGAAGTGGAAGGTCATGTGGAGGAATGGAAGGTGGAGGTGGAGGAGGAGTGGAAGGTGAAGGAGGAGGAGGAGGAGGAGTGGAAGGTGAAGGAGAAGGAGATGAAATTGGAAAACGAGAAGGAGGAAGTGGGGGACGGTGAGAAGCATGAGAAAGAAGAGAATCAACACGAGGGTCCCAGGATGTTCCTTCCCCAGAGCCCAACGCAGGTGGAGATGTTCTGCCGGCTAGGGGCCCTGTTTCCAAAGCCCAGCAAAGTTTGTCCTGAGGCGGGAGAAGGTGCCGGACAGAAGGGGAGGAGAGGGGTACTGGGCTGGATGGCCCGGGCCCAGAAGTGGGTCCAGAATTCCCTGCGGGGGAAGACCAAGGTGCACCCGCAGGGCAGGGAGTGAGCACAACATCGGCCTCTCCCCGGGTCCTGGCAATGCCCAGCTGGAATCCCATGCTCCCGCCCTTGCCCAACTACCATAGGAAACCCGGCCCTTCTCTCTCCCCAGGAATCTGGACTGTGAATCTGGCAAAAATGCCTCTCTCATGTAACCTTCCTGAGTCAGGTCTGCATCTCTCCTGTCCTTGCAAATCAGCGGGCCCCTTCCAGATCCCGATCTCCGACCAATATTGTACTAGACATCCGGTCTCCATTTTATCTCTTTCCTGTGGGAGATCGATCATTTAAATCTGGGAGCGATGTGTCAATTACGTTACCTTAGATGGACCACTCCTAAGAGCTGGGTTCTGATTGGAGGCTGGAGTATGGCAACCAAGGGGATTGGGTGGGATTTTGCGCTGGAAGAGTTGCGGTCGAGTGGAATGCAGAAATGCTCATAAATAAAGATACTAGGTTCAGACGGCTCGGGGCTGTTCATCACTCGTACCCTCCTGGGTTGAATGGGTGGGCAGCCACTTTCTGCCCTTTCCTGCTCTCTTGGCTCTTTCTCTCTAATCTGTTCATTTCCACACCAAGTTCACGGAACCCTCTCATTCAAAAATTGCGAGATCAGAGTCGTTTCTCGGATAAATTCTCTAACGGTGTTCTCCAGCCATATCTGAATCACTCTCACTCCTTAACGGTTGATGGCCATGTCCTCATTGCCCCGTGTTCAACATCTACCAGCCACGTCCCACTGGCACCTTATGAGGACCTCTCCTGTGCCTCTCCCCCATCACACTCTCTCAGGGGGCTTGACCCGCTGCCTGCCCCGTAACCCTAAATGCTCTCCGCAGCTGCAAACCCTAATAATCCTGCAGCAGGAAACCTGAAACGCTCCCGGCAGCCATGAACCCTAAATGCTCCCTGGAGCCACGAGCCCCTGAACCCCCAAATGCAGCAGTGGTGTGGGGTAGCTCACTGCCTGCTCATCTGCCCTGGGGAAGATGGGGTCAGGTCCCGGGCCCCCGACCAGCACTCCGGATCCTGGGCACCAGCTCCCCAGTCAGAACTCTGCTAGCCTGAGTCCACTTGCAGCCTTCTTTGGGCGAGCCCGGTTCGCCAACTTCCAAATCCCAGGACCGCTCTCTATTTCCACTAGGCCCTGCTCTAAACATTGTTCAGAAACCTAAAAGCTCAGCCCTGGGAATGACAAGTTTCATAAAATGTTTTTAACTGGAGCGCTCATCTCCTCACAAAACCCATCATGAGTGAATGAATGAATGAATGAATCAATCAATCAATGTTGTGAAAAAAACTGTATTGTACACATTCTGAAAACATAAAGATTTTAAATTTCAGGAAAAAATAGTGAAAATACTTTTCTAATTAGAATAATGAGAGTGATTATTGTAATAGTCGCTAAGCACCTATTATGTGCCAAGCACTGTACTAGGCTTAAGGGTTAATAGAAGATCATCCGGTTCCACATGAGGCTCACAGTCTGTGTAGGAAGGAGAACAGGATTTGAATCACCATTCTGCAGATGGGGGAAGTGAGGTGCAGAGAAGTGAAGTGACTTGCCCAAGATCATACAGCAGTGAAGTGGTGGAGGCAAGATTAAAATCCAGTTCCCGTGACTCCCAGGCCTGGGGTCTATCTACTAGGCCACATCGCTTCCATCAGAAGGTAATCTAATGGAATCCTTCAAAGGGTCAAAGTTCACCATGTTCACGAAAGCTCTACCTTCTGAAATAAAGACGATGGTGGGCAGTGAGAATAATAATGAAAACAATGAAAATGATTCTTTTTAAGCACTTACTATGTGCCAGGCAGTGTATTAAGTGCTGGGTTAGGTGCAGTCAAATCGGGCTGGACACAGTCCCTATCCTGCATGGGGTTCACAAGCTTAATCCCCATTTTACAGATGAGGTAACTGAGGAACAGAGAAATGAAGTGACTTGCCCAGGTCACACAGCAGCCACGTGGAAGACTGTGAGCCTCAGACTTCCATCCCTATTTATTTTGTTAATGAATTGTACATCGCCTTGATTCTATTTAGTTGCCATTGTTTTTACGAGATGTTCTTCCCCTTGACGCTGTTTAGTGCCATTGTTCTTGTCTGTCCGTCTCCCCCGATTAGACTGTAAGCCCGTCAAACGGCAGGGACCGTCTCTATCTGTTGCCGACTTGTTCATCCCAAGCGCTTAGTACAGTGCTCTGCACATAGTAAGCGCTCAATAAATACTATTGAATGAATGAATCCCCTTCACCCCACTGCAACCGCCCTCTCAAACGTTACCAGTGACCTCCTTCTTCCGGCTCCTACTCCATCCAAATCCTCTTTGACCTCTCAGCTGCCTTTGACACTGCACTTGTGTATATATGTACATATTTATCATTCTATTTATTTATAATAATGATGTGTATATATCTATAATTCCAATGTTTACTTTGATACTATTGATGTCTGTCTCCCCTCTTCTAAACTGTGAGCCCGTTGTGGGCAGGGATTGTCTCTGTTGCTGAATTGTACTTTCCAAGTGTTTAGAGTACAGTACTCTGCACACAATGAGCACTCAATAAATACGATTAAATAAATATAGGAACTAATGATTTTCTGTCTACCTCAGAGCCTAGTATAGTCCTTGGCATGTGTCGAGTCCAAATAAATTTAAGTCGCAGGAACACAGCATAAAGGGTTTTTTAATTGCAGTATGTTATGCAGATCTGTATGAGTGAGGACTGACATAGTTTGCTGCCGTAATAGCGGGCCCAACCTCATCTCCCTGAAAGGTGGAAGAGGTAGCTAGATATAGTCCGTGGTGCAAATGGTGTTCTTTCACACCAACAACAGAATCCAGATAAATGGGACTCCAATTTTCTTAACTGACAACAGGATGTGGCTGAATTTGACAATGGGGGAAGGGTGCGGCTGAAGCATGATTAAGGAAAACAGACTACATTAGCGCAAAATGGAGTCTGAAACAAAAATAAGGCAGGTTAAGACTAAGTTTCCACTTCCCCTCTTTGATGCCTTACTGGCATCACCACAGAATATTCTGTAGTCAATTTCCTTCCAATTGTATCTGGATTGTGGCCTTACTTAGGCATCTTATCTCCTCATGACTTCTACCCCACTGGATCCCTACCGTCATGTAATAATTGAAGCGACAGGTCTCTGGTTTCATCATGAGGCAGGCTTTAGGGATCTTTCTGCAGGAGTCTTAGGATCTCTATCTCTGGCTGTCACTTTGTTCTTCTCTTTCTTGAGGACTTGCAGAAACCATCCCTTCCGGTGTACTCACATTAGCAGGCTTCTGCACACTTTTACAGCAATACTTTAAAGTGCAAACAACAGAAAAAATAACACAGGTCATCAGGATCATGAGGATTCCCAGACCTAGAAACTGGATTATGCTCTTAGCCCAGCCCTTCATACTGGGGAAACAAGACGTGATAATAGACCACAGCTCTCCCCTATCTTGGGAGATTTCATGTGCTCTCCTTAGCCCCAATAAGAAAGAGAGAACTGTAACACTGAGAGAAATGTAAGACTCTGAGTTATCAGGGATGTATATACAGCACTGTGTATCAAGGACAACACAAGTTCTCACCTTGAGCAGCAAGCAGCATGTCTAAAACCATACAGTTCTACAGGGCAACCAGGAGGGTGGCCTGGCCTCCCTTGCTTAATAAGCTTAGAGCTTTACTTATTTGGTTAAGATCTGCCTCTATTAACTTGGCTAAGGCACTTATGCCTTCTATGGCTCTACCTCATAATGTGGAAAAAAAATTTGGATGCCACAGAGCCACTGCCACTCTGAGTGGGAGCGAGTGATTTGGGGCCAGGTGGATGCATACTCTCCCATATATATATATATATGTGACCCAATCAATGACTGGGTCCACTATTAAGAGTTCACAAGAGACTTTACAGAAACCGAGTAATAGTGCTAGCCCAAGGACAAAAGGCCCTGCTGGATATCAACACCCCAGTAGTTCTGCAGTTTCTCCCAAGGGTCACTGTTATTCATAAGTCCATCTGACCTCAGGGTCCTTTTCTGATAGCTCTGGAACCTGCTTAAGGGGAGAGGTATAGATCCAGGTCTGCTGTTCCTTACACTTTTAAACAGTTCCTGTAGATAGCAGCACCTGATAAGGTTCCTTCCACTGTGGCTCTAGAACATTCTTCTGTGAGAAGGACTTAACAAGTTCTTAACAAGGACTTGCCTGGTTTGAGTCTGTGGCTCTGGTTTGGGTCTGACTTTGGCAGTGCTTGTTGTACCTGTAAATGTAAAGCTTTAAGGAAGTCATTTAACAAATTACAATAGTCCAAAAAGGCATCTTTGGTAAGCATTATATTCCGTTTTTCCCAGTTCACAGGAGAGGACATTAGAGAGGCACATAGGCCTCTCCATCAGAACATCATGTGGGCTCAAACCTGTCTTTCCACTAACCATGTTTTGCAGACCAAAGAGGGCCCAGAGAAGGCATTCTGGCCATTTCAATCCAGTTTTAGAGCATAATTTTACTCATCTTTTTTTCAGCGTCTCCTTATACTGGTCTACCAGTCCTGCAGACTGTGGGTCATAAGGTCAATGGACATAGGTTTTACGACTAGTTCTATACAGATATTTCCAGCTATTTGGCCAGTAAAATGAGTCCTCAGGTCACTATTGATACCGGCAGGCTAGCCGAACTAGGGAATAAGTTGCTTTAAAAATAACTTTGCTTTGGGAGAAGAGGAAAAGATGGTTCAGTCAGGAAAGGCCTCTTGTAGAAGATATGCATATCTTGGTTACCTGCTCACCTATAACTCATTTTAATGTCTGTCTCCCTCTGCTCCTTGAGGAGTGTCTACTTACTCTGTTGAACTTTCTCAAGTGCTTAGTACAGTGCTCTAGAAATAATACTGATTGATTAATCAGCAGCATGACCTAGTGGAAAGAGCATGGGTCTAGGAGCCAGAAGCCCTGAGTTCTAATCCCGGCTCTGCCATTTACCTGCTCTGTGATCTTGGGCAAGTCACTTAACTTCTTTGTACCTCAGTTTTCTCACCTGCAAAATGGGGATTCAATGTCTGTTTTCCTTCCTTGGGGAAGCGGTGTGGCTCAATGGAAAGAGCCTGGGCTTCGGAGTCAGCGATCATGGGTTCGACTCCTGGCTCTGCCACTTGTCAGTTGTGTGACTGTGGGCAAGTCACTTAACTTCTCTGTGCCTCAGTTCCCTCATCTGTAAAATGGGGATTAATCGTGAGCCTCATGTGGGACAACCTGATTACCCTGTATCTACCCCAGTGCTTAGAACAGTGCTCTGCACATAGTAAGCGCTTAACAAATACCAACATTATTACTCTGAAGTCTCATGTAGGACCTGATTCTGCTATATCTACCCCAGCGCTTAGTATAGTGCTTGACATGTAATAAGGGCTAACAAAATCACTATTGTCATTAGAAGTTATAGTAATGATGATAATAGTGATGATGATGATAATAGTGATGATGATGATGATCCCCTGATTAGACTGTGAGCCCATCGTTGGGCAGAGATTGTCTCTATCTGTTGCCGAATTGTACATTCCAAGCACTTAGTACAATGCTCTGCACATAGTAAGCACTCAATAAATACTGTAGAATAAATGAATGAATGAATAATAGTAATAACAAGAGTAATAATGACCATGACTAGGGTTCTACTGTAGGTGCTTTCTTTCTTTCATTCATTCATTCATTCATTCATTCAATCGTATTATTGAGCACTTACTCTGCGCAAAGCAGTGTATTTGGTGCTTGGGAGAGTCAGGATAGCAGCATGGCTTAGTGGCAAGAGCATGGGTCTGAGTGTCAGAGGTCATGGAGTCTAATCCCGGCTCCACCTCCTGTCTGCTCTGTGACCATGGGCAAGCCACTTAACTTCTCTGGACCTCAGTGACCTCATCTGTAAAATGGGGCTTAAGACTGTGAGCCTCACGTGGGACAACTTGATTACCTTGTATCTATTCTAGCCCTTAGAACAGTGCTTGGCACTTAACAAATGCCATCATTATTATTACAGTACAACAAGAAACAGTCACATTCCTGGCCCACAACAAGTGCATAGTCTAGAAGGGGGGACAGACAATTATATAGATAAATAAATGAATTACTTATATATGCATATGTGTTGTGGGAATGGGAGGAAGGATGAATGAAGGGAGCAAGACAGGGTGATGCTGAAGGGACTGGGGGGAGAGGAGGGCTTAGTCAGGGAAGTCTTCTTGAAGTTGCTTTATTCTCCAGTGTCCAACCCAATAACTTCCAAATGGAAATCAATAGAACTGGCCTTATGAGTTGTTGCTATTTAACCCAGAAATTTAGCTGGCTGTAAATTCTGTAGCTGTGAGTCAGAGGAGCCATTCCAGTGGCCCACTGGAAACAAGTAAATTCAGAAGAGGTTTGAGGCTGGGAAGAACAGTGGTCTGTCAGTTGTGAAAGAGGAGCAAGAGGTTGATAGAAAGTGAGATGAAAATGAGGCACAGTGAGTAGATGGCATGAAAAGAAAGACATGCATAAGCTGGGGTATAAGCTGGAGCGATAAAAAGAGAGTGAAAACCTGAAAGCTGCTTCATGGAGAGAGAAATGGACAGCCCATGGAGTGGGGAGGCATATCCAGGATGATGTTTTAGGAAACTGATAAGGGCAACAGAGTGTAGGTTGGATTGGCAGGCTAGGAAAAGGAACTGCCTGAATAAAGCATAGGTCTATGAAGATGTGGATGTAGTAGTTTTGTCAGCATACTTCCAAAATTCCGATTTCTTATCCTCCCTTTCTACTCTAAATAGAATGATTTGTACCAGAAGATCACTTCTCTGGTTACCAGGGTTCCACTTCAGGTAGCTTTTCCATTTGTAGACCTCCCTCTACTGTTCTACTTGATAATTACTATACGGAAATTGATAGTACTGGCCATGTGAATTCTTGCTATTCCCTCGAGAAAGTTACATGCAGCTGCAAATGAAAATGTTTCTCATTCTGTAGCAGTGAGCCAGAGAACTATCACAGAGTTAACCCCAGAGGAAGCAGAGTTCAACACAGAATGCATTATCTTCCCAAATTCTTTCCTTGTTTCAAACTTTTCTACACTAAGCAGAATGTTTATGCACCAAAGAGCCAAGGCACCAAGGCTTTCCTGTCAGTAGCTTGTCCATGGGCAGCTCGCCATTCTGTGTTCAGTTCAGTCACTACAAAGTGTAGTCTGTATAACTGGCCCGATATGCTTCGACAAACATTTCAGAATGTGAACCTTAGTTGCAAACCTGAAAGTTTCTCAAAATGAAGACGTGTCAAAGTGCTCTCTCAGAAACCTTAAGGATGCAGAATTCTACACAGCACGTGCAACTTTTCAAAACCCTTTTGATGCGTCTCCCTTTTTCCACAGTGTAGAATGTTTATGGGCCAGAAGTTAACTTATCAAGATACCAAGGTTTACCTAAAAGTAGTTTATCATGGGAGAACTCTTCATTCATTGTGTCTCATGGTAGCTAAGAGCTGAAATCGGTAACATTTGGCCAAACAATATCTTGTCATTTACTTCAGAAAGTAAACTGGGGTTGCAAATGAGAAATTTCCCATAATGCAATAGTAGGTCAGAGAGGTATCACAGTGTTCCTGACCAAATGGAGGTAAGGTCATAGTCCACAGCTTTCTGCATTGTTTGTCTTGTATCTCCCTTCAACACCAGGTAAAATATTAAAATGCCTTAGGATAATTTTCTAGGTGCAGGGTTCTGCTCTTGAGCTCTACCTGGGGGTTCAACATTTGGTCTCCTGCATTTCTGGCCTAAGGTTCATCCAAGTCCTCTGAGTGTTCTGTTTGAGTGTTCTGCCTGTGTCTTGATGATTTTTCTGTTCTTTGTTCCAGGCCTAGGTATCTGTTCTACTTCTAGATATCTGTTCTACTTCTACCTGTCAGTTCTACCTTGAGCTCTACCTTATGGTTCTTACAAACTGTGCTTGATATTTTCAACTTTCTAAATATTCCACCTCTTGTTCATAGAGAGAGGTAACAGAAAAAATTTGGAAAATTCGACATGCTGTGTTCACCATTTCCTACGAGTTATTGGGCAGCTCTCTGCCCCACTTCAGTAAGTTGATTCATCTTCTAGAGTCACTGAACAATTCTTAACCTCACCACCTCTGAAATCCCATTCCAACCACGATCTTTTCACCTATGTTCTCTCCCACACACGTTTCCCCTAAATAGTCCTGCTTCCCTACAGTACAGAGACCTCTGATCTCTATGGCCCCCTCCAACTATTCCAAGTCGGTATGCCCCATTTGGTCTCCATGACCAACCTACCTTCTCCTGATGCACAAATCCATACTCTCAACTTGGACCTCTCCATTGAAATCAACTCCCTTTCTCCCCTGTCCCTCCATCATAAGCAGTGTGGTCAAATGGGTAAAGCCTGGGGCTGGAAGTTGGAAAGGCCTGGTTCGTAGTTCCAATTCTTCACTTGTCTGCTGTGGGAACCTTATCCCTTTCAACTTTATCCTTTCCTGCCTTAACTCTGCCCTCTCCTCCGCCAGGCAAAACTTCTTTTCTTCCCTCATTGACACCCATGCCCGTCACCCCCGCCAATGGTTCCGGACCTTTAATCCTCTCAGGTCCCCTGTTCCTCCCCCTCCCCCATCCCTCATCCGCAATCATCTGGCCACCTACTTCATCACAAAAATTAACACAATCAGGTCTGAGCTGCCCAAAGTCAACCCTCTCCCTTCTGCCTCCCCCCGCAACCCTCTCCCCTACTTTCCCATCCTTCTCTGCAGTATCCTCAGAGGAGATCACCTCCCTCCTCGCAAGTGCCACCCCCTCCACCTGTGGTTGGGACCCCATTCCCTCTCACCTTACGAAAACCATCGCCCCTTCCCTCCTCCCCTCCTTAACTTTTATTTTTAACCGTTCACTCTCCAATGGCTTCTTCCCCTCTGCCTTCAAACATACCCATGTCTCCCCCATCCTAAAAAAGCCCTCCCTCGACCCCACTTCCCCTACCAGTTATCGCCCTGTCTCCCCAATACCCTTCCTTTCCAAGCTCCTAGAATGAGTCGTCTACACTCGCTGCCTAGAATTCCTTAACTCCCATTCTCTCCTGGACCTGCTCCCATCTGGCTTCCTTCCCCTCCACTCTACCGAGACTGCTCTCTCAAAGGTCACCCATGACCTCCTTCTTGCCAAATGCAGTGGCTCCTACTCTATCCTAATCCTCCTTGGCCTCTCAGCTGCCTTTGACACTGTAGACCATCCCCTTCTCCTCCACACCTTATCTCACCTTGGCTTCACGGACTCCGCCCTCTCCTGGTTCTCCTTTTATCTTTCTGGCCGTTCATGCTCAGTCTCCTTCGTAGGCTCCTCCTCCCCCCCCCCATTCTCTAACTGTTGGGGTTCCTCAAGGGTCAGTTCTTGGCCCTCTTCTGTTCTCCATGTACACTCACTCCCTTGGTGAACTCATCTGCTCTCACGGCTTCAACTATCATCTCTAGGCAAATGACACACAAATCTTCATCTCTGCCCCTGTCCTCTCCCCATCGCTTCAGGCTTGTATCTCCTCCTGCCTCCAGGATGTCTCTACCTGGATGTCTGACCGCCACCTAAAACTCAACATGTCCAAAACTGAGCCCTTCCCTCTCAAGCCCGGTTCTCTTCCTGACTTCCCTATCACTGTGGATGGTACGACCATCCTTCCCGTCTCTCAGGCCCGCAACCTCGGTGTCATCTTTGACTCAGCTCTCTCATTCACCCCACACATCCAATCCGTCACCAAGACCTGTCAGTCTCACCTTTATAATATCGCCAAGATCCACCCGTTCCTCTCCACCCAAACAGCTGTCTTACTGGTACAGGCTCTCATAATATCCCGGCTGGATCATTGTGTCAGCCTTCTCACTGACATCTCTTCCGCCTGTCTCTCCCCGCTCCAGTCTATTCTTCACTCCGCTGCTTGGCTCATCTTCCTGCAGAAACACTATGGGCATGTCACTCCCCTTCTTAAAAACCTACAGTGATTGCCTATCAACCTTCTCACGAAACAAAAACTTCTCACTCTTGGCTACAAGGCTCTCCATCATCTTGCCCCCTCTTACCTCTCCTCCCTTCTCTCTTTCTACTGCCCACCCTGTAGGCTCCGCTCCTCTGCCGCCCACCTCCTCACCGTCCCTCGTTCTCGCCTATCCCGCCGTCAACCCCGGGGCATGTCCTCCCGCGGTCCTGGAATGCCCTCCCTCCTCACCTCCGCCAAACTAATTCTCTTCCCTTCTTCAAAGCCCTAATGGGAGCTCACCTCCTCCAAGAGGCCTCCCCAGAGTGATCTTCTCCTTTTCCTTCTGCTACCTCTGCTGCCTCTCCACCCTTCCCTCCTTCACCTCCCCTCAGCTAAGGCCCCTTTCCCCCCCCTTTACCTCTGATCCTCCCCCTCTCCCTTCCCCTCCCCTCAGCACTGTGCTCGTCTGCTCATTTGTATATATTTTTATTACCCTATATATTTTGTTAATGAGATGTACATCCCCTTGATTCAATTTGTTGCTATTGTTTTTGTCTGTCTTCCCCGATTAGACTGTAAGCCCATCAATGGGCAGGGACTGTCTCTATCTGTTGCAGATTTGTGCATTCCAAGCACTTAGTACAGTGCTCTGCACATAGTAAGCGCTCAATAAATACTATTGAATGAATGAATATTACAGATGGGACACAGATAAACGTAGACATAAATTCAGTAATTTGCCCAGGGTAACCCACCAGACAGGGCCATGATTAGAACCCAGGGCCTTCTGACTCCCCAAATTGTGCTCTATCCACTGGGCCATGCTACTTTTCCCACTTCATCTTCCTATGCAACCTCTCTCCACCTCCTGACTTCCCCATCACTGTAGATAACACCACCATCCTCTCTGTCTCACAAGCTCACAACCTTGGCATTATCTTCATTTTCTCTCTCACTAATCCCACTGTTACCAAATCCTGTCACTCTATCTTAAAAAATATCTCTAGGATTCACACCTTCCTCTCTATCCAAAAGGCTACCATGCTGGTCCAAATACTTGTCATATTCTGCCTTGATTGCATGGCTCAGTGGAAAGAGTCTGGGCTTCGGAGTCAGAGGTCATGGGTTCGACTCCCGGCTCTGCCACTTGTCAGCTGTGTGACTGTGGGCAAGTCACTTAACTTCTCTGTGCCTCGGTTACCTCATCTGTAAAATGGGGATTAACTGTGAGCCTCACGTAGGACAACCTGATTACCCTATATCTAACCCAGCACTTAGAACAGTGCTCTGCACATAGTAAGCGCTTAACAAATACCAACATTATTATTCTCGCTGACCTCCCTGTCTCCAGTTTCTTCCCACTCAGCCCATACTTCATTTGGCTGCCCAGATGATTGCTCTAATGCTCACATCTACCCACTTCTCATAAACCTACATTAGTTACTCATCCATCTTGGCATTATTCAGAAACTCTTTATCTTTGTATTGAAGACACTCCATCTGTGCTCTTCATCCTACTTAGCCTTGCTAATTTCCCACTATAATCCAGCCCATATACTTCATTCCTACAAACTTCACTGTGCCTCAGTCTCATCTCTCTTGTGGTTGACCCACTGCTCCATCCAACCTGGACTTTCTTTTCCTTCATATCTGATGGACTCCCCATATTGAAAACCTTACTAAAATATCATTTCCTCCAAGAAGCCTTTCCTAACTTCTCATTTCCCTTGCTTATTCAACCTCCTTTCTCTACTGTATGTGCACTTGTGTACTCTTGAAGCTCTTTCTTATTCACCCCAGCTCCAGCCCTACAGCACTTATGTACATATCCTTATGAACTGTCATTTCCCTTATAACCAATATATTTTCATGCCTATCTCCCCTTATGAATTGTAAGCTCCTTGTGGACAGGGATCATGTCAACCAGCTCTACTGTGCTGTGCTCTTTCAAGCTTTTAGTACAAGGCTCTGCACCAAATTGGTACCAAATGCTACATTTTGAATAATTGATTGAATGCTTAAAAAAATAAGGGGGATTTTAAGCCATTGTCAATAATTTTAAAGAGTTTAAATTGCATATTATATTATATATTGTGTGTTGTATCATATTATATAAATATATATGTGTGTATGTGTGTGTGTGCGTGTGTATGGGGAACTATGATTTGTTTAGTGAAATTCAAAAGAAGAGGTGGGGAGGGAGCCTTGGAAAATGTGATGAAGATGATGTTGACAGAGTTTCTCTTCAGGAGGTATAAATGAATCTTGGACCTGAGACTTCAGAACTGGGGAACCTGCATAAAGGAATTACTGCAATTCAGCAATTGCAGCAAGGGCTGAAATGAGTGTAAACAGGAGTTTTCTGGGAATGAATTTTAGCTGCTGATGCCCCCTCTCTCTCCGTGTTCACCTGTGGTCCTTTGCCTAATGCTCCTCTCCATCCTCCTTATTTACAGTCTCCTATTCTTTTAAGGAAGGAGGAGGGGTTCATTTGGGACAAGAGGAGAGGCATGACATCGAAATATCCTCAATTCCAACTTCAGTGATGGCTGAAACAAGTTGCAAGAATGATATGCTGGGAATTATTGGGACTGCCTCCACCACTCCTCAACAATCTCTGCCTTCCCTCTTTCTCCCCACCCGACTGCAGCCTCCTCTGCTTTGGGGGAAGCCAGCCATAGAGAGGGAGCAGGAAGGAGCAGAGGCATAGCAGGGGCTTTCCTGCATAGATCCATTTGCCCCAACTACCTGGCTAGGCTTCCACAGGAAATGGAGGCAGCAGCAACTCCCTCCAGTGAAGTAGCCTGGCCTTCTATAAAGAGCACTGTCCTGTGAGTTAGAGGACCTGGGTTCTAATCTTAGGTCCACTATTTCTCTGCTCTGTGACTTTGGGCAAGACATTTCTCTGTACCTCATTTTCCTCATCTTGAAAATGGGGATTAAGACTGTGAGCCCCCTGTGGGACATGGACTGTGTCCAACCTGATTATCTTGTATCTACCCCAGTGTTTAGTACAGTGCCTGGAACATAGTAGGTGCTTAACAAATACCATTAAAAAGACCAAAAATCCCTCCAAACCTCATTCTTTATCCTACACAGTTCTGGATGGAGAAGCCTGGTGCTGTCTAATGATGTAGTCATGCCACACTATGTATGTACCTATGAGGTTAGGTAAAATCAGCTAACCTTGGGCCCTAGCTTCTGTTAATAATAATAATAATAATAATGTTGGTATTTGTTAAGCGCTTACTATGTGCCGAGCACTGTTCTAAGCGCTGGGGTAGACATAGGGGAATCAGGTTGTCCCACGTGGGGCTCACAGTCTTAATCCCCATTTTACAGATGAGGTCACTGAGGTCCAGAGAAGTTAAGTGGCTTGCCCACAGTCACACAGCCGACAAGTGGCAGAGCTGGGATTCGAACTCATGAGCCCTGACTCCAAAGCCCATGCTCTTTCCACTGAGCCACGCTGCACGCTGCTGCTGTTAATCTAATCCTTATGATGAAAGTTTTGTTTTTTGGGTGAGGGTGATGGTTTTTGTTTGTATGAGCATTTGAAATTGAATGATATTTTGTTATTGGCTTATTTATTGTGTTTGATTTGGAATTTGGGTGAGGATTCAGATGAGGGTTTAGGTGACAGTGAGTGTGCAGGTGAGGGTCTGGTTGAAGGGAAAGGTGAGGTAGAGGCTGTGGATACAGGCTAGGGTGAGGGTGAAATGAAGGGTTAAGAGAAGATGAGACTGAATGTTTGGATGAGGGATAGAGTTTGGTAACGGTTGGGTTGGGGGTTGCATAACCAGTATTTCAGAGCATAGCCTAGCGGATAGAGCATGGGCCTGCATGTCAGAAGGACCTGGGTTCTAATCACTGCTCCGCCACTTGTCTGCTGTGTGACCTTGGGCAGATTACTTCACTTCTCTGTGTCTCAATTTGCTCCGTAAGATGGGAATTGAGAATGTAAACCCTATAATGGGACAGGGACTGTGTCCAACTCAATTTGCTTCTATCCATTCTAGACTTTATTACAGTGCTTTGCTCATAATAAGCTCTTAACACATAGAACATGTTATTATTCTTATTGAAAGTTAACAGCCAGATCTCTGCCTTACCCACTGACCTAAATGAAATGACTATCCAGAATGCTTCCCTGCCCCATTCTGAACCAGGAGGGCCTTCAGGTAAGGTGGGAAAATAGGAGCCTGGATTTATGGACAGTCATAAGAGTCAAAGCATTTGAACTGAGGAGCATAGCGGAGCTGAACAGGTTCTGGAATGGTTCTAGGCTCACATGGTAATGATAGAGGCTCATATGAGGTTTGTCCATAAACAAAGCACAAAGTAGAGTCCAGAGAAGAAATGAAAATACATGATGTTTCTCCTTTGATGGACATACAGGTATATTCGTGACATCTGGTTCCTCACACTGAAGGTTGGTGCATTGAGCAGGTTGCAGGAGTTCCACTCCCAGGGAGTGACATCACCACTCTCCTCCACCTCCATCCCAAGGCTGAGGATGGTAGCAAAATATGATTGTTCCCAATTTATCCAATTTATACAGCTGCTCAATACTCCTAAAGAAAGAGGTATAGCCCTTTTTTAAAGCAATAAATTGAATTTATTGAGTACTTACTAGGTGCAGAGCACTGCACTAAGCACTTGGAGGAGTACAGTACAACAGAATAAGCAAACATGTTCCCTCCCCATAATGAGTTTACAGTCTAAAGGGGGAGAGAAATATTAATATGAATGAATAACATAATATGTAATTTAAAGATATGTACATAAGTGCTTTGGGGTTGGAGGTGGGGCAAATATGTCAAAGGTCATATATTGAAATGCACAGATGATGCAGAAGGGAGAGTGAGCCAGGGAAAACAGCACTTGATGGGAGAAGGCCACTTAGAGGAGATATGACTTTACTAAGGTTTATTATTCATTGGAGTGAAACTTCGCAGGCAATGTGATGAAAGCATTACATATTTTGAATTAATTTTCAACATTTCTACCCAAGAATAAGAAAGAATCAAACACAAAAAATGTACATCCTCTTTTCACTTGTACAAAAAATTTAATCTAACTCAACTTTGGCACAGAGGGATAGCTTCATTTCAAATGAAGCAGGAATTGCCAAGAAGCAAAAAATTGGCACCAAAAAGGATCCTATTTGTAGGTGCAGAGTGCCTTCTGGACTTTCAGTGCCTCACTGTCCTTCTCAGACACAGTTGTACTTACAGGTAGATTTCACCATCAATGATGGTACAGACAATGAAATAATTAAACCGATTATGAAGGGATACCTAGACACAAGCAGGCTGAGGTGGCTGACAGGGTAGCACGAAGGTGGGAGACTAGTTAGGGAATGTGTTTTGGTTGAGGTGACCTTCAAGGAGGGCACATCTGTTCTACCTCTGGAATGGTATGGACTTTTTGCCTCCACATTTGTATGTCACTGCCGGGTGGCACTGGGGATTTTCCAGCCCAGCATATGGATGGAAATGCAAGTATGTGGCATAGTGGAGAGAGCACGGGCCTGGGAACCAGAAGGTCATGAGTTTTAATCTTGGCTCCACCACTTGTCTGCTGTGTGATCTTGGGCGAGTCACTTCACTTCTCTGTGCCTCAGTTACCTCATTTATAAAATGGGGATTGAGATCGTGAACCCCACGTGGAACAGGGACTGTATCCAACCTGATTGGCTTGTATTCACCCCAGCACTTAGTACAATGCCTGGCACATAGTAAGCACCTAATAGATACCATTATTATTATCATTGTTATTATTATTACTAAAAAAGTGAAGAAGAGATTGCTTTGAGCTCAGCTACTATTATTCACTCCATGGTTGGATCTTGGTAGCTACCCCCTTTGACCAGTGTTATCAAAAGTTCTTTTGAGGGCTGGAAGAAACCTAAAACCCAGATGCTCTTCCTATACTGGAGAGGGTCAAATTTCTTAAGGGATTTGAACTGTCATTCAAATTGGATTGATGCCCAAACTCAAATTTACCCCAACTAAGCCACCACATCTAAGACCTGAGCCCTTGGTCCTTCCGCTGACTGACAGTACTGACTGTCATTCAGATTGGTCAGTCCCTCATAAAGTTCTACCTGGAGGGATCTAGTTCTGAGAGCACTGGTGTTGCCTACTCAGACAGAACAAACTGCTGGTGAAATGAATGGCTTGCTGCTGTGCGTTGTGTTGTCACTGGTTTCAGCAATCCATGCCAAGAGTAAAAATGAGGTGAAATCGACATTTGATGCCAACAGGATAAAGGATTCAATTTTGAGTCTGCTAAAGGTGACAGAGATCCTGAGAGGAATGGGGAGAGAAAGGTCTAGTTGGAGTTTATATTGGGTGGTCAGTGCAGTGAATGAGAAAAGCTTTCTTTCAGCTAAAATTCAGCCTGTAAATTTAGGATCTCAGCTGTTGTTGAGAAGTACATTTAATGTAGAACTGTACTATCAGTACAAGGCTCCTGACCTAGGCTCTGGGCAGAGAGAAATTGGGATAGCCAATACTAGAGCAGCTCTGTCTATGGAAAGGCAATCTCCTTTTTCCTGGATGAAGTCAATGAGTGCCATTCATTGGGGAGGAGAATAAGATTCGGTCTACCTCTGGGAATTGGGAAAATGTTCCTTTTTAAATGGCATTTGTTAAGTGCTTAGTATGTGTTGGGCACCATACTAAATACTAGTACAGATACGTGATAATCAGGTAATCTCTATCCCACATAGGGCTCACAGTTTTAATCCCTATTTTACAGATGAGGTAACTGAGGCACAGAGAGGTTGTGACTTGCCTGAGGTCACACTGCAGACCCGTGGTAGAGCTGAGATTAAATCCAGGTCCTCTGACTCCCAGAACTTTCTCTTGAAAAGAATCCATTTTAATTTTGGCTCCTGGAATTTGGTTTCTGTGCTATTGTTGAGCCCCAGCCAGGCATAGAGCTGGAAATAGTGTCATGTCCTCTTTGGAATTCTCCAGGACTATCTCCAGTGGAACATGCTACTAATGGATCTATCCTCTCCAGTTTTCAGGATTCTGGCATGGGCTTGCTGTGGCATCCAATAATATTCACTTTGCACTGGCTAATTTGGGAGTGGCCCTCGAATTGGCTTACAGTTTTGAATAGTAAGTGTGACCAAACCTCTCATCCAGCTGGCTAGTAATTTCAGTCTTTTATAATCACTGCTGGCTGAGGATATCCTGCTAAGAAAAGGGTCCTTCCTCACTGAATGTGCTTGACCCAGTGGGCTTGGGTGAAGGACACTGATGTAACATGGGGACTCTGAGTCCATGTCATTAGTGTACCTGATTCCAGATCTAACTATGACTGCACAATACCCAGGTCCTGGTTGGTATCACAACCCAACAGGAGCACTATTCTATCAGACTGTACTAGATGCTGATGGGAAACTCACACTTCAGAAGCAGTGCATCTTAGTGAGATCAAATGACAGAAGTGAGAGATCAGCATTATTCTTTTTGGCATTTCATTGCCTTTCTGGGGTGAAAAATGTGACTCTGGTGTGCTTTTGGGACAACCAGCGCCTAACCGATCAGGACATTTCCAAATAAATAATGGCAAGTGCCCAGCTAGCAGCCCAGAAAGGATCCCTACTGTAACTTAACCAGAGAGATTAACTGTGTGATGTCAGGAAATTTTGTGAACAGAAGGGAGAAAAGGAGGTGAAGTCTGGAAGGGAACAAGGACTGGGTCCTGTAGGGGACCAGTAGTCTGCTGTGATTGATGTAGGTATTATTATCCTAAGGCTCAACTTCTAAAACTATAGTAATTGATACTGTAGGAATGGAATTTTGGGGGACTCCCAGCTAGTGCTCTCAAAGAGTGCTCTAGTAGTTTGCTACCACCAACCTTCTTCATTATAATGCCTCTGAAAGACCCAGGAATTATTTGGGATTCAGGTAGCCAGTTATGCATGATAAGGCCTGTCCTGAGTCTGAATTGCTGAGGTTCGGGAGCTAAATTGACTTTCTCTCCCCAGAGGTCATCGTAGAACCTAGACCCTTCCCCTCAGATGTCAGAGAACTCAGGAACTGTGGGGACCTGTGAACCTCACGCAAGTCTTTGCAAACAGTAGACTGTTGGAGAGCCTATGGGGCTGTACCTTGTGGGAGGAAAATCATTAGACCCACCATCTCCACTCTCTTATTTCTTCATATTCCTTTCACTTCCCACTTCCTTTGGTTTCTGGTTTTCTAAGTACTCCTCTGACCTGTGCCCTGGCTATAATTTATTTCAGTTTTCAAATTGTCTGTGCTCCCTCATCAAGATTGTCAGCCCTTTCTGAGGCAGGGACAATGTCTGAATTAACTTATTTTGTATTCTCCCCAGTGTACAATGCTTAGTATAATCCAGTCACTTTAATAAATACCATTACCACTTTTACTATTAGTTCCAAATACCCATCCCTCCCAGTGAGAGGAATTTCTCTGAATTTTGAGGTTCTATGCACCCAAATTGGCCAGGCACTATCTTTAGTATTTTACAGGTAAGTTTAAGCTTTCACCAGAAGAAGACCTGAACACCAGAATCATAAACTAGACTCAGGAATAACTTCCTAATCTTGGATTTGTTCCCAATTTAAACCTAGGATTTACAGACCCCTGAACCCACTATTTTATTTTCTTTAGCATTTTGTAGTGGGTAATTTGGATAATTTCCTGTACTATCCTTTGGCTTTCCAGGCGAGCATCAACTTTATGTTACCTTCCCAATTAGAAGTCTGGCAGCATCTGTTTCTCCTTTGGTCTCTGAGTTTGTTCCCCACTTATCTAACTCCTTTCCCCGTTCCTAATTTTTCTCCTTGTAATTGGTTATATTCCAACTGATGTTACCAGGAGAGTGGTTGACATCAATTAATCAATCAATCTATCATATTTATTGAGTGCTTACTGTGTGTAGAGCACTGTGCTGAGTGCTTAGAAGAGTATAACACAGTTAGTAGACATGTTCCCTCCTCACAAGGAGCTTACAGTCCAGAGGGGGAGACAGGCATCAGTATAAATAAATAAATTACGAGTGGTTTAGGGCTGAGGGTGGGGTAAATGAAGGTTCCTACTCCAAGTGCAAGGGTGACATGGAAGGGAGTAGGAGAAGAGGCCATGAGGGTTGAATCCTCTTGGAGTGCTTTTAATAAAGATTTGAAGATCTCAATTCCCAAGGTCTCAATTCTTGTTTGTGTCTTAGGTAGTCCATATTATAAATTATTTTAATTAATATTTGTTAAACACTTACTATGTATCAGGCACTGCACTAAACCTGGAGTAGGTGCAAGGTAATTGGATTGGATTTAGTCCCTGTCCCACACATGGCTCACAATCTTAATCCTCATTTTACAGATGAGATAACTGAGGCACAGAAGAATTAAGTGACTATCCCAAGGTCAAACAGCTGATAAGTGTCAGAATTGGAATTAGAAGTCAGGTCCTCTGCCTAACAGTCCCATGCTCTTTCCACCAGGCCACATTACTTCCTACCTCTCTGTATTGCAACTATTACAACTATTGGAATAGTTGTCCTCCCCTTGGACTTCATGTTCCTTCACCTGGCCCTAACCCAGACAATTCTTCTTCCCAAATTCCCCTCTCACCAACCTGATGTGATGACCTTTGGTCTCTCTGCCTCCCAACCCCGTACTTTATGCCCTCAACCCCCACAAAAGATGTTTCACCTCATCCCCTATTGGATCTTCCTGTTTTTACTTTGATTGGGCAGCAGCTTTTACCATAACAGAGCCTCAAATTTGCATTCCTTTTCAAGATCAGCCCTGAGGTTTCTATTGGAGGAGAGGGAACATCTTTGTGTCAACCTTGACTGGTCCTATCTGGAGGCTGTGATCTCTGAATGATTTCTTCTAGAAGGCAAAATAAGTAGGGTATGGATTTTGGGGGTTTAAATAAATATGACTCTGTGGGAGGGGAATTAGTGAGTCCTTAAAAACTGGTTAGAAATAAAGTTTAATTTTCAAATACTTAGATTGTAAGTTCCTTGTGGGCAGTGATTGTGTCTACTAACTTTATTGTATTGTAACTCTCTCAAGCACTTAGTATAGTGGTCTGCTCACGGAAAATGTGCAATAAATGCAATTGATTGATTGATTGAAATGTATAAACAGGAGGGATGCAAACTGACTAAACTATGTCTGATTGGATTATGGTCAGCCATCCCTGGTGCCTCTCTCTAATCTTCCTTAACTCAGTTGAAAGATTTAATTTACCACTAGGTTATATGAGATGTCATTTTTATTGGTTACTTGTGACAGGAGCCTCTTTTTTTAAAAATTGTTCCTTGCTGACAGGATCTGAAACTTTAAACTTTATTAGAGAAGGAGAGAATGTGAATCCTTCCCCATCTCTGTCCCCAGCTCCTTTGCCCCTGCTTTAGGAGGGGTTTAGAGTCAATGCTATCACATAATAATGTTAATAATAATGTTGGTATTTATTAAGCGCTTACTATGTGTTGAGCACTGTTCTAAGCAGTGGGGTAGATACAAGGGTTGTCCCACGTGGGGCTCACAGTCTTCATCCCCATTTGACAGTTGAGGTAACTGAGGCACCGAGAAGTTAAGTGACTTGCCCAAAGTCACACAGCTGACAGGTGGCGGAGCTGGGATTAGAACCCGTGACCTCTGACTCCTAAGACCGGGCTCTTGCCACTGAGCCAATCACATCTCAGCAGATGGTGTGGAGGTGCTGGAGTTTAGTAAAATCTCCATGTTCCCAGGTAATAGTAAGACCACAGAGGGCTAGAGAGACTGAGAGATGGAGAGAATGTTTCTGAAAAATCAAAATCAATATCCTTTCCCATGCCCAGCTCCACAGCTTCTGCTACAAGAAGGGTTTGAAGCCCGAGCCAACACTTTTCCATGCCTGCAGGCACTCCTGCTCCCTGGGGTACAGGCTCAAGGAGGGGAATGAAGAGGCAGAGAGGGGATGGGAGGAGTAGTGCCTGATTTCCCTAAATGTTCCACCTGAGCTCGGGCCACCCACAGCCTCCTCAGTTCCATGGGCCACAGAACCATGAAGGAGGACAGAAAGGAGATGGAAAGTGTCTGGGTGCCGATGGAAGGAGTAGAATCTAGGCTCATCAGCACTGAAAGACTTATTTTTCATTTATTTTTAAATGAGAAGAGTGTCTGCTGCTGCTTCCCCCGAGCCAGTCAACTCCACAGATGGGGGAGGGTCAGAGCCAGGAGATCTTTCAATTTTTTTATTTAGGCCAACAGTTAAAGCAATTATCTCCTCCGTCCCTCCACTCCCTCAACGCCAAGAGGGGCAGCAACTGTAGTAGGAGTAGCTGCTCTCCTTGACTGGCCTGGAGAGCCAAGGGGGGTCAGCTCCAGGTTCACCCACACGTGCTTCAGTTTGGGAGAAAACCATGCTTGCGCCTATGATCAGCCCGTGTTCCTTCCTACCCAATTTCCTCCCTATTCTCAGGTTCCTCTTCCTGTTTGCCAGATTGGGTGATCAAGTAATTCATTATGAGTGAGAGACTGTCCCAGAGATATCTGAAAATGCTGTCTGCTATATCATTTTGAAGGATTTAGGCTGAATGATGTGCCATAGTGAAAAGTCTGTCATGGAAACATTGAAACATTAGCTTTTATCAGTTAAAAAATTAGCTTTTATTAACTTTTATTAGATGAAAAATTAGCTTTTGTCTTCACGTATTTTACGTGTAACATTTGCTTGACAAAAACGTCTTTTGTATTCTTATTCCTTTTCAGTGCAAATGACCACCAGTTGGCAAACATAGCAACCATAAGGCAGTCTTGGTTAATTTAGGATTCTTTATTCCACTATTATTCCAGAAGATAACAGTTTTAACTTTGAGTTGAATACTCTATAATGGATCAAGAAGAACGGCAACACTAATTCAAAATATGAACAACAAATGACCTGTGGAAACTCAACATTTTGTACAGAGTGAGAAGGCAAACATTCCTGAATTCAGTTAATCAATCAATCAATCAATAGTATTTATTGAGCACTTAGTACAGTGTGCAGGGCATTGTACTAAATGATTGGGAGAGTACAATATAATGATATAGCAGTCACATTCCCTGCTCAAAATGAGGTTACAGTCTAATGGGGGAAGACAAACTTTAATACAATTAAATAAATTATGGGTATGTACATAATTACTGTGGGTCTGGAATGGGTATGAATAAAAGGAGGAAATCAGGGTGACACAGAAGGGAGACGGAGAAGAGTAAAGGAGGGCTTAGTCAGGGAGTCCTATTGAAGGAGATGTGCCTTCTATAAGGCTTTGAAGGGCTGGGGGAGATTAATTGTCAGTCAGATATGACATTCCAGGCCCAAGGCAGGATGTAGGTGAGAGGTCAGCAGCAAGGAAGTTGGTATTGAGATACAGTGAGCAGCCTGTCATCAGAGGAGCAAAGTGTACAGGGTGGGTTGTAGTAGGAGAGTACAGTGTCTGGCACGTAGGAAGCACTTAACAAATACCAATCAATAAAAAGAGAGAGCAGTGAGGTCAGGTAGAAGGGGGCAAGGTGATCAAGTGCTTTAAAGCCAATGGTAAGGAGTTTCTGCTCGTTGCAGAAGTGGATGGGCAACCACTGGAGGTTCTTGAGTTATGCGGAAATGTAGTGTGAATGTTTTTCTAGGAAAATGATCTGGGCAGTAGAGTGAAGTATGGACTGAAATGGGGAAAGACAGAAGGCAGGGAAGTCAGCAAAGGAGACTGATTCAGTAATCAAGGTGGGATAAGGTAAGTGCTTGGATGAACATTGGTAGCAGTTTGGATAGAGAGGAAAGGATGGATTTTCTCAATGTGTGGAGGTAGAACCGAGAGGATATAGTGATATACTGAATATGTTGATTGAATGAGGGAGAAAAGTCAAGAATAATGCCAAGGTTATGGGCTTGGGAGAAAGGAAGGAGAGTGGTGCTGTCTAAAGTGATGGGAAAGTCAGGGGAAGGACAGGGTGTGGGTGAGAAGATGAGAGGTTTTATTTCTGACATGTTAAATTTGAGATGATGGGTGGTCATCCAAGTAGAGATGCCTTGAAAGCAAAAGGAAATGCGAGACTACAGAGAGGGAGAGAGATCAGGGTTGGATATGTAGATTTGGAAATCATCCACATAGAAGCGGCAGTTGAAGCAATGGGCACAAATGAGTTCTCCAAGGGACTGGGTGTAGATGGAGAATAGAAGGGGACTTAGAACTGAATCTTGAAAAAGACCCCACAGTTAGAGTGTGAGAGGCAGAGGAGGAGCCCACAGAAGAGACTGAAAATGAGTGACCAGAGAGATAGGAGGAGAACCAGGAGAGGACAATGTCAGTTAAGCTTAGGTTGGATAATGTTTCCGGGAGAAGGGGGTGGTAGACAATGTCGTTGGCAGCTGAGAGGTTGAAGAGGATTAGGATAGAGTAGAGACCATTGGACCTGGAAAGAAAGAGGTCATTTGTGACCTTTGAAAGGGCTGCTTCTGTGGAGTAAATGGGATGGAAGCCAGATTGGAGGGGGTCAAGGAGAGAATTGGAGGAGAGGAACCTGAGACAGCAGGTGTAGAAAACTCGCTCAAGGAGTTTGGAGAGGAATGTTAGGAGGGAGATGGGATAATAACTGGAGAGAGCTGTGGGATAAAGAGGGGTTTTTTCCTTAGGATAGATGAGACATGGGTATGTTTGAAAGCAGTGGGGAAGAAGAATTTGGAGAGCGAATGGTTGAAGATGGCTTTTAGGGAGGGAAGAAGGGATGGGGCAAGAGTTTTGATAAGGTGTGAAGGAATGAGGTTGGATGCACAGGAGGAGGGGGTAGTTTGAGAGGAGGCAGGAGATCTCCTCTTAAGATACAGTTGGGAAGGATGGGATAGTTGAAGAGGGGGCTAGAAGGGGGAGAGACTGGGGAGTAGCAGGACCTCACACCTGATGGTGTCATTTTTCTTAATAAAGTAGGTGGCCAGCTCATTAGGGGTAAGATATTGCTGGGGGGTGGGGGTGGTAAGGGTGACAAGGGATTTGAAGTGGGAATTAAATGTTTGGAACAACTGGTGAGAGCAATGAGCTTGGATGTCAATAAGTATGGAGAAATAATTCTGCCAGTTAGAGGAGAGGGTAGAGTTAAAGTTAATAGATAAACTTGAAGTGGATGAGGAGAGTCTCATATCTAGATTTCCACCAACACTTCTCTGTGACCCGTGCCCAAGAACAAAGGAAGCAGACTGTAGAGGTGATCCAGGGATGAGAGTTAGTAGTATGGGATCAATGAAGGCTTAGGGGAGCTAGTGAGTTGAGTTTAGTAGAGAGGGAGGTGTTGAGAGTGTAAGTTAGGTAATCCAGGGAAGATAGTTTGGGTATATAGGTTAAATAAAACATTATAAGCTGAGAAAATTGGATGGGGTCAAAAGATCAAAAGAGATCACCATCATCATCATCATAATGATGGTATTCGTAAGCGTTTACTATGTACAAAACACTTTTCTAAGTGCTGGGGTAGTTACAAGGTAATCAGGTTGTCCCACGTGTGGCTCACAGTCTTAATCCCCATTTTACAGATGAGGTAATTGAGGCACAGAGATGTTAAGTGACTCTCCCAAAGTCACACAGCTGATAAGTGACAGAGTGGGAATTAGAGTTCATGACCTCTGACTACCAAGCCCAGGCACTAGCCACTAAGCCATACTGCTTCTCCAATAATAATGATGGTATTTGTTAAATTCTTATTATGTGCCAAACACTATTGTAAGAGCTGGGGTAGTTAAAAGGTAATCAGGTTGTCCCACGTGAGGCTCACAGTCTTAATCTCCACTTTATAGATGAGGTAACTGAGGCACAGAGAAATGAAGTTACTTTCCCAAAGTCACACAACTGATGTGGTGGATCTGGGATTTGAACCCAGATCTGGGATTTGAACTCACGACCTCTGACCCCCAAGACCGCAGTCTTTCCACTAAGCCACAGTCCTTCTCGTGTCATTTGTGTCATTTGTCATTATGTCATTTGAAATTGAACAAACACCCAGGCATCACATTCCAAAGTATATCCCAGTTCTAAAGATGACACAAATGTGCTAAAGTTAATTTTGGAAGAATTGGTAAATCTCTTTGGACAGTGAAAGAATTTTTAAAAATCTTATTATTAAAAAGAAATTAATTCAGTGTTAACCATTTAGTACAGTACTCTGCACACAGCAAGCTCTCAATAAATAGCATTTACTGATGAAAAATATTTGGGGAATAGAAATAGGATTGTTAGGTAATTTAAATGGTCAGGGATTATGTTTAGCCACTCCACTGTATTGTACTCTCCACTGTATTGCACTCTCCCAAATACTTAGTACAGTTGTCTGCCCCTAGTAAATGCTCAATAAACACCATTGATCGATTGACTGTTAAAGCTTTTAAAAAGTAAGGTAATGAGGCCAAGAGCAGATGGGCTGGATAGGAAGAGAAGACCAAATTGGAATCTGTACAGTTTGTTGAGATCTGGAGGGGCCACCCTAAGAACTATGATCCTTGAACAACTCAAAATTAGAGTTTAAAAACATCAAACCATAAGCAACATCATCCTGGATCAGACTCAGGTCCTTCCTGCCCAGCATTCTGCCTCCAACAGTGACTTCACAAGGATACTTGGAAGAACAGGGTGATAGTTGCAGTTTTTGTCATCTATTCTTATTATGAATCTTCAAACATCTTCTCAGCTATTCAATCATGTTTTTCAATTGCAGAAATGCTTCCAGTTAGCCAAAGGCAGACTATGAAGGAAAATTAATTCATGATTTTCTATGTGCCCAACACCTTGGTGGTGGAGGATGTAGTCTTCTCTGAGGGCTTGGTCCCAGGGGCATGACTCCATTGCATGGTCCCCACAAATTTGTGCGTATTAGACAGTTGACTAATCAGACCTTCTCTTTGGACATCTAAAGGGACTGGAGATGAAGCCAAGATGGAGCTTCCTGCCTTGTTCCCAGTAAACTGGATTTGGTCCCCAGATGTAGTCATCCAATCTGTGGAGTTACTGTCACTTGAACTGGCCTGCAAAGCCAGGACAGAGGTTCCCATTGCTCCTAACTTGTGTGGGCAGACTCTATTATGTTACCATGCATTCTCCTGGGGCCAACTCTGGGTTCTGAACCTTCTCAGGCTGACCCTGGGCACCTGGTGGGCCCTGAAGCCAGGATCCTGTTTGGTGCCTATCTTAGATTTGGAAGCATGAGCGTGATTCTTTTAATGGACCTTCGCAGTTCCTCCCCCCACCGAGTTGTCAGAGTCATGCAAAGGAGGAACCCTGATGGAGGATGAGTATGGAGGAGTATTTCCCATACTGACTCACACATGAACCTAACCTTCCTAGGGCCACCTGCCAATCATTCCCCAGAGATCCTGGAGTCCTGCAAAGCCTGAGCACTCATGACTTTTGTTTGATTATCTGACTCTTTTTTTCAGTGGCCATGACCAAGATCAGTGACCTAGGAGGTGAGAAACAGTCCAGCTTTGCAGGGAGAGGCAGTCCATGTTGGGGGAAGGGCTTGGGCAAGAGGTTAGTGGTGGGAGAAATGAGAAGGAGGCCCAGTCAATAGGTTGGGGGAATAGCTTGGACAAGAGGTTAGTGGTGGGAGAAATAAGAAGAAGGCCCATTGAACAGGTTAATTTAAGAAGAATGAAGAATGCAAGCTGGGCTAGCCTGGAGAGGGACAAGAGAGTGGATAAGTAGGAGAGAGAAAGCTGAGTGCCCTGATGTCAATGAGGAATTTCTGTTTGATGGGGAAAGGAATGCACAAACATTGGAGATTTTGAAGAGTGGGGACATGTGTGCAGAAATGTTTTAGAAAAATGATCTAGGGATCAGAGTAAAGAATGGACTGGATAGGGAAAAGGCTGGAGGCAGGGAGATCAGCAAGAAGGCTGATGCAAATTCAAGCCAGGATAATACAAGTGCCTGGACCAGTGTAATGGGTGTTTGGATACAGATGAAAGGATGAGACATAAAAATGTTGTAGAGGAAAATCCAACAGGGTTTTGCAATAGGCTCAATATGAGAATAGAAAGAGAGGGAGAAATCAATGATAATGCCAAGGACATGGGCCTAACAGACTGTAAAGTTCAGTTTCCATCATACTGAGATTGTGGTAGCATCATTTATGGATGTCCTGGTAGATAATATGAAGTTACAGAGCAGGAGAGAGGTCAAAGCTAATGAGCTAGATTTGGAGTTCATCTACCTAGAGGTGGAAATCATAGCTGTGGAAGCAGGTGGGCTCCCCAAGGAAGTGACTAAAAATTGAGAGAAGGAGACTTAGAACAGAGAGTTGAAGGACATCCACAGCTAGGGGGTGTAGGAAAAGAAAGAGTCAGCAAGCGAGATAGAGGATTAGTCAGAGAAGTATTGCTGAGCAAGTCCACCTTGGACTTGTTGTCTTCCCAGTGTGACATCCCAGGCCCTAGCCCTAGCTGTGCCCTTCTACTGGACCCCTGTGCTGCCTCCCAGAATGCTGTACAAGCTCCTGTTCACATCATCAAGCAGCCTTCATCCTGGCCTGCCTTGCACCTCCCTAGTGGGACAGAGAAAAGCAGGTGCACGCTGGTGCCGCCTCTGGAGAATCTTGGAAAGGCTGTGGCTGCTGCTGTAGTGGTCACTATAGATTGTGACTAAAGCATGCTGAGCTTCAGGAACCTGCGAATCCGCTCCCATAGCCATAATACTCTGCAGATACTTGTTTTTGATTACATTTGTTTGTCCATGCCTTTATGCTACACAGTGTTTTTTTCATCTCTCTTTATGTGTCTGTCACCAGTCCACTCTCCCCCTCATAATTATAGATTGTGAGCACCCTGAGTGTCAGAGACCAATTCTTCTTCTTGCCTGTGTATTGTTTCCTAACATGCAGTATGGTGCTCTGCACACAATAAGCAATTATTAAAAGCTATGGCTACGACTAAGACAGAACTCTGTCAGAAAAAACAAAGTTAAAGATGTTCTCAGAGTCTAAGGTAGCTGAGAGTTTAAAGATTAGGATGGATTAGAGATGGTTAATGTTGGTAAGAAGGAGCTAATTGGAAATCTGAGAGAAAGTAATAATAACTGTGTCTTTTGGTCAGCACTTACTATGACACCAAACATTGTGCTAAGCACTGGGATAGATTCAATGCAATTGGACAGGAGATTCTAGTTAGGAGAAATGACATAAGCCAGGGTTAGAAATAGGAAAGTTGGGAGAGGGGCACAGAGTGAGGAGATTGGCTTGGGTGGAATGGAAACTGGGAGCTAAAGTGAAATAGAATAAGATAATGAATTCATAAAGGGTGTTGCCCAGGCAAAAGGCCAATTCTGATGGTTGGCCTGGTCTATCTTATCTTTAAATTATGTATCTTAGAATTATATATTATAAATTACTTACATATTTACAGTCTGTCTCCCTTTTTGGAGTGTAAGCTCATTATGGACAGGGAACATGTCTGCTAACTCTATTGCATTCTCCCAAGTGCTTAGTAGAGTGCTTTGCATATAGTAAGTCTCAATAAATATAATTGATTGAATGATTGATTAAAGGGGAAGTAACAAACTTAACAAGGAGGCCTGCCTCATTCTTGGACTTTCCTCTCCTCTGATTATGTCTATTCCTGCTCGTACATAGTGGATCGATACCTTATAGTGAAGGAGATCCATCAGGAAGACTATTGGATCTGAGGAGGTATGCTTAGTGGTTATGTTCAGCCTGAGTTTCAGCATATATGCAAGGCTGGGGCCTTGGGGCCTGTCCCAGACAAGGGATGGATCGAATACCCAAAGGGATTTTAGCAAACGTCCCCCTATCCATGTGGTACAAGTAAAACACTGATAGCACTTACCTCCATCATGCTGGGTGGACATTCCTCTAATATTTTACCTGATATAAAAAGTTGCAGGCTCCTGCAGCCATTGGCTTCTTCCCAGACCAAGAACTCTAGTCAATAGGCATGGAGCGTTTAGTGTGTGGCTATGGTATAGAGGTTCCCCCCAGCGGAATGGATGCTGGTGGGGTAACATATGTCTCTGTCTGTCTGTATTAGTCTATGCCAGTCTGTATAAATCTATGTTTGCCTGTTCTATTCTGAGAATGCACAAACACACTAGGAAAGATTAGCACTATTACTATACCAATAGTATAGTCTGTGCTATTCTTGGAGGGGCCTGTACTATTCTTGGAGGGGCTGAGCTGAGTGAAAGGTGGGGGCAATTAGAACCTATGTAAATTAGCTTTCCTTCTTACAATCCTCTTAGAGCATGGCTCCTTGTGTTATTAGGCTTCCCTTTGAAGTGGATAGGCTACGAAAATGGGAAAGCCCAATAACACAAGGAGTCAGGCTGTGTCTAAGAGGATTGAAAGAAGGATCAGGATAGTACTACAAACAGACAGAAAGTCAGAAAGGTCTATCCAGAATGACCATTATGGGTGGCTATCATTAAGAGATCAATAGTTTACAGGTTATACAAGTGAGGCCAATCTGATGATAAAGAGAAGAAAAAATGACATCTTGAGGCTGATGAGTTGATGGAGACATTCCCACTACAGGACTCCCAGGAGAAGGAGGAAGGTAGCCAGTAACCGTGGCATTATCCTTGACTCATCTCTCTCAGTCAACCCATACATTCAGTCCATCACTAAATCCTGCCAGTCCCACCTTCACAACATCACTAAAATCTACCCTTTCCTCTCTAGCCAAACAGGTACCATGTTAATACAGTCACTCATCCTATCCCTCCTGAATTACAGCATCAGCCTCCTTGCTGATCTCTCAGCCTCCTGTCTCACCTCACTCCAGTCCATACTTCTCTCTGATTCCTAGATCATTTTTCTACAGAAACGTTCACGACATGTCACACCACTCAAAAACTCCAGTGGTTGCCCATCCACCCATACATCAAGCAAAAAACTCCTCACAATTGGCTTTAAAGCATTCATTCACCTTGCCTCCTCCTACCTCACCTTGTTACTCCCTTACTAAAACCATAGTCCAAGCACTTTGCTCCTTTCATGTTAACCTTCTCACTGTCCCTCAATCTTATCTATCTAGCCACCAACCCCTCACCCTTGTCCTGCCTCTGGCATGGAATGCCCTCCCTTCTCAAATCTGACAGTCAATTACTCTCCCCCACTTCAAAGTCTTATTGAAGACACATGTCCTCCAAGAGTCTTTCCCTGACTAAGCACTCCCCGCTTTTCTCTTCTCCCACTCCCTTCTAAATTGCCTTGCTCCCTTTCTTCCTCCTTCCTCCCAGCCCCACAGAACTTATGTATATATCTGTAATTTGTTCATTTATATTAATGTCTGTCTCCCCCCCTCTAGACTGTAAATTCATTGTGGGCAGAGAATATGTCTTTTTACTGTTGTGTTGTACACTAAATACTAAATACAATACTAAATACAACACTGTTGAATTGTACACTAAAGCTCTTGGGATACCAAACAGTACAGTGTTCTGCACACAGTACATGATCAATAAATATGATTGAATGAATGAATGAAGGGATAATTGGGCAAAATAAGCAGAGGATGGTTGAGATGAGGATCAGTAGAGAGGATGAATCAGGGATGCCGGTGACATCAGATAGGGACAGGACAGGAGGAACAAGGAATGAGAATCGACTGTGTGTATAAAAGGGAGATGCAATCAGTGCGGAATTACTACTAGTAGCCCAGTAAGATAAAAGAGTCTCCCCCCTGTATTTATTCATTCATTCAATTGTACTTAATGAGCACTTACTATGTGCAGAGCATTGCTTGAGAGAGTACAATATAACAGTAAACATTCACATTCCCTGCCTATAGACCATAAACTCCTTGTGGACAGGGAACCTGTCTACCAACTCTATCGTTTTATATTCCTCAAAGTGCTAGGTACAGTGCTCTGCAGCCAGTAAATGCCCAGTAAAACTGTGGGCAGAGATTGTGACCTGTTATTTTTTTACTCTCCCAAGTGCTTAGTACAGTGCTCTACACACAGTAAGTGCTCAATAAATACTATTATAAAATAAAACAAGGGATAATGTTGCCTGTGAATAGACTCTTCTCAGAGATTCAGTCAATGGGCAGCCATCAAAACAGCGGATGTAGCAAAAAGAAAGTATCAAGACTGATTTGAAGAATACAATTTAGATATTGAAAACTGCTTTTAATAAAACAGGTAATAGTACATCAACAACCTCCTACAGTTCTCATGATCCCAACTGAACAGAGGCTTACAAAACCCTCCTATGAAACTTACAGCTCAAGCTAAGTTACATGTCCTTGCAGCCAAAGCTAAAGATGTCCAGAAGATGTCTATGTGTCACTAGGCTAAGTACTTTTATTTTTCACTAAAAGCATTTCTATATCCCCTTACACTACCACTGCACCACTGAAGGGTGCAGATGGAATCACCCTCATCACAGAGCATTATACTTGGGAGAGTACAATAGAAGTAAAACATATATATCCTCCCCTCAAGGAACTTACAAATCTAATGGGGGAGATGAACTAAAAGTACTGATGGATAGTAGGAGCAAGCAGGAAGAAGGACACGCTTAAAACAGGTGGTAGTTTTAATAGCAGGATGACATAAAAGAATTGAATATACAATTGAGTACACACGGAATTTTGAAGTGACAGAGTGAAAGGTATAATGGCACTTTAGGGAGCATAATTAAGGCATGCCTCATGGAGGTGTTGGTTTTTGCTATAGGGAGTTTTGAAAGCTGTGGGGAATTTTGGCAAATTTAAGGTATAGCTTCTCCCTGCTTCCATGCAGCTTGCATGCAACTGCCCATAGCATCTGTAGAAAATGCCAATCAGCAGTATTTGTTTAAGCTCTTACTTTACAAGCACTGAACAAATTCCACAGTTAATTTCAGGCAGGGGAAGCAGTGTGACAAGTCACAGTTGGGAGAGTTGAGAGTGAAAGATCATCTGGAGTTTGGGTTAGGAGGAGTGGTAGCCTAATAACAGCAATAATAATAATTTTAATAATGATATTAAAAATAATTTGGTATTTGTAAAGCATTTACTATATGCCAAGCGCTGTTCTAAACACTGTGGTGGATGCAAGAATGGACAAAATTCTTGTCCCACATGGGACCCAAAGTCTAAATAGGAATGAGTAGGATTTAGTCCCCATTTTACAGGTGAGAAAAGAGAGGCACAGAAAAGTTAAGTGATTTGCCCGAGGTCACATGGCAGACAAGTGGCAAAGAGTACAGCAGAAGAGAGTAGAGAGCGGTAAGAGGAATCCAGTTAATGCAGAATGTTAGAGAAGCTGATGATCAGGATAATTTGTTTTATACATGGAACTATGGGAACACACTATATTTTGAGAAGGGGACTAATATACACCATTTAACAATTTACAAAGATAGTTTGGGCAGCTGTATGCCAGCTAGATGGAAGCAAGGAGAGGCTGGAGGTAGGGGAAGCAGTAAGAAGATGCTCAGCTGGGATATGATTTGAAATTTAATCAGGATTGTTATTGGAACAAAAAAAGAAGGGGGAGAATCAGTTAAATATTATGGAGGAAAAATAGGCTGGATTTAGAGACAGACTGAATGTGAGAAATAAGTGAGAGCAAATATTAAAAAATGATCACTAGGATATAGATTTGAGGGGCAGATAGAATGGAGGGGTTAACAATGATGGGGAAAAACTTGGAAGGGATTCCAGACAGAGAGAGGTGGTCCATGGTAATTCAAGGTCAAAGCAAGATAATCACACTGGATATTCAGTTTACAGGTGAGTCAGATACTGGCAGATAGAATCTGACAGTGTAAACATTAAATGTAAGAGCAAAGAATAAACAGTGAGCAGGAAGTCACAATTACATCAAACAAATGAGGTCATTGCAATATTGAATATGGAAATGCAAACACAGAATAGAGCACAGAAATAATATAAAGGTCATTGCTAAAACCATACACATGAACACATATTTGAACAAGTGGGATACACTAATTCACTAATGGAACAAATACTGCCACCAAGTGAAGAGTGTGTGTGTGTGTGTGTGTGTGTGTGTGTGTTGGGTGTGAGGGGCAGGGTGAGGTTACAACATAACAGATCCCAATAAGGGTCTTAGAAGCAATCATAGCCCAAACAAAATCAAATCTTAAATGCAAGTCAAAGGAGAAATAAAGATTAACATTCATTCATTCAATCGTATTTATCGAGTGCTTACTATGTGCATAGCACTGTACTAAGCGCTTGGAATGTACAATTCGGCAACAAATAGAGACAATCCCTGCCCAACAATGGGCTCACAGTCTAAAAGGGGAGACAGGCAACCAAAAAAAAACCAAGTAATAATAATAATAATGTTGGTATTTGTTAAGCCCTTACTATGTGCAGAGCACTGTTCTAAGCGCTGGGGTAGACATAGGGGAATCAGGTTGTCCCACGTGGGGCTCACAGTTAATCCCCATTTTACAGATGAGGTAACTGAGGCACAGAGAAGTGAAGTGACTTGCCCACAGTCACACAGCTGACAAGTGGCAGAGCCGCGAGTCGAACTCATGACCTCTGACTCCGAAGCCCAGGCTCTTTTCCACTGAGCCACGCTGCTTCCATCAAGATAAATAGAACCATAGATATATACACATCATTAATAAAATAAATAGAGTAATAAATTATATACAAAAATATGCACAACTGCTGTGGGGAGGGGAAGGGGACGAGCAGAGGGAGGGCACAACTGCTGTGGGGAGGGGAAGGGGACGAGCAGAGGGAGGGAGTAGAGGGAATGGGGAAGGGAGGAGGGGCAGAGGGAAAGGGAGGGCTCAGTCTGGGAAGGCCTCCTGGAGGAGGTGAGCTCTCAGTAGGGCTTTGAAGAGGGGAAGAGAGTTTGGCAGATGTGAGGAGAGAGGGAATTCCAGGTCAGTGGTAGGATGTGGGCCAGGGGTCGACGGCGGGACAGGAGAGCATGAGGCACCGTGAGGAGGTTAGCAGCAGAGGAGCGGAGTGTACGGGGTGGTCTGTAGAAGGAGAGAAGGGAGGTGAGGTAGGACGGGGCAAGGTGATGGAGAGCTTTAAAGCCAACGGTGAGGAGTTTTTGCTTGATACTGAGTTTGACAGGCAAACCCTGGAGATTTTTTAGGAGGGGGGTGACATTCCCAGAACGTTTCTGTAGAAAAATAATCTGGGCAGTGGAATCAAGAATAGACTGGAGCGGGGAGAGACAGGAGGATGGGAGATCAGAGAGGAGATGGATGCAATAGTCCAGTCGGGATATTATGGATGGAAGATGGCCATACAGAGAAAGAAGGCAATGCCACAGGAGATTGAGGCATGTCCAACACTTTGGAGATGTGCCATGGTGAATTTAAAGGGCATTTAGGCTGCTTTACTCTGCTTGCTGAAGGGAGGCAGTTGTCAGCAATATCTAAACCACATCGTGTAGGAACATGGTACCTTAATTGGTGGATACCATTGAACCAAACTCTGTGGTTGTGGTCTCTGGATGGAGCTTCGCTTCAGTCTTGGTAAAATTAATTGTCAGTTTAGGGGGTGGTTACCAGATATGATTTTAAGGTGTTTGGGGTACACAGTGGTTTACCCAGGTAAAATAATAAGAGTAAGATCCAGAAGGACAGGGTAGAGGAATAGTCTGATCATATGCAAACAATAGATACACTACAGTTATAAGAGAAACTAAGGAGATAGTGGAAGGGTAGCAATAACAAAGAAACAGATGGGTGAGAATGATCTTGCTCTCCCTGGATGCTTAGATAAAGGGGTTCTCCAGGCACCTTCCTCACATCATTTGAATCAACAGTGATCTTTATAAAGGACAGTGCAAAATCCTCAGTAAGACCCAATAGATAATGTTTAAGGTGAAGAGAGGCAGAACTCCTCTACCCAAACCCACTTGGGTACAATTCTACAATGGAACACAGCCTAAAGCCACTTGGCCCCACACCCACAGAGACTTCACTTGGGCTTGTTACCTCTTGCAGGAACTTGGACTTTCCCTGACCCTAACAGATACAAGATCCCGAAACTTCCCCCACCTCTGGCCATAATATTGTGTACTCTGAGATTCTAGGTTCTCAACATATACTATTATTGATGACAATGCTGATAATGATAGCAATGAAAAATTTGCAACTTTGAAAAAATGTGGCCTATTCATAGGGTAGCATTTGTCCTATATCTCTATCAGACTGTAAAGTAGAGAGTTTGCTGAATAGATTTATCCTGATAATAAAATTTGAAATCATTATTTTCATTAAAAAACAACACAGGAATCAACCTCTTCCTATTTTTTTTTCCCAGCTGAACAGTGGAATTTACTATTGCACCAGTAAATGTCACTACTTGCTCTCTTTCGACGTGCTGATTCCCAAACGAACCCGTCCCTGGGTGACGGGTGACATAAATGATGAGGAGGATGGGATCGGCGATAGGTGACAGAGAGCCTGGAGGCTGTTTGCATTCCTTGTGGATCAGGGATGGAGAACCCCCAGGTGGGCCAGCCGGTCAGGTGGACGAGAGTCCAAATAATAATGTTGGTATTTGTTAAGCGCTTACTATGTGCCGAGCACTGTTCTAAGCGCTGGGGTAGACATAGGGGAATCAGGTTGTCCCACGAGGGGCTCACAGTCTTCATCCCCATTTTACAGATGAGGGAACTGAGGCACAGAGAAGTTAAGTGACTTGCCCACAGTCACACAGCCGACAAGTGGCAGAGCCGGGATTCGAACTCATGAGCCCTGACTCCAAAGCCCATGCTCTTTCCACTGAGCCACGCTGCTTCTCTTGAAAGCAGCCGCCTAGATTTGGGCCCAGGGGTGGACGTGACCCATACTAGTGGGCAAGTCACAATTTTCTTGTGCCTAAATTACCTCATTTGTAAAATGGGGATTAAGTCTGTGAGTCCCAAGTGGGAAAACCTGATTACCTTGTATCTATCCCAGCTCTTAGAAGAGTGCTTGGAACTTCGTAACCACTCAACAAATACCATCATCATCATCATTACTCTCTCACTCGGATTGTTTTTATATTAATTCCATCAGTGACAACTGATGAAGAATACAGAACTGTGAGTCACGAGATGTGGTTGTAATGATTTGTTCATTCATTCATTCAATTATATTTATTAAGCGTTTACTGTACTAACAGTTTGGGAAAGTACAATACAACAATAATCCCGGTTCTAATCCTGGTTTTGTCACTTAACTGTTGTATGAACTTGGGTAAATCACTTCACTTCTCTGCATTTCTGTTTCCTCATCTGTAAATGGTGATTCAGTAACAGTCCTCCCTCAATTTAGACTGTTAGCTCCATGTGGGATAACGATTGTGTACCATCTGCATATCTTGGAAGAGATCTTCTAAGCTTTTTTTCCAACTTTTGATTAACCTCTTAAAAATTCAAAATCATTTTTAAGATGGATATAAACTAGTCACCAGTAATAACCATTATTACTGGTGATAACCATTTTGAGTTTCTACTTTAGAAGATGTGTGTGTGTGTTTACATGTAAAACTTGAAGAAGATGTCACTGATGGTGAAGTTCACTTATGTATGCATGTGTGACAGAGAAAGCCAAAGCCCAACCCATCCTGGCCACTTTGTGCACACACAATGTCTGCTCCTGAAATGGCCTACACTTGAGATTCTTTGTTTCTCTATCTTTATGAAGTTTTTGCTAAAAGAAAGCAAGAAGCTTTGCACGAAGCCTAATTGGGTCAATTGGCCCCAGGTTTTCACCTTGGATACAAAATTGTAAAATATCCTAAAACAGTTCATCTCCCCTCCTTGCTTGTGATTTCATCTTGTTGTAAAGGACCTGAATGGGTAACCTGCTGTCATTTATTTTCCTCAGGCATCCCATCCAGTGCAGCTGTGTTGAGGTAAGCACAGTTATCAATGCTAGGAGACTTACTTGATTCTAGAACTTTACTTCTTGTGATCCTGTTTTGCCATTTGATGATGGCAAATCCTATAAAGGATGCTGATGGAACTTCTTGAGGAAACAAATAAGGAGTTTTGTGGTGTCTCACAATTGTCGAGAAGATTAGACAGAACCGCAATTCTGTAGACGTTTAGTTTAGTCTTGGGTCCAATGCCAGACTGCCATCACACTCTGTTTGACAGTCTCCTAAAGGTTGCGCTGACTTTCTCAATTTAATTTTCTACTTCCTTGTCTATGGTTGCATCATTTGTGTGTGTGTGCTGTCTAGGTAACAAAGTACTGTCACAGTTTTTAGATCTCTGCTGTTAATATATATTTTGGTGTATGGCTTCCCTGGTGCAGGCCGTGCACTTGAATTTCTTTAGATTTGTAATCAGTCCTTAATGCCTGGTTGATTCAGTGGAATAGTTACAAGCACTTTTCTGTCTTCTTGCAATGAGCTTCTAGGGCACAGGACTCTGCATGCAGCAATTCTTGAATGACTGTCTCCTGCATTTTGAATGTTGCTCAAAGACTTCTGAGTTGGCAAAGTCTCCTAGAGGGATAAAGTCATATTCTAACATCTGTACTCAGGTGTCTGGTTCATTTTCCAGAATGGCAGCATAGAATAAATTGAACAGGCTCAGACCTACCATGTAGCCTTACTTTACTATTCTAGAAAATGCAGTTGAATAGCTAGTTGTTGGCAAAACTGTAAGTGGGTTTTCACATTTCTACTTCTCTTTAACAAATTATTTCCTTCTTCTTTCCCAGCTTTTCAGTGTCTTCGTGGAGATACATCTCCTTTTCATTAATTCTTAAATAATGCATTTCTGTTTTTCTCTTCTGCTCCTCACTTCCCTAGTTATCCCCCTCTTCGGTATGGTTCAAGTAATCTAAACTTAGAGAATACAACACCTCTTCCGCTTCAACTAAGATTTACTTTTTCAGTTCCTAGAAAAGGTACTGTGGAAGAACATGATATACACAGTATTCGACTCAAATTATTATTAGCCATCATATGATTTTTTAAAATCCCAAAAGCATTAATTTCAAGAATCTATCTTTTCTCAATTCTTCACAAATGACCAAGTTCATTTGAAAGAGTTCAAGGAACAAAATACAATTTTATCAAGCTAAGCTAGTTCCAGCTGAGGCCAATTTAGTGTCTCCAGTGTTGCCATTTGACAAAATAGAGAGGATTCATGGCATCTCTCAAGCCAATTATGGGACAGCTGGTAGGAGCAATTCAGAAATGCTGCAAAAAATTAGTCCACAATTAAGATATTTGATTTCAAGACTGACTTTGTAACCCCTCATAACTCCTGGATGCTAAGTTTATTATGCTGATAGCTCAATCACCTCCTCCCCGCACTCATGACCCTAATACTGGATTGTTATACAGGAATACAATCAGATGTTTACTTTGAAACAGCTTTTTTTTACTGTTGTCGTGCATAATATGTCCATTCCTTAAAGTACTGTACCTTTTCCTAGACGAAACTGGTTTGGTTATCAAAAAACAAAGTAAGTTTTTGTGGCCAATGGCCAGATCCTTCTTGAGAAGGAAGGAAAGCAGAGAAGCAGCATAACCTCATAGAAAGAGCATGAACCTGGGAATCAGAAGATCTGGGTTTTATTCCTGGCTGTGTGATTTAGGCATGTCACTTCTCTGTTCCTCCTTTTCCTCATCTGTGAAGTGGAGATTACATTCCTGTTCTCCTTCTTATGCCCTACCTTATTAACTTGAATTTACCCCAATCCTTAAGAAAGGGGTTGGCATTGTTAAACAGAAGCGTTTTACAAAGGCCAGTATTGCCATTAATATCAAGTGAAACATTGGCCTCATGACTTGGTAGCATGCGTAAACATCCTGCATTATTCAGAAGGATTTTAGGTCCCTTTCTCACTACTTGGAATAGCTGGTAAGACCACATTTGAAGGCTACTGTGGGTGCCAGTGGGAAACTTGGAGTGAGATAGCAGGAGGCTTATGAAGATAGTAGGAAGCTGCTTCTCTGGAGCAGCCAATTCCTTAGTTTGAAACCCTGGAAATAAGAGGGGCCTTGAGTTCAGTGCAATGAGTGGAATTACTGCATCATCATGTAGTTCTACTCCTTAAACTCTGTCCTATTAAGTCCCTCCATTTTGAAAATGGCTCAGGTCTGAGCTTGTGAACCTCAGGGATCTTCTCAGGATACCAAATGTTTAGTTTTATCCCTGGCAGCATGTCCATAGAGAGAGTGAGAAGGAACAGGTAATGCACAGCCTCTCCTACTGCTGATGCTAAGCCAGTAGCCTCTACTGAGCACTTTCTGGGTGCAGAGTACTCCATATGGGAGAACTCAGTAAGTACACAGAAGAAGACATGGATCTTGTTCATAAGGAACTAGTGATCTACCTGTGCAGACTAACATAAAATCATTTCAGATAGAAGTGCTCCAATTTCTGAGTATGTAAAATGACGTGTGCAAAAGTCCTATGAAAAGTAGTGAGTGAAAAGGTGCCAAGGTGATGAAAGAGGTATGACGAGATAGTAGGCAGGATGAAATCGGGGGGGGGAAGAAAATTAGGAAGAGAGAGGTTTCAGGAGGGTTATGAAGATGGAAAAAGCTGTGGTCTGATGGATTTGAAGGGGAGGAGAGTTCCAGGAAGGACATGATCCAGGGGTCAGAGAAGTTAGAGATGAGAAAGATGCACAGTGACAAGGTGAGCTTGGGAAAAATGGAGAGTGAGAGCTGGAGTGTAGTGGGAGGAGACAATGGCTAGGTAACTGGAAGAGAATTGATGGAGTGCCTTAAAGCCATTTGTTAGAAGTTGCTATCTGATGTGAAGATGAATGGATAATAATCGAAAGCTTCTGAGGAGTGGAGAGACAAGTACAGATTGTCACTTTATAAAGATGATGCAAGCAAGAGAGTGAAGTATAGACCAGAGAGAGGACAGGATGCTTAGAGGGGAGACCAGGCTGATACAATAGTCAAGCTGTGATATGAAAAAAGACTCGATGGTGGGCATGTTTGTGGCAAAAAAGGGTGAATCCTGAAAATGTGGTGAAAGAAAAATCTACAGGATTTAGCTAGGAATGAGGGATAATGAAGGATAATTAAGGGCAAACAAGGCTATGGGCTTTGGAAACAGGAAAAGTGGCAGTGTTGTAAATTCTACTGGAAAGCTCCTTGAGCAAGTTGTCTACCCCAGCTGGCTCCATGTCCTCTCCTCTGATTCTCTCCTTGACCCACTCGAATCTGGCTTCTCACTCCTTCACTCCATGTCTCAAAGGTCACCAGTAATCTCCTCCTTGCCATATCTAATGGTCTCTACTCCATCCCAAGCCTCCTCTACCTCTCAGTTGCCTTCAACACTTCCAGAGAAAGCAAGAGATCGGGGTTAGCCCACTAGGCTGGGGAGGCACCTACATAGAGCTGGTAGCTAATGCCAAATATCAAGAAATTCTGCTCTCTGATATTCAGACAAATTACCATTATCAACAAATAACAAGATCTCCAGAAAGGGCCACTGAAGTGTCCCCAGTCCTTCCCTCCTCCTGCCCCTTTTTCAACTCTCCCATCTTTCCTAACAGTATCTCAAGATAGGATACTCCTCTTCTCTCAAAATCCAACCCTTTACCAACCCCTGAAACCCCATCCCTTCTCACCTTATCAAAGCACTTGCCCTCTCCCTTATCCCTCCTCGACTGCCATCTTCAACTGTTCACCCTCCAATGGCCTTTTCCCCCACTGTTTTCAAACATGCTTTTTTATCCCCTATCCTAAAAAAGCCCTCTTAACCCCATGGCTCCCTCCATTTATCACCCACCCCATTTCCCTCCTGCTATTCCTCTCCTAACTCCTAGACTGAGTTGTCTACACCTGCTGTCTCAATTTTCTCTCCTCTAATTTTCCCTTTGACCCCCTCCAATCTGGCTTCTGCTCCTTTCACTCCACAGAAACTGTCCTTTCAAAAGTCACCAGTGACCTCCTTCTTGCCAACTCTGATTGTCTCTACTCTATTCTAATCCTCTTGTACCTTTCAGCTGCCTTCAACACTGTCAACAACCCCCTTCTACTGGAAACATTATCCAATCTTGGCTTCACTAACACTGACCTCTCCTGGTTCTCCTTCTATCTTTCTGGATGCTCATTCTCAGTCTCTTTTGTGGACTCCTCCTCTGCCTCCCACCCCTAACTGTGGGAGTCCCTCAGGGCTAGGTTCTGGGTTCCCTTCTATTCTTCATCTACACATAATCCCTTGGAGAACTCATGCACTTCCCTGGTTTCAACTACCATCTCTATGAAGATGATTCCCAAATCTACACTTCCATCCCTGATCTCTCTACCTCTCAGCAGTCTAGTATTTCCTTCTGCCTTCAGGACATCTCTACTGTGATGATCTGCTGACATCTGAAACAAAACATGTCCAAACAGAACTCCTCATCTTCTCGTCCAAACCCTGTCTTCTTCCTGACTTTCTTAAACCTGTAGATGACACCCCAAATCTCCCTATCTCCCAAACCTTGGCATTATCCTTGTCTCCTCTTTCTCATTTATCCCACATATTTGATCTGTCACCGAATCTTGTCAGTTCAACCTTCAAAATATTGCTAAAATCTGTCCTTTTCTCTGCATCTAAACTGTTACCATATTGAATCAGGCATTTACCTTAACCCACCTTGACTCCTGCATCAACATCCTTGTTGACCTCTTTGCTTCCTGTCCACTCTCCACTCCAGTCCATGCTTCACTCTGATGCCCAGATCATTTTTCTAAACAAAATGTTCAGTCCATGTTTCCCTATTGCTCAAGGACCTCCAGTGGCCCATCCACTTCTACATCAAATAAAAAACTCCTTTCCTTTGACTTTATAGCACTCAATCACCTTGCATCCTCCTATCTTATTCTGATGATTTCCTATTCAACTCACCATGCTCATTTTGTTCCTCTAAATGTCAACCTACTTACTGTCTATTTCACTGCTGATCCTTTGCCCACATTCTCCCTCTGGCCTGGAACTCTTTTCCCCTTCATATCCAACAGACCATCACTCTCCCCAACCACAAAGCCTCATTAAAATCATATCTCCTCCAAGAGGCCTTCCCCAACTAAGCTCTCATTTCCCCTAATCCCTCTCCCATCTGTGTTACCTTTGTACTTGCATTTGTACCTTTCATTCACCCATCCTTGGCTCCATAGCATTTATGTACATATCCACAATTTATTTTAAATCTCTCTCATGCCATAATCTATAAGGTCCTTGTGGGCAGGGAGCAAGTCTACCAACTCTGGTATTTGTACATACTCTGTACATACATAGTGCTCTGTACATACATAGTGCTTTGTACATAGTAAGTGCTCCATCAATATAATTGATTCATTGATTGATTAAAACTTACATGGAGGAGAGTATGAAGGAGGCAAGATTAGGTACAGTTTTTTGTACCCTGGATTTGAGGTGCCAGCAGGACATCCATATGGAAATCAAGTCCTGCAGGTAAGAGGAAGTGTGATATTGCTATTCATGAACAATATCATAACAGTGTCCTGTTATCAATTCTCCTCACAAGTATCACCTGGCAAGCTGTGAAATTACTGGGAGTGGGAGTGTAGAATTGGAAATGACTGAGGTAGGTGATTGTAGATTATAGATTGTAGGTGTTCCTTTCTGGTTATTTGGTGCTGGGTATATGGTTTATACATCATGTTGAAGCAATTCTTCAAGTAGCCAGATATGCCTTCTAGCTTTAGTCCGGACCTCATAGTAATGTATTGAAGGTGGGCACTGCGCCACTTGGAAGACCTTCAAAGTTCAGTATGATGCCCTCTTCTCAACAAACTATTCAATAGATGTAGAAAAGACAAGACTATGAATAAGAACATCCATCTTGAACAAGTGAACAAGTTTTGAATAGATCAATTTTTCAAGCTAGAAATAATTTCCAAAACTGTGAAAAGTAGGTTTCATCGGGGGTAGCTAATCCAGGTATTTCCCAATTTCAAAATACTCTGTTTAAAGATGTATGGATGTGAAATTTAACTAGGCATACTGGTTCCTAAAAGAGTATCCATGTGTTACAGTTTATTGTTTCTTTCCTTTTTGATGGGCAAATATCAAGGCTAGTGGAAAGAACATGGGCTTGGGAGTCAGAGAACCCATGTTCTAATCTTGGCTCAGTCCCTTTGTCTCCTGTGTGACCTTGAGCAAAATTCTTAACTTCTTTGTGCCTGTTTCCTTATCTGTAAAATGGGGAATCAATCAATCATACTTATTTAGCACTTACTGGGTGTGGAGCACTGTATTGAGCATGTGGGAGAGTACAGTATAACAGAGTTAGACACATTCCCTGCCCACAATGAGTTTACAGTCTAGAGGGAGCCTACAGTCTAATGTGATGCCCATGTGGACAGGGACTGTGTCGCACCTGACAAACTTGTATCTTTCCATTGCTTAGTATGGTGTTTCACACAAAATAAGCACTTTAAAAATGCCACTATTATTGCTATTGTTTAGGATTATATATTGCAAAGATGCAATAATATAGAATGTAGTCATGATTTATAAGCATATACAACATTTCTAACACATGCCAACATCCGTTACAGATCTCCCCCATGCTTTGAAATAGAATCAAGATGATTTAAGTTAGGTCTGGGGAAAATGTTTGGTGTCTCTATCTAGGGCACCTAATATTGTGCCTGGGATTTTGAAATAACTTTTAAATCAGTAGACAATTATTTGGATCCTTTTTGGAGTCTGAGAAGATATGTGTGCTAAAAGTCCAGGCTGATTTCTTTTTCCTTGCTCTGTTGCAGTTGCTGCATAGTGTTATATGTCCCAGAATTAGAAATGAAGGTACAAAAAAAGACAAGTATATTGAACCCATATATTCGGGAAGAATAGTTTTCCTGGTTAGGTGAAACTCGTAACTGGGAAAACCCTGGTAGTGTCTCCCATCTTTTGAGGACATTCTTCTTTTATATATATGTCTTTTCCCTATTCCAAACTGTGGTAATGTAAGTAAGTCATAGAAATCAAAGGGAACATAGTTGTTGTACAACTAGTAACCATTTTGCGATAACATTTAACTGCCTTTGCTTTTCATGCATGTGCTGCACTCCAGAAGCACTCTGTCTTTAAACCCAAAGACCTTCCCCCTGAATCACCCCAAGAATGGATTGTAAAAATGTTTATTCACATTGCTGGTGGATGAACTTGGCAATTTTTAGAATAATTTTCAGAGGTTTTTCCTACCATCCCAATTCCCATATTCTCTAAATCTTCCCTAAACCTAGTCTGCTCTGACTTCCTTTTGTCTTGAGGAAAATCCAGTAATAATAATCTTTTGTTTAGGAAACTATTAAGTAATTCTGTGATCCACAATTATTTGGATCATGAACTTGGAGAAGGCTAGAGCTACCAGATTTTCACAAAGGTGATTTAGAATCCATCACTGTCCAATCACCAATTGAGCTCGCCTAAAAATCAGATCAGTATCAACAAAGACTTTGAACCCTCTTTTTAAATGGGTCTCTTGTGATATGTTGCAGTCCTTTTAAAATTTCAGAGTGACAGTGTCCAAAGAAAGAAAATGCATGTCTATCTGTCTCTCTCCCTCTCTCCCTTACTTCATTCTGTGTCTTTTTCTATCACTCTCTCTTTCTTCTCTCTTGCTTCTCCAATTATGATATATACAGTGTGGATTTAGATCTGGCTCCCTCTAACAGTCTCAAGGAAGAAAAGTAATTTAAATGGTAGTTTCTTGTTTAACTTTCAAAGTTAAAGTCAAATACTCAATTTTCTATTTAATCATTGCATGTGTTTTAAATGAAGTGAACAACTGTTGCTGAGGCTTTCATATTTTGACAGATGCTAAAAGAGGTCAGTTGCTAAATTCAAGCTGATTCATCTGTAGTGGTCTAGAATTCATCACCTCCATACTAAGCACTTAGATTACAGGCCATATGCAATATTAAGAGGATTTAAACCTCTTTACAGTGAGGGGCTGTTGCTTTAATTGTCCCTATTTAAAGCTCAACATTGGATAAATGTGAGAAAGTACTAGTGCATTTGAGTCTATGCTTTGATACTCATACATGGTTGATGGTTCTGATCATTGGTAGAATTACACTATTACCTTTGGGTTACTGATTAAATTTTGCTAAATTATATTGGTTTTAATTTTTCCTCTCCTTTGAAAGGAATGTATGTTCAGGGATCTGGAAGTTTGAGGGCAAAGTGGATTAAATCATCATTTGATTTGGAGATGTTGCTGTCCATCGTAAATCAGCTTCTGTGGATGGGAGTATCCTTGAGAGAGCACTTCTCACATACTTGCCCACTTTTTTCAGAAGCTACAGAAATACAACTTTACTGCCTTCTTGCCTTTTGGATGAACATTGATCAGGCACCCGTGGTTAAGAGGACAGCATTTTATCCTACAGCCGGAAGGGCATCTGCTTTGTTGTTTTTGCAGTTGTGATGATGGTTTATGGAAAGTCACCCGCATGCTCTCACCTGGTCCCTCAAAGATAAGTACTTCACATTAAGGGGAAACTGGTGGGGGACAATTTGTGGTCATATGCAGAATATCTCTGAGACTTCAAAAGCAGCAAAAATAATGTTGCCTTTACCCAAGAAATCTTTGAATTAACTATGTTACCCACAGTAGTATCATAATTTACTTAGGGTTCAGGGGGGTGGGTGGGGAAAGGAGTGTTTTTTCCACATTCTTATGAAAGGGGGTAGAAAAGAGGAATAAGTCAGCTCTCATTCAACCCTTATATTCAGTCTGTCACCAAATTCTGTCAGTTCTACCTTCACAACATCTCTGGAATCCATCCCTTTGTTCCCATCCAAACTTCTACATTGAACCATGCTCTTATCTACTGTATCAGCCTCCTTACTGACCTCCTTGCCTCCTTTCTCCCCTCTGCCTTATCCTGCCTGCATCACTTTTCTTAAGAAAAATTGCTCAGTCCACTTCTCATCAATCAAAACCCTCCAGTGGTTTACTAGAATCTTCTTATCATTGGCTTTAAGGTGCTCAATCAGTACTTGTCTACCTATCCTTACACTGACATTTCCCTTATCTGTAATTGATCTAAATGTTTATCTCCCCCTTTATAATGAAAGTGCCTTCTGGGCAGGAATCATGTCTATCAACTCTATTGGTATTGTACGCATCTCATAGCTCCCACTGCTTCAACCATCATTTCTACGCAGATGACAATGAAATCTACACCTCCTCCCCTGTTCTCTCCCCCTCCTCCCAGGCTCGTATCCCCTCCTGCCTTCAGGACGTCTCCACCTGGATGTCTGCCTGCCACCTAAAACTCAACATGTCTAAGACTGAGCTCCTTATCTTCCCTCCCAAACCCTGTCCTCTCCCTGTCTTCTCTGTCACTGAAGACAGTACTACCATCCTTCCCGTCTCCCAGGCCTGCAAACTTGGTGTCATCCTTGACTCTTCTCTTTCATTCACCCCACACATCCAATCCATCACCAACACCTTCTGATCTCACCTTCACAATATCGCCAACATCCACCCTTTCCTCTCCATCCAAACTGGTACCGTGCTGATACAAGCTCTCATAATATCCCAACTGGATTATTGTGTTAGCCTTCTCTCTGATCTCCCTTCCTCCTGTCTTTCCCCACTCCAGACTATTCTCCATTCCTTTGCCCACCCCATACACTCCACTTTTCTGCCACTCACCTCTTCATGGTCCCCCGTTGGCGCCTGTTCCGCCGTCGACCCCTGGCCTGCATCCTACCACTGTCCTGGGATGCCCTCCCTCCTCACATCCACCAAACTAACTTTCTTCCCCTCTTCAAAGCCCTACTGAGAGCTCACCTCTTCCAGGAGGCCTTCTCAGACTGAGCCCCCTTTCCCTCTGCTCCTCCTCCTCTCCCCATTCCCCCTTCTCCTGCCCTCCGCTCTTCCCCCTTCCCTTCCCCACAGCACTGTGCATATTTGTGCATATTTGTATATATTATTTATTACTCTATTTTGTTAAGAATGTGTATATCTCTATGATTTCATTTATCTTGATGATGTCTGTGCTAGACTGCTTGTTTTGTTTTGTTCTGTTGTGCTTTGCTGCCTGTCTCCCCCGTTTAGACTGTGAACCCGTTTAGACTGTGAACCTGTTACTGGGCAGGGAGTGTCCCTGTTGCCGAATTGTACACCCCAAACACTTAGTACAGTGCTCTGCACATAATAAGCACTCAATAAATACTACTGAATGAATGAATAAATCCAAGTGTTTATATAGTGTTCTGCACTCAGTAAGCACTCAAATGCCATTGATTGAAGAAGCAAATTACAGAATGAGAGCAAGGAATAATACCCAGTTGTTCTCACAACCAATTAGACCTGAGCAGGAAACAGAAGGGGCTTCAGAGATGCATATATTCAGGCAAGGATGTTTTCAGAAGCAGCACAGCATCACCAGACTTCTATCTCTGGGAAGATTTTGGAGGCATTGTCTGACTCCCTCTGTCAGCTTCCAGCTCCAGAGATGAGAGGCCCCTCTGAAGTCAGGGTCCCCTAGATGTAGTCTCCACAAACCATCTTTCATCAGGCTGTCCAGTCTCACCCAGTGCTGGGATATCAATCAACTCCACACCTCCCCAATTCATATGCTACCAGTGACATCAGATTTTCTGTGTGTGGAATGCTCGTTATCCCACAGTGCCCCAGTCAGAGGAGGTACAATGCTGAAAGGTTAGTTGGAGATAGTCAAGGAACAGAGTTGAAATGGCTAAAAGCACACTCTGCACCAGACCTATCTGGATGTGGTCAGTTAAAGCACACCTTAAAAAGAGCTTTATTTTGGTTTCCCTTGAACCCTATAGGGAGTTCTTGCATTATTATTCAGAGAGAGTCTCACTTCCAATCTAAAAAATGTTGCTAATAAGAGTGGTTTCTATGATGGAGGTATAGCTTATAATTTCCATTTATAATGACAACTAATCTTCATGACATCATTTTTGCAAAGACAGTTGAGGCTCCTTCTAGGTTTCTAAGAGTCCATTTTCTTAAAAAAGAATATTTTAATGTTCCAGAGGTCTTCCAGACTTTGGATATGGTGATTGACATTCTCCATAACATTTATGTACCTATTTTATATATGTTTTTACTTAAACACTAATTCATATACACAACCCTTTTCCTTCTTAAGGGTAATCTGGAAGACCACTGTATAAGGGTATCTGACTCTACTAGCCTCTCTATCTAGCTAGCTAAACTCCTCTGGGCACTCTCCATACCTAGCTAAGTCAGGACCACAGTCACATAAGGAACGATGACCATGTAATCATCATGACATAAACTGTGAGTGAAGGAAAGTAGAAATTTAATAATGATAATTATGGTACTTCTTAAGTGTTTACTATGTGCCAAGTATTGTTCTAAGTGCTGGGGTAAATACAAGTTAATCAGTCAAATACAGTCCCTGTCCTACATGGGGCTCACCTTCTTATCCCCATTTTACAGTTGAGGTAACCGAAGCACAGAGAGGTTAAGTGATTTGCCAAAGGTCTCACAGCAGACATATCACAGAATCAGGATTAGAACCCAGGTCCTTCTGACTCCCAGGCCTGTGCTCTATCCACTAAGTTCTGCTGCCCCTCTAATTGATGAGTAGTTAGAAACTAATTAATGAGAGGAAGCTGACCTTCTACTTGTGCACCTGACCATAAAGCTAGGAAGCCTCCCCTCTCCTGCAGGACTTCTCCTTGGACTGTGAGATTGCAGTGGATGCAAGGAAGCTTAATTATGACTTGTGGAGTATCCAACAGCTGAAAGGATTCAATAAGCATAGTATCCCTAATAGCTGGTCTATTTAGGGATTGCACTAAGCTGGTTGTTCACTGGATGAGATTTTGCACACTGGACCAAGTCCAGAAGAGGGGTGTTGTTAGTCCCAGAAATAAGCCCTGATGACCTACAGGAAGAATATCCTGGTTCCTTGTTTTTCAGTGATATTAAAAAAAAAAACTTTAGTGACTTAGCCTTTAGTCACTTAAGGTCATATATTCAAAACATAACCCGTCACCTTTCCAACCAAACCCTGTCCCCTTACTTTCCTATCACCACCCCACCCCCCCCGTCTCACAAACCTGTAACCTTGGCATAATCCTTGAATCATCTCTCTTATTCAATTCACATATGTAATCTGTCAATTAATCCTTTGGGTTCAACCTTTATAACCACTAAAATCTACTCTTTCTTCTGCATCCAAACTGCCATCACTTCGAGATGCAAATATTTATCCTATCCTGCCTTTTGTCTCTACCCTCTCCAGTCCATACTTCACTCTGCTGCCTGGATCATTTTCCTACAAAGCCATTCAAGAACCTCCAGTAGTAGCTCATCCAGCACCACATCAGACAGAATCTCCTAACCCTCCTCCCATCTTACCTCACTGGTTTCCTACTACAACCCACCATGCTCACTTTGCTCTTTTATCTCCAACCTGCTCATTGTAGCAATCTAATCTATCTCATTGACCCCTTAACTGGAACTCCTGCCTCTGACCTGGAACTCCCTCCCCTTTCATATCTGACAGAACAGCGCTCTCTTCTCCTTTAAAGCCTGGTTAAAGTCCCATTTCCTGCAAGAGACCTTCCCTGACTAAGTCTTCATTTCCCCTACTCCATTTTCCTTTTTCACTGACCTTGCACCTGGATCTGTACCCTTTATTCACTCCACTCTCAGCTCCTCAGCACTTATGTACATTTACATAATTTCTTTTAATGTCTGTCTCCTCCTCTAAACTGTGAGGTTCTTGTGGATAGGGAGCAGGTTTAACAACTGTTATACTACATTCTTCCAAAAATGTAGAACAGTACTTGGCAAACAGTTAGTGCTCAGTGAGTAGGATTGATTGACTCAAACAGCAACTCCTTGCGATCAGCTTTAAAACACTCAATCAGCTTGGCCCCTCTCCCCACTATTTTACCTCATTGATTTCCTACTGCAACCCAGCTAGCACTTTCTGTTCCTCCAATGCCAATTTACTCAGTGTACCTCAATCTCATTTATCTCACCACTAACCCCTTTTCTATATTGCCCCCTAACTCCAAATACCACCACTCTTCCCACCTTCAAAGCCTTATTAAAGTCATACCTTCTTCAAGAGCCCTTCCCCAATTAAATCTTCTTTTCTGCTATTCCTTCTCCCTTCTGTCACCTATATATTGTCTCTGTACCACTTAAGCACTTGATCTTCACCCCACCTTCAGCCCCACACTTAGGTACATATCCATAATTTATTTATATTAATGTCTGTCTCCCCCTATCGCCTGTAAGCTCACTGTGGGCAGGGAACATGTGTACTCACTCTGTTGTATTGTACTCTCTCAAGTATTTAGTACAGCGTTCTGTACACAGTAAGTGCTCAGTAAATACCCTTGATTGATTTACCTGAGACCTCTTGTACCTAGTTTGGAATACCTTCTTTCTGACTGTAATTTTTGTAGTAATTTAGACTTCACTGCCATATTGTAAACTCTTTGATGGCAGGGATCATATCTACTAATTCTAGTATACTCTTCCCGAGTCCAGATCTAGTAATGATGTCAACTGCTTTCTTAAAGTCAATGGAAACCATATAGCATTCTTTTTCTGCTCCTTGTACTTTTCCTATATTTGATGTGCTGCAAATACCATGTCTGCTGTCTCCACCCTGTAACTTGAAGCACCTTGTAATTTGGGGAACATTCTTCAGTTGCCAATCCATAAATACTCTGGCTAGGATCTTGCAGGTATGAAGAGTAATGAGATACCTCAGGAATTGCCATAGTCAGATACTTTCCCATTATTCTTGAAGATAGATCCTGTGGCAGCTCTTCAGTGTGAGGAAGAGTTAGTGTAAATTCTGTATAAATATGTGAGGAGGAGCTTATGTACATTTTTAAACAGAGTGTCTGCTCTAAGCGTGTTGATCTCAGGAGAATATCTCAGTTGGTATGCTGTTAGGTTTGGCTGCTTTGCTGTTTTTCATGGCTCTGACTCCTTTGATGACTGGGCACCTAGGGCAAGTGTAATGTATGCATGTTGAAGGGCTCCATCTTCAATATTAAATGGTGCAATCTCTTTTTCTGTAATTCTATTAATTTTATTTTGCCTGCAGGATTTCTCCATATGGGTGTTCTGCTGGCACTTTAGGTTTAATTTATTAACTTAACTCTTCATCTTCTCTTCCAAGTAGTGTCTTCCACTTATATTTCCCTGTGCACCACCATCCTCCCTGTTTCTGACACCTACAACCTTGGTATTATTTTTTACAGTTCACTCTCTTTCAACTCTCACATTCAGTCTTTTTATCCTAATAGTTTAATTCCACATTTCCAGAATTAATTCCTTCCTGTCCATCCAAATGACCACCATTCTATTACTCACTCACTCACTCACTCACTCACTCAATTAGAAGTATTTATCTGTGCTGAACACTCTACTGAGAGCTCTGGAGAGTATCATGAAGTGAGTAGACATGATCTCTTTCCAAAAGAACCCTACACTTTGGCAAGGAAAGCAGACACTAAAATAAATTATGGGAAGGTGGAATTTAAAGATATGGACAAAAGTGCTACAGGAGAGGCGACTGGGGTGAGTACCCAAGTGCTAAGGTGACTGGCATGTACTGAAGTAGCATTAGTTGTGAAAGTATCACCTATCAAGGATGTTTATTGAGAGTTTACTGTGTGTGAAGCACTCTACTAAGGGCTTGAAAAAGTACAATGCAGCAGAGTTGGTAGATGTGATCCCTACTCATGAGGCGCTTATAGTCTTCAGGGGGAGTCAGACATTGAAATGGATTGGATAAGGGAAATAGAGGGCTGAAGAAGCAGTTGGGAGGTATGAAGGGTGAGAAGATGAGCGATTAAGATGAGGAAAGGCCTCCTGGAGGGTGTATGGTTTCAGAAGGGCCTGGAAGATAGGGTGAACACTGAACAGTGGTCTGCTTGATGTCAAGTGGAAGGGTACAAGAATGAGGCAAAGGGTGTATGTCGGCTTGAGAGGAGTGAAGTATGAAAACTAAATTATAGTGGAAAAGGAGTGAGTACAAGGAATTGGGAGATTTTTTATTTGACTGCTTAAAACTAATGATGAGGATTTTCTGATTGAAGTAGTGATGGATAGGAAACCATTGGAGATTTTTGAGGAGAAGGGAGACTTGCCCAAAATGAGAGAAAAATGATAAGGACCACAGAGTGAAGCAGAGCCTGCAGAAGGGAGAGATTATGAAGAGGTCTGTGAAGAGGCTGATATGGAATGTGAGTGGGTATATGACAAATGTTTGGTGTCAATTTGTATGGAGAGGAAGGGGCAGGCTTTGTAGATGAGAAGAAATAATATATAGGATTTGGTAGCAGACTAAATATGGATGCTGAAAGAGAGAGTGGATTCAAGGATAGTACTGAGGTTGCAGATTTGAGAGATGGGATGGATGCTGGTGTTGTCAACAGTGATGGGAAAATTAGAAGGTGAGTATTTGGGAATTAAGATAAAAAGTTCAATTGGGACATGTTGGATTGAGGTACCTGTAGGATATCCTTGTAGAAATGTCTGGAGGCAAGAAGATTGCAGAGATAGAGATAGGTTGAAGCTAAAGAGGTAGATTTGGAAATCATTCACATAGAAGTGATAGTTGAAGCCGTAAGAGCAGGTGAGCTCCCCAAGGAAGTGGGTATAGGTGGAGAATGGAAGGGGACCCAAAGCTAAGCCTCAAGGGACTCCCCTCCCACAGTTCAGAAGTAGGAGGCAGAGGAGGGATGGAGAAAGAGAACAAGAAGGAGAAGAAGTCAAGAGGAGAAATGGGAGAGGATGGTGTCAGAGAAGCCAGGGTTGGATAAGATTCTACTACTACTAATAATGATAATAACAATAATAATGGTACTTGTGAAGCACTTACTATGTGCCAAGCACTGTTCTAAGTGCTAGGGTAGACACAAGTTAATCAGGTTGGACACAGTCCCTGTCCCACATGGGACTCAAACTTAATCCCCATTTTACAGCAGAGGTAACTGAGACACAGAGAAGTGACATGACTTTGCCAAGATCACACAGCAGACAAGTGGCAGAGTTGGGATTAGAACCCAGGTCCTTCTGATTCCCAGCCCCATGCTCTATCCAATTCTAGAAGAAGGGAGTGGTCCAGGGTGTCAAAAGCAGCTGAGTGGTCAAGGAAAATGCACACCATTATTGGGGAGTAGTGGATATATAAGTCTTTATGAGTGTTTGGGGACACCCAAATGTCTTTAATGGGAGGAAATAATACACTGTGAGCAGAAAGGACAGGGTAGCAGTATCTGAGAGCAGAAAGTAATCTTATCAAGACAGCAAGGTGGAACTATCTTCGCAGTAAAAGAAATAGAAGCAGCATGGCCTATTGGATACAGGATTGGATTCTGGGTGTCAGAAGGACCTGGGTTCTAATCCAGACTCTGCCACCTGTCTCCAGTGTAACCTTGGTCAAGTCACTTCACTTCTCTGTGCCTCAGTTACCTCATCTGTAAAACTGGGATTAATACCGTGAGCTCCCTGGGGGATATGGACTGTGTGCAACCTGATCAGCCTGTGCCAAACCCAACCCTTAGTACAGTGCCTGACACATAGTAAGTGCTTAACAAATGACATAAGAAATAGAAAATAATGGACAGGATAAAGGGAACACTTAATCACTGAAAAATGGGTAAGACCATAATCACAAAGGAGACAATAGGGGAATCGATCTATCAATCAATGGCATTTATTGAGCTCTTATGGTGGCAGAGCACTGTGCTAAGTACTTGTCTTGTCTTATGCTGTTGAGTTATCTCTGACCCATAGTGACTTCATGGACACATCTCTTCCAGAATGACCCATCTCCATCTGCAGTCATTTTCTTGGTAAAAGGAGAGTTTTCTTGGTAAAATTATGGAAGTGGTTTACCATTTCCTCCTTCCACATAGTAAACTAGAGTCTCTGCCCTCGACTGTCTCCCATGCCGCTGCTGCCCAACACAGGTGAGTTTTGACTTGTAGCAGAATGCCAACAATTTGCTAATCACTGCCCAGGCCAGGAATGGAATGGATTTGCCTCTGCTTGATTGAGACTGGTAGAGTACTGGAAACTCTCCCGGTGTGACCCTAAGAGGGGAACTAAGTACTTGGGGGAATACTATATAGTTGGTAGTCACGATCTCTGGCCACAAATAATTTACACTGTAGTCAGTGATCTTCAGACAATGGAGAACAGCAATTATGAAGAAGCAGAGGCATGAACAAATACTATATTAACAAAAATGTCCCAGAGTGGGAAGTGGGACTCAAGGAGAGATTGTAGAACTGGGAGTTAGGAGACCTGGGTTCTAATCCTATTTCCACCACTTGTCTCCTGTGTGACCTTGGGCAGGTACCTTCGCTTCTCTGGTCCTCGGTTCCCCCATCTGTGGAATGGGGATTTAGACTGTGAGTCCCATGTGGGACAGGGGCTGTGTCCAACCTGATTGGCTTGTATCTACCCTAGCGCTTAGTACAGTTACTTGTTTTGTATTGTCTGTCTCCCCCGTTTAGACTATGAACCCATTGTTGGGCAGGGATTGTCTCTATCTGTTGCCGAATTGTACATTCCAAGCACTTAGTACAGTGCTCTGCACATAGTAAGTGCTCTATAAATATAACTGAATGAATGAATGAATGAAAGGCGGAAATTACTCCCAACTCCCCGGATTGTCAGAAAAGGAGTGCCCAAATATCAAAGTCATATCAGTTGAATTGACAGTGATCTTTGAAAGAATTGCATGGAATCTGCCCAAAGAGGGGTAAGGGAAAAAGATGTCATTCCCGGCCCCTCATTATTGACCTCAGCCAGGAACACTCTGGAATATTTAGAAGCATCCCAGACCACCGAGGTGAGGTCACTGGAGATGGGAAGACTCTCTTTTGCAGTTAGAACCAAGGAGGATTGTAGGATATTGGAGGATGTATAAGTGGGATTGCTGGGCATTGCTCTTTCTCCTTCTCAGTTCTGTGGGGTCAGAGGCCACTGTTTGTGTGGGATGGCCATGCACATCTCTATTCAGTAAGTTACATTGCTTTGGACCTCCTTAAATGTCTGCTTATTCTATGCTGGAATGCTCAGGCAGGGGATGAGGGCTTTTAGGGTTTCTCTTGCAGGGATCTGGCTGGTTATGTTGTCTATGGAGGCCAGTTGTGTGCATCGGGCATAACCCAGCTTAACCACTGCATCAGCCTCCTCACAGCCGCCCTACCTTTGGTTTCTCCCCTCTCCAGTTGAGACTTCACCCTGATATTCAGATCATCCTTCTAAAATGACATTCTGTATACAATGATAGTAATTGTGGGATTCATAAAGTGCCAATCACTGTGCTAAATGTTGGGGTAAATATGATATAAGCAGGTCAGTCACAGTCCCTGATAATAATAATAATGATGATACTAATAGCATTTGTTGAGTGATAACGACATAACAAGCACTGTCTAAGCCCTGGAGTAGATTAAGGATGATCATGTCTTACATGGGGCTTACAGAATAAGTAGGAGTAAGGTCAGGTATTGAGTCCACATTTTGTAGATGGGGAAACTGAGGAAAAGAAAAGTTAAATAACATGCCCAAAATCTCACAGCAGGTAAGCAATGGAGCCAAGATTAGAACCCAGGCCCTCTTACCAAAGGCCAATGCTCTTTCCACTACACCACACTGCTTCCCATGTTGGGGCTCAATGTCTAAAGAGGGATGGAGAACAGGAACCTTAATGCCATTTTTACAGATAAGGAAGCTGGAGCACAAAGAAGTTAAGTGACTTGTCCAAGATCGCACAGAAGACAAAGGGTGGACCTGGGCTAAAAGCCCAACATGCCTTTCCCATCAGATCTCTCCACTCCACAAAAACCGACAATGCTACCAAGTCTCTGTCTCTAATATAATTTCCTCAAAATTAGCTTTAATACACTATGTCACAATCTCCTTCTTCCCTATTCACTCTCTTCTCCTCTACCCCATTTTGTACTTTCTTTCACCTTTTCACTGGGCCTTGTTCTTGAATCTGCTGCTTCTGACCATGGCTCAAAACTTTCCGATTTGTGGGAATCCCCTCTCCCTTCAAATTTTCCTAGCTACATTTCTCCCATCTTCTGAAATCCTATGTCTTCCAAGAAATTTTCCCCTGTTAATTTTTCACCTTCCCAAGTCAAATTCCTTCATTCAATCAATTGTATTTATTAAGCTCTTACTGCATGCAGAACACTGTACTAAGTGTTTGGGAGAGTGCAATACAAAAATGAGCAGACCCATTCCCTGTCCACAATGAGCTTACATTCTAGAGAGGGGGAGACAGACATTAATATGAATAAACAAATTACAGATATGTACGTAAGTGCTGTGGGGCTGGGAGATGGGGAAGATCAAAGGGAGCAAGTCAGGGCAACGCAGAGGGAAAGGGAAAAGGGGAATGGAAAGCCTAGTCAGGGAAGGCCTTTTGGAGGAGATATACTTTCAATAAGGCTTTGAAGTGGTAGAGAGTAGTTGTCTATTGGATTTGAATGATACAGGCAGCAGAATGAATCATGGACTTCACAAGAACATATGTTCTGTGTGTGATTTGTGTGTCATGATGAATGCTCGTGAGCTTCTCCCCATCTTCCTTCTGTAGAGCTACAAGGTGTGGGTGGCAGCACCGTATTTGGATGACACAATATTTGTTTGCTGTAAGTACACTTTTTATCCATGAGTCATTTGCACTGACTCAACCCTGGTGACTTTGCCTGGCCATATCCCATGTCTTTATGACAACTGCGTACACAACATACCCCAGAGAAATGCAAATGTCCATTTAATGCTTTTACTGGGAACTATGGTTTGAGTCTCTTGTTATTACAAGGGTATTGTCATATTGCAGCATTCTCCAGGAGTTTAACATTTACCGGACTTGACAGTTTGGAGAGTTCTTCATGAGGTAATGATTGCATTGTCAGTGTGACCTTAGAGAATATCAGATGCTACTGCCTAACTATGGGAGCCCCTTAAGGCTCAATTCTGGGTCCTCTTCTATTCTTCATCTACACCTACTCGCTTGGAGTACTCATTCACTCCCCTAGTTACAACTATCATCTCTATGCAAATGATTCCTAAATCTACAACTCCAGCCCTGATCTCTCTTCCTCTCTGCAGTTTAATATTTCCTCCTGCTCTCTACTTGAATGTCCCACCAACACCTCAAACAATATGTCCAAAACTAAACTCCTCATATACCCACCCAACCCTGTCATGCTCCTAGAACGAGTCGTCTACACTCGCTGCCTAGAATTCCTTAACTCCCTTCTCTCCTGGACCCCCTCCAATCCGGCTTCCATCTCCTCCACTCTACTGAGACTGCTCTCTCTAAGGTCACCCATAACCTCCTTCTTGCCAAATCCAATGACTCCTACTCTATCCTAATCCTCCTTGACCTCTCAGCTGCCTTTGGCACTGTCCACCATCCCCTTCTACTCCACACCTTATCTCACGTTGGCTTCACGGACTCCGTCCTCTCCTGGTTCTCCTCTTATGTCTCTGGCCATTCATTCTCGGTCTCCTTTGCAGGCTCCTCTTCCCCCTCCCATCCTCTAACTGTTGGGGTTCCTCAAGGGACAGTTCTTGGCCCTCAGCTATTCTCCATATACACTAGCTCCCTCGGTGAACTCATTCGCTCTCACGGCTTCAACTATCATCTCTATACAGATGACACACAGATCTACATCTCTGCCCCTGTCCGCTCCCCCTCCTTCAGGCTCGTATCTCCTCCTGCCTCCAAGACGTTTCTACCTGGATGTCTGCCCGCCACCTAAAACTCAACATGTCCCAAACTGAGCTCCTTATCTTCCCTCCCAAGCCCTGTCCTCTCCCTGACTTCCCTATCACTGTGGATGGTATGACCATCTTTCCCATCTCTCAAGCCCGCAACTTCGGTGTCAACTTTGACTCGGCTCTCTCATTCACCCCACACATCCAATCTGTCACCAAGACCTGTCGGTCTCACCTTTATAATATCGCCAAGATCCGCCTGTTCCTCTCCACCCACACAGCTGTCCTACTGGTACAGGCTTTCATAATATCCCGGCTGGATTATTATGTCAGCCTTCTCTCTGATCTCCCTTTCTCCTGTCTCTCCCCATTCCAGTCTATTCTTCATTCCGCTGCCAGGATCATCTTCCTGCACAAATGCTCTGGGCATGTCACTCCCCTTCTTAAAAACTTCCAGTGGTTGCCTATCAACCTCCGCATGGAACAAAAACTTCTCACTCTAGGCTTCAAGGCTCTCCATTCGTTCATTCATTCAATAGTATTTATTGAGCGCTTACTATGTGCAGAACACTGTACTAAGCGCTTGGAAAGAACAAGTCGGCAACAGCTAGAGACAGTCCCTGCCATTTGACAGGCTTACAGTCTACTCGGGGGAGACAGACAGATAAGAACAATGGCAATAAATAGAGTGAAGGGGAAGAACATCTCGTAAAAACAATGGCAACTAAATAGAATCAAGGCGATGTACATTTCATTAACAAAATAAATAGGGTAATGAAAAAATATACAGTTGAGCAGACGAGTACAGTGCTGAGGGGATGGGAAGGTAGAGGGGGAGGAGCAGAGGGAAATGGCGGGGGGGGGGGAAGGGTTAAGCTGCGGAGAGGTGAAGGGGGGGCGGTAGAGGGAGTAGAGGGAGAAGGGGAGCTCAGTCTGGGAAGGCCTCTTGGAGGGGGTGAGTTTTAAGTAGGGTTTTGAAGAGGGGAAGAGATTTAGTTTAGCGGAGGTGAGGAGGGAGGGCGTTCCAGGACCGCGGGAGGACGTGGCCCAGGGGTCGACGGAGGAATAGGCGAGACCGAGGGACAGTGAGGAGGTGGGCGGCAGAGGAGCGGAGTGTGGCGGGACAGGCAGTAGAAAGAGAGAAGGGAGGAGAGGTAGGAAGGGGCAAGCTGATGTACAGCCTTGAAGCCTAGAGTGAGGAGTTTTTGTTTGGAACGGAGGTTGATAGGTAACCACTGGAGGTGTTTAAGAAGGGGAGTGACATGCCCAGATCGTTTGTGCAGGAAGATGAATCGGGCAGCGGAGTGAAGAATAGACTGGAGCGGGGTGAGAGAGGAGGAAGGGAGATCAGAGAGAAGGCCGACACAGTAGTCTAGTCGGGATATAACAATAGCCTGTAACAGTAAGATAGCCGTTTGGGTGGAGAGGAAAGGGCGGATCTTGGCGATATTGTAAAGGTGAAACCGGCAGGTCATCACCTTGCCCCCCCACCTCTCCTCCCTTCACTCTTTCTACTCGCCACCCCACACGCTCCGCTCCTCTTCTGCCCACCTCCTCACCATCCCCCATTCTTGCTTATCCCACCATCGACTCCTGGGCCATGTCTTCCCGCTGTCCTGGAATGCCCTCCCTCCTCACCTCCGCCAAACTAATTCTCTTCCCCTCTTCAAAACCCTACTTAGAGCTCCCCACCTCCAAGAGGCCTTCCCAGACTGAGCTTCCCCTTTTCCCTCTGCTCCCTCTGCTCCCCCTCTACCCCTCTTCACCTGCCCTCAGCTAAGCCCTCTTTTCCCCCCTTTCCCTCTGCTCCTCCCACTCTCCCTTCCCCTCCCCTCAGCACTGTGCTCGACCACTGAATTGTATATACTTTTATTACCCTATTTAATTTGTTAATGAGATGTACATCACCTTGATTCTATTCATTGCTATTGCTTTAATGAGATGTTCATCCCCTTGATTCTATTTATTGCTATTGTTTTTGTCTGACTGTCTCCTCCGATTAGACTGTAAGCCCGTCAATGGGCAGGAACTGTCTCTATCTGTTGCTGATTTGTACATTCCAAGTGCTTAGTACAGTGCTCTGCACATAGTAGGCGCTCAATAAATACTATTGAATGAATGAATGCATGAACCCTGTCCTTCCCTTGATTTTTCCAGCACTGAAGGCAGCCCCACCATCCTCACCGAATCCCAAGCCTGTAACCTTAGCATTTTCCTCAATTCATCTCTCTAATTCAACCCCCATGTTGAACTTGACACCAAATCCTGTCAGTTCAATCTTCACAACATCACTAAATTCCTCCATTACCTCTCTGCAGCTGTCATCTTAATCCAAGCATTTATCCTAACCCACCTTAACTACTTCATCAGCCTCCTTTGCTGATATCCCTACCTCCTGTCATGCTCCAGTCCAGTCCATTCTTTACTCTGCTGCCCATATCATTTTTCTACAAAACTGTTCCCTTCATAATAATAATGATGGTATTTGCTAAGCACTTAGTAGGTGCCAAGCACCATTCTAAGTGCTGGGGTAGATACAAGGTAATCAGGTGGTCCCATGTGGGGCTTGCAGTCTCAAACCCCATTTGACAGATAAGGTAACTGAGGCACAGAGACGATAAGTGACTTGCCCAAGGTCGCACATCAGACAAGTGGTGGAGTCAGGAATTGAACCTATGTCCTCTGACTTCCATGCCTGTGCCCGTTCCACTAAGCTATGCTGCTTCTCAGTCATGTTTCTTCCCCCCTTCTCAATCACCTCCAGTGATTGCCCACCCACCTCTGCATCAAACAGAAATTCCTTAATATAGGCTTTGAAATGCTAAATTACCTTAACCCCTTCTACCTTATCTCCGTGATTTTCTACTACAACCCAGCCTGAAAATATAGCTCCTGTAAATTCATTTTGCCTTAATCTTGCCTATTTCACCACCGACCCCTGACCCATATCCTGCCTCTGGCTTGGAACACCCTCCCTCTCCATGTCCCACAGATGATCATTCTCCCACCTTCAAAACCTCACTGAAAACACATCTTTTCCAGGAGGTTTTCCCTGACTTAGCTCTCATTTCTTATTCTCCCATTCTTCTGTATTACCCCTTCATTTGGATTGGCACCTTTATTTACCCCTCCCTCAGTCCTACAGCATTCTGTTCACTATTTGTTATGCATCTATGTTAGTGTTTGCCCCTGTAGACTGTAAACCTATTGGGACCAGGGATTGTGTCTACCAACTCTGTTTTATTGTACTCTCCCAACAACTTAGTACAGTACTCTGCACATAGTAAGCACTCAATAAATATAGTTTACTGATACAGTGCTCTGAACACAGTCAGAACTTAATAAATACTATTCCTACTACTGGTAATGGTATTCATTAATAGAGGTTGGACACATGGAGCTCACAATGTAAACAGAAGGGAGGATAGATCTTGACTCCTGATTTTACAGTTGAGGAAAGGGGCACATAAAAGTTATTTGACTTGCCCAACTTCACACAGCAGGGGAATAGCAGAGCTGGGTTTAGAACTCAGGTCCTCTGACTCCCAAGCCTCCACCCTGAGATCATTAATTTGTATTCACCACTTCACTAAGCTCTGTGGTCAGCACAAAATAAGCATTAATTCAGCTACAGTCCCTGTCCCACAAGGGGCTCACAACAAAGGATAGGGAGAACAGACTTAGAAATAAGAAATCAATAAAAAACAAGACACAATCAGTGGGAATATTTAAAATACAAGAATCAACAAGCAAGGGAGTAGAACAGTGTAAACCCAAACAAGTAGTCCTTGGAGGGACCAGCCTCAGTGAACTTCCTCACTCCAGGAATAATCCTTAGAACCAAATTGCTATAGCTTCCCAACATTAAAAACTGTCCAAAGGCTCCAACTTCACAAGTCCCCACAATTTTTGATCTCTGGCCCCTGTGGGTGTAGTGTCTGGGTGACCCTATGGTGACCTACAGGTAGAGGGAAACATTTGGAGCCCAAGGAGCTCATGGAAAAGTCAGAGATTACTGAACCTCATCTGTCACAAACACTTATTGAGTTTGAGCGAAGGGATCACTGCAGCCTGGGGAGATCTTTAAAGCCATTTTACTTGGTTGAAACCACTCAGGAAGGAGGAGCTGGCCTTGGGGACAGTGGGGAAAAAAAGAAAGACAGGGAGAAAGAGAGAGAGAGAGAGAGAGAGAGAGAGAGAGAGAGAGAGAGAAAGCACTGGGGACAACTGGAAGCTGGGGTGAGATGTGCTTGGGCTGGGACACTGGGAGGAGTTGACCTGATGCAGTCACACCCCTGAAAATAGGTATGGCACAAACCAGAAATAATTTGATGATTAATAGACAAATGTGCATCCATTACAGCCTGACAAAAGGAAATCCTCAATTCCTTTTTATTTTTTTCCATATCACTATGCTGCCCCTACTTGCTTTCGATTCAAATCACACTGGTTATTAATCACACTGTCAGCTCCAAGTGATTTTCAGATTATCAAAGAGATTTAGGTTGTTGTTATTTCATATGGAAATGGTTGTGTCAGTCAGGATTATCTTCATTGGTTGGAATTAAAGCAGTAGTAAGCTAAAGTCCTGAAATAGCAAGGACTCTATAGTTGAAAAATGTTACTCTCAATTTTCATCTTAACATAACAAGGGATTGTAGCTTCAAGCCTTTGGCTCAGCAGGTGAACAATTTAACATCTGAATAAAAATGCACTTTTTGTGCTCTCTGAAGAACTGCCAACAGTTTTGAAGAGAGTTTTGGAAAAAATATTTAGGTTAAGAAATGTCATTGGAAAAGCCAAATAAAGTAGAATCGCTGTAATCCATTCAATTTTAGGGTTATAGTTTTTTCAATTTCATAAAATCATTAAAACTAAAGATTTGTGATTTTAAAACACCCTCAAGTATATAAATGAAGAAGGTGTTCATTAACAGTTACTCTTTCCTAACAAAGTGAATGCATTGTTATCTTTCACGATTTGTTGGCTCTACTAAAATCTGAATATGCTAGAGTACCGCCTCACTAGACATTACTGGGGCCATCATCACCATAGGATTTGCAGTGGATGGGTAGAACCATTATCTTGTCCCCATGGCTTTGTGAACTGGGTGACTAGATAATCAAAAATATTCATTCATTCATTCATTCAATCATATTTATTGAGTGCTTACTATGTGCAGAGCACTGTACTAAGCACTTGGAATGTACAATTCAGCAACAGATAGAGACAATTCCTGCCCAACAAAGGGTTCACTGTCTAAACGGAGGAGGCAGACAGCAAAACAAAACAGAACAAAACAAAACAAGTAGTCTGATGTAAATATCATCAAGATAAATGGAATCATAGATAATAAGGTTGGTATTTGTTAAGCGCTTACTATGTGCCAAGCACTGTTCTAAGCACTGGGGTAGACACAGGGGAATCGGGTTGTCCCACGTGGGGCTCACAGTCTTAATCCCCATTTTACAGATGAGGTAACTGAGGCCCAGAGAAGTTAAGTGACTTGCCCACAGTCACACAGCTGACAAGTGGCAGAGCTGGGATTCAAACTCATGACCTCTGACTCCAAAGCCCATTTTCTTTCCATTGAGTCATGCTGCTTCTCGATATATACACATCATTAACAAAATGAATAGAGTAATAAATAATATATACAAATATGCAAACATGGACAGTGCTGTGGGAAGGGGAAGGGGGAAGAGCAGAGGGAGGGAGAAGGGGGAATGGGGAGGGGAGGAGAAGCAGAGGGAAAGGGAAGACTCAGTTTGGGAAGGCCTCCCGGAGGAGGTAAGCTCTCAGTAGGGTTTTGAAGAGGGGAAGAGAGTTAGTTTGGCAGATGTGAGGAGGGAGGGCATTCCAGGTCAGCGGTAGGACGTGGGCCAGGGGTCGACAGTGGGACAGGTGCGAACAAGGGACCGTGAGCAAGAGAGCGGCAAAAGAGCGGAGTATACAGGGTGGGCTCTAGAAAGAGAGAAGGGAGGTTTCATGTGAAGGATGATAGGCAACCACTGGAGGTATTTGAGGAGGGGAGTGGCGTTGGGGTTGATACAAGATAATTAGGTTAGACACATTCCCTGTCCCACATGGGACTCACATTCTCAATCCCCATTTTACAGGTGAGGTAACTGAGGCACAGAGAAGTTAAGTGACTTGCCCGAGATCACAGAGCACTACTATCCACTATACCATGCTGCTTTTTGACTTCTCTCTTTCATTAAAATCACATATTAAATGCATCACTAAATCTTGTCAATCCCACCTTCACAACATTGTTAAAATCCACCCTTTCCTCTCCATCCAAACGACCACCCCATTAATACAATCTCTCATCTCATCCCACCTGGTTTACTGCATCAGCCTCCTTGCTGACCTCCCAGCCTCCTGTATCTCTCCACTCCAGTCCATATATCACTCTGCTGCCCAGATGATTTTTCGACAGAAATGTTCAGGACATGTTTCCCTACTCTTCAAGAAAGTTCACTCCTTGCTCATTCACCTCCATACAAACGAACACTCCTAACCAGTGGCTTTAAAGCACTTAATCACCTTGCCATGTCCTACCTCACCTCGCTACTCTCCTACTATAACCCAGTCTGCATACTTGGCGACTCTAATGCTAATGATCTCACTGTGCCTCAGTCTGGTTTATAGCACTGCTGACCCCTCGCCCATGTCTTGCTTCTTGCCTGGAATGCCCTTCCTTCTCAAGTCTGACAGACAATTACTCTCTCTTCCTTTAAAGCCTTATTGAAGGCAGATTTCCTCCAAGAGGCCTTCCCTAACTAAGCCCTCCTTTTCTTCAGTTCCCGTCTGTGTCACTCCGATCCTCCCTTATTCATTCCACCCCCATAGCCCCACAACACTTATGTACATATCTTTGGTTGAGAAGCAGTGTGGCCTAATGGATAGAGCAAGCCTGGGAGTCAGAAGAACCAGCATTCTAATTCTAGCCCCGCCACATATCTGTGTGACCTTGAGCAAGTCACTTCAGTTCTCTGGGCCTCCGTTACCTTGTCTGGAAAGTGGGGAGATAGACTGTATCCAACCCAATTACCTTGTATCTACTCCAGCATATAGTACAGTCCCTGGTACATAGTTAGTGCTTAACAAATACCACAATTAGTAATAATAATAATTCATTAATTTATATTAATGTCAGTCTCCTCCTCTAGACTCTAGGTACACTGTGGGCAAATAATTTGGCTGTTGTATTGTTATATTGTACTCTCCCAAGCACTTAGTACAGTTCTGTGCACACAGTAAGGTGCTAATAAATACAATTGACTGACTGAATAAATAGCATTGATATGTGTGTGTGTGTGTGTGTGTGTGTGTGTGAAGTTTGGGTTACTTGAATTACATGTGGGAGGGGGTTGGTTACTGAAAGTTGCCAAAAGACAGAATGAAGCAGTTAAAGGCATTGGCACAAGAGAGGAGGAAATCCAAAGGTAAGTGATGAGTTAGGGATGGTTACCAACTACAGAAGAGGATAATCAGACTACAACAAGAATAGGAAGCCATCGTCTTCAGGAATGACTTTGAAACCACAGGAACAGATGAAGAAAGGGAGTGCCAGAACAACTGAACAGCAATCACAAAGTGATGAGATGACTCCCTTATCTGTCTAGATGGTCAGATAGGGGTTTTCCAGGTATAGAAACAACAACAACCAAAACTCTGGATCAGAGAACATCCTAAAATATGAAGACCCACTTCAGGAATGACCCAGACAGCTCCAGAGTGATTTGGAGGCCAGAAAATTCACTTCCAGGCAGACCCCAGGAGAGGCATGGGGCATCAGAAAGAGTAAAAGGTCAATGTAGTCAAGAGGAACTGGGGGATGGTTATGTCCCATTGCCTCCTTGTCAAGTAAGGCTTTATTTCAAATATTTTGACCTTTTGGCTCATTCTGTGGGTAGCTATGCTGAGATGCTGGAACCAGGACCCAGAGGGAGGATAATGCAACTTTAGGAAGGGTTTCTTCCAGACCTTGGTATATTGTCAACAGAAGGTAGTTGTCAACAACACGTGTAAATAAGGATGAAACAATGAAACAAAAGACCGGTACAATGATAACTACAATAGAAACAACAGGCTAGAAGATCAAAGTTTCAGGCTTTCAGCAGCTCAGAGTCCAATCTTCAGAACAGCCACAATCACGGTCATAGCCACAGGCACAGCCTTCCCAACATTCTAAAAGTTGCAGGAGGGGGTGCTAATGGGAAGTCCCAAGTGATGAGAAGTAGAGAAGCAGCATGGCTCAGTGAAAAGAGCACGGGCTTGGGAGTCAGAGGTCGTGGGTTCTAATCCCAGCTCCACCACATCAACTGTGTGACTTTGGGCAAGTCACTTAACTTCTCTGTGCCTCACATACCTCATCTGGAAAATGGGGATTAAGACCGTCAGCCCCACGTGGGACAACCTGATTACCTTGTACCTACCCAGTGCTTAGAACAGTGCTTGGCACATAGTAAGCGCTTAACAAATACCAAAATTATTATTATTATTAATGTGGCCTAGTAGAAAGAACATGTGCCTAGGAATCAGGGGACCTGGGTTCTAACTCCAGCTTTGCCCCTTGCCTGCTGGGTGACCTTGGGCAAATCACTTAACTTCTCTCTGCTTCAGTTTTCTCATCTATAGAAAGGGGATTAAATACCTGTTCTCCCTCTTATTTGGCCAGTGAGCCCCTATGGGTCAGGGACTGAGTCCAATCTAATTATCTTGTGTCTACCTTAATGCTTATGCCAATGTTTGGTACCTAGTAAGTGCTTAACAAATGCCACAATTTGAATTATTATTATTAGAAATAGTAGTAGGAGTAGCAGTAGCTGTAGAGTAAGTTGCTTCTTTCCTGGGCTGCAGATCCCAAGTCCAGTGGTAAAATGGACTGGTAGGGGCCTCAAGTTAACATTATCATCATCCTGGGAGTGGAATGGGAGGAAAGAGATAGGCCAGTAGTTGGATGCTGCAGTGGGATCGTTTGAAGTTATTTGGGGAAAGGGGAGTGACAGTTATGTTTAAAGGCAGAGGAAAAAGAGCTATCAGAAAATAAGTAGTTGAAGAAAGTAATCAGGGAGGTAAGAAGAGGGGACACAAGTGTTTTTATAAGGTGAGAAAAGATGGGATCCAAGATGTGGGTGGAGGGGTCTAGACTTTAATAACAGGTGGGAGAGGGCCTTTTATAGAAATGGATGAGAAGGATGAAGGAGGAAGGGATTTACTATGGAACTGGGAGTGAGCTGGGGATGTAAAGGAGTAATTTGGTGGTGCTCACTCTGAGTAGTTTCAATTTTGTCAACGAACATTCTGGAATTTGTAATAAAAACATTCCAGAATTCTAGGAGAGTTTCACCCCACATTTCCTTCCTTCCTCACCCCATTCCCATGAATGCCTAAAGGGAAGGACACAGAAGCTAAGGGTGGCTTTCCCAAATTCTACTTTTTATTAAAAGTAATAAAGTTGGATTAATCTTTTGACACTACTTTCAAATCCGGGCAGCAAGGAGTGTAGTAATGGATTGGCCATCAATTCTCTTCACTTGCATTCTTAACGACTCATCTTGAAAATATCAAGGGATGAATAATTACTTATCCATTCAAAATATTTATATTGTAAGTACTATGAGCAAAGCACTATGCTGGGAGGAGTGAATATAAAACAAATAATTCAGACACAGAGACTGTCTGAAAAGGGGTTCACTGTCTAACTAGACTATTTTCGTTTACCTTGACAGAATTTGATAGCTACTGGATTTATTAAACAGCAAACATCTTGCTTACTTACAACTATTTAATTATATTCAAATGAGGATCTCTCATGCTGGTGCTGCGGACTCCGTGATGGTTTTTTGTTTCTCTAGAACTTTCCCTCTCTTAGAAGGAATGTTATCTTAACATTATACTTAACGATCCTCACCTTTCAAAAATCATGATGTGGGTCAGGTTGAAGAGTCTCCTTTCGGGTAATCTATCTTTTTGGCTCAGGTTACATTTCATCCTACCCTGCTAATTAAATGTTTCCCCAAACTACCAAACTCATTCTCAGTTGTGACATAAAGAACAAACAGGATTGGAATGAGCTGTCAAAAGGAATCTTCCGATTTTAAAGTGTGGATGGTTCAAATGTTATGGTAACTGGACACCTCTATTAAATTTTATTTTATTTTGCATTTTTTTGGTTTAGTCATTTTATTATTCATTCCACTCCCATTACAGCAATTCATTTCCTTATATTGATATTTTGCATATGGTTTATAAATGTCCCAATGTAGAAAAATAAGGCCAATATTTTCTTGTCAAATTAAAGATAAAATTGTTTTCCAATCTTCAGTCACTGCCACATAGTTTCTCATAGTTTCTCACCCCCTGCCTATCAGCCCCAAGAGATGTTAACCTCATAGGGCTGATGCAGCAAAGCCACATCAAGAAGGTGCTCCAAGCACGAGTTTAGTGCTGCAAAGATACAAAGAGGAGGCATTAAAAGGTTGGTATATTACAGCTTTATCCTCCAGTGGGGGAAGGATTCATTCAGTCATTCAATCATATTTATTAAATGCTTACTGTTTGCAGAGCACTATATCAAGTACTTGGGAAAGTTCAATACAACAATAAACAGTGACATTCCCTGCCCATAACAAGCTCATAGTCCAGAGGCGGGGAGACAGACATCAATACAAATAAATAAAATTGCAGATATATTCAAAGATGCTCTGGGGCTGGAACGGAGTGGGCAGGGCAGGGAAAAGCAAAGGGAGAAAGTCAGGGCAACACAGAAGGGAATGGGAAATGAAGAAAGGTGGGGCTTAGTCTGGGAAGGCCTCTTGGAGATGTGTCTTCAGTAGGGATTCGAAGGGGGAGATAGTAATTGTCAGATTTGAGGAAGAAGGGTGTTCCAGGACAGAGGTAGGATGTGGAACAGGGTTTGGTGGTTACACAGGAGAGATCGAGGCACAGTGAGAAGGTTAGCACTAGAGGGTGGAAGTATGCAGGCTGGGTTGTAGAAGGAGAGAAGTGAGATGACGTAGGCGTTGTCAGGGGCTTCTCTGGATGCTTGTGTAAAGGTTTGGGTTCTTCGCAGGATGCGCTTTCAGTCCATGTTTCCCTTTCTTGAAAAGGAAATGGGCAGAACACGGAGATACATAGTCACACACCCATCCTCAAAGGGACAGATTACATGTGGGAAGTCTTTTTTCAGGGGAAATTCTCTACCTGGTGACATAAACTGATGATTCCTCCTTTTGATGTGTGTAACTTTATACTTAATGAACCTTATTTTATTGCTGGTATGCATGATTCTCAAGAGAAAATATCTCTTTTAGCAGTTCCAGATCTGCTTTCCGGTCTAGACTGTGAACTTGCTGTGGGCAGGGGATTTGTCTGTTTGGTGTTGCATTGTAGTCTCCCAAGAGCTTAATACAGCGCTTGGCACACAGTAAGCACTCAATAAATATTTTTGAATGAATGAATAATATTTATTGGGTACCAATAGTGTACATTCAGCACTTAGGGAAATACAGTAGAAGAATGGAAAGTATTCAGTCCACTAGGGGTATGATCACAGATGCTTATGGGATTCATCCCCTGGATCTGGGTCTCAGGCTCATTAGGCCATGCTGGGGTTCAGCAGCCCCATCCCCAACCCCGCAACCCCAGCCAGTGTTTCATTACTGCTCCAAAGAAGTTCCACTAAAGTATTGCTTGCATAGGGCCAATTCCACATGCTCACTAGTACCTTCCTCCTTCAGCCTTCACTCCCCATCCCTCACCTTGGCCATTTGTATGGAGTTGAAAGGGAAATGTTGTGGAGGAAATATTGACATGATTTATCAGAAAACTGAATTTAAGAGTGGCAAAAGACAGAGGGAGTCAAGGAGAAAGGTAAGCTGTGTAAAGGCATGTGGTTTGGGAGGTGACAGGTAAGAACAAATGATGAGATGCTGGGGAGGAGAGGGACACCTTAAAGTCCTGCTTCTACAGGGGCTACAACCTCCTAAGACATGCAAGTAATTGCAAACAACTTTACCAAATTAGCCAAGCATTATGAGCCTGTTGCCACCGCCATGTTCCCCACCACTTTGTCTCTGCCAATACTGCCCAGCTCTCCCCACCAAGAGTTACTGGGCAACCACTGCCACTGCTGCCGTTGCCGTGTCTAGTCCTGGTCTACTTCCTTGGCTACTGTGGTGTTTTTGAGTAGGATGCTGAAGTGGTAATTGGATTATCTGACAGTGTGATACTAATATGATAGTAATACAATGCAATATGATACTAATAAATAATAATAATAGCTGTAGTATTTGTTAAGCACTTACTATACATAGCTGGGGTAGATAAAAGCAAATTCTTACATGTTGCATGTATATCTTTCATGATTTCTTGACACCTCAAATTGTCTTGGCTAATTTGGTAAAGTGGTTTTTAATCACTTGCATGTCTTAGGAAGATGCAGCCCCTGTAGAAGCAGGACTTTAAGATGTCCCTATCCACCCCAGCATCTCATCATTTGTTCTTACCTGTCACCTCTCAAACCACATGCCCTTTACACAGCTTACTCTTATTCTTGACTCCCTCTGTCTTTTCCAACTCTCAAATTCAGTTTGCCAATAAATCATGTCAATTTTTCCTCCACAACATTTCCAAGATACCCCCTTTCAACTCCACACTATTGGCCACCACCCTGGCCCAAGTATTTGTGATAACCCAGCTAGACTACTATATCAGCCTCTGCATTGATCACCCTGTCTCCAGCCCTCCAATCTCTCCCATCTCCAGGCCACACTTCCCTCTGCTACCCAAATCATCTTTTGAAAATGTGGTTCAGCAGACATCTGCCCACTCCTCTTTCAATGGTTACCCCCTCCTTTCTGCAATCGGAATCTCAAGTCTCCCCCTCTTACCTATATGCTGTTTTCTCCAACAACACTCCTGTCCATATTCTTCATTCCTCTCAAGCTAACATACTTACTGTCCTTTTCATGCACAGAGCCTCCAATCTCTTGAACCCCTCCACTTGCCCCAGGTCATTATGCCCCATTTAGACTTCAAGAAAAACATCCCCTCAATAAATGCACAAATCCAGGCTCCTTTTCCTACTGACCCTAATTCCCTTACCCTACCCCATCTATTCATTGACCTTCTCAACTCCATCCTAAGTTGCCTTCAGATAATACTTTTCCCATTCTTGCATTCATGCCATGGAGGCCAGTTTTGAGGAAGTCCAGGCATTAGGCACTATTCAAATTCTCCTTCACCTTACATAACTCTGCCTTTTCTCCCATTCAACAATACTACTTCTCCTTCCTCACTGATGTCATGAGCCCTCCTTTCATGCCAACCAGGATCTTCCTGGACCGTAAGAGCCTCAGTGACACATAGTAGAGTTCAAACCACACCTCTGATCACCAATGTTACTGTGGAAGTTTTTTACTTAGTTTTAACAGCATGCAAGGGAGTGACACATATGCACACTCTCATTCACTTCACTCCACCAAGGCTCCAATACGAGTCTGTGCTCAAAGGAGCCTGTTCTGCCAATGTCTCTTCTTTCTGCTTCTAAGTGATGCTGCCTTCTGCTACTTCTGAATGCTACTCTCCTGCTGCTTTTATGCTTGCTTCTCTGTGCTTCCTCTTCTTCTCTGCGAGCGTCAGCATGCCCCTGCGTATGTGCTTCAGCTTGCTGCATGCCTCGGTTTGTGCTTTCTGTGTGCCTCCTTGTGATACAAAGCAACCACCTTTTATCTGCCTTAGGCATGGTAGCTGTGACCCTATGTGACAGTCAGTGATTGGTCCAAGGTAGAACAGGGAGAGAAAGCCATGGCTCGCTCCATGCTCTCCCCCCTGCACAGGCCAGGAATCACCTGCCCTCAAGTAGAGCCCATCAGTGTCTTCGCCATTTTCTTCCTTCTTGTTCGTGGGATTACAAACAGTCACTAACAAGGCAGCTTCTTGTGGGCTCACCAGAATTGACTGTCATATCTACTGCTCTCACCAACTCTCCCAGACGTTTAATGTCCTCCTGACATGCCCACCCCCTCACAGGGTCGCATTTGGAGAGTTTACAGTACTCTACCAGTCTTGACTACAGGAGGGAGAGTCAAGCAGAGGCATATGCATTCCATTCCAAGTTTGAGCAGTGGCTAGTGAGTGGAAGGCAATCTGCTACAAACTCACCTGTGGTGGGCAGCAGCGGCACGGGAGAGAATCGAGAGCTGATACTCAAATTTACTGTGTGGAAGGAGGCAGTGGTAAACCACTTCCACATTTTTACCAAGAAAGCTCTGTGGATCCAGTCCCAGAATGATTGCACATGGAGGTGGGGCATTCTGGGAGAGATGTGTCCATGGCATCGCTAATGGATTGGAGACGACCCATAAGACAAGACAACACATGCCCAAAGGCCCCACCTCCCACATGACCTACCAACTGTTTTGTTGACAAATCAGAACCATCAAGCCTGAGTGCCCAAAAAACTCCCCCTTCCTTCCTCTGTATTTTCCCAGTTTCATCCTACCCCCTGTATCTACTGTCTTGTCTTTCCAACCTATTCCTCAATAGGGGATCCACTGCATGATTTCAAAATCTACCCCTACACTGGTGCCTCCAACCCTATGTCTTCCCATTTAGAAGATGTTCACTCTTCTTTCTGCACTCACTCTCTGACAGCTCCTTCTTTTCTCTCTGAAAACTTGCCCAGAATCCTCCTATCCTAAAAAAAAACACCAAAAAAGACCCCAAACCTCTCTGGCCCCCACTGCAATATACAGCTATAACCCTTCTTCCTTAATTCACTACTTCTACTTTCTTTCCTCCAACTCCTTTCTTGATGCTCTACAATCCAATTTCTGCCCCCTTCTCCCCACTGAGTCACCTCTCTGTAAGGTCACCAATGCTCTCCTTCTTGCCCACCTGCTCCTTAAACTCAGTATATCTAAAACTGAACTCTTCCACCCAATCCTTTTTTCCACCTCAATTTCCTATCACTGCTGATAACTATTTCCAGCCCTCAAATCTGCCACCTCAGCATTATCCTTGACTCCTCCCTCTTTTTCAACCCCCACATCCATGCAGCTGAAAAATTCTAGACATTTTAACAACAACATTTCTAGAATCCACCCTTTCCTCCATTTAAATGGCCAACACACTGGCCAAGCACTTATCATTATCCCTGTTTCACCCTTACATTAGCTACCACACTGATCACCCTGACTCCATTCTCTTCTGTCTCAGTCCATACTCTGCTACCCAGATGATTTTGGTAAAATGTCATTCTGCATACATCTCCCGACTCCTTGAAAATCTCCAGTGGTTGCCCATTGCTCTTTATATCAAGGAGAAACTCCTGACCATCTGTTCTGAGGCACTCAATCAGCTCTCTTCCTCCATATTCAATCTTTTCTTCCTCTGCACCCCAGTTCACGTGCTTTATTCCTCTCAATTTAATTTCTCATTAGATTTCTTTCATCTCGCCTGCCACTGACCTTTGGTTCACACCCTTTCTGCTGCATGTAGCTCTTTCCCCCTTCACCTCCCAAAGACCACGATCCTTCCCAATTAAAAGACCAAACCAAAAAACAAAGTTACATCTCACAGGAGGGCTTCTCTGATTAGCTTCTAATCCCCCCATTGCATATCCCCCTACTGCCACTTATGCACTTTCATACCACCTAAACAGTAACACTTATAAATGTTTTTAATATTCTATTTTTTTCTACTTGTAATTTATTTTGATGTCTGTCTCCTTGCTTGAGATTAAAAGCTTTTGAGGACAGGGATTATACTAAATCTCTTGTCTTCTCTCAAGAATTTAGTACAGTGCTCAATTAGTAATAATTAATAATAATTATACTGGTATTTGTTAAGCACTTACTATCTGCAAAGCACTGTTCTAAGTGCTGGGGTAGATAAAAGGTAATCAGTTTGGACACACTCTCTGTCCCACATGGAGCTCATAGTCTAGGTGGGAGAGAGTAGGATTAACTGAGGCAAAGAGAAGTAATGTGAGTTGGCCAACCTCATAGGGTAGACAAGAGGTGGAACTAGGATTAGAACCCAGGTCCTCTGGAGCTCAGCAATAGAAAATCTCCTCTGCCACATTCCAGATTGGGACTCTTCAGGGGATGGAACAGCCCTAAAGGTCAGAATCAAGTAGATTACTGAAGTTTTCATTATAACATTTCACCTATGTACTGGAGGAGGTGTGTTCCTTGATAGATTACAGTAGGTCAGTTGCCATCCAATAGGCCAGTTTGATGATAGATGCCAAACCTCCTTTGAAAAATTAACCATTTACCACTGACCTGCTGGGATAACGAGACCCTCTCACTAGAGTAACAGGAAATTTGGTAGCAATTCCTGAAGGAATAACACACTAGGATCAGGATTCCCAACAGTTCCTCTTCATTATAGAATCCCATGTAGCCAAGGTGCCTCATCCCTGTATAATCCAGTAAATAAACAAAGTTTTCAGGGAAGCCTTGAACCTTTTATATCCTAAGAAACTACCTTTTGGTTAAGCAATCCCTCTATCACATTTTCTCCTTTGCAAGCCTCTCAAGCCCTCTTCTTAGTTCCTCTGCAATGGCAGGCCCCGCCATTGGTGATAACAAAGGTCTTGGTTCCTCTTTTCGATGATAGTGTTTGTGTGAGTGAACCTTTTTAAGAGCAAAATTCCTCATTTCAGTGATAGTGTATTTGATGAAAAGAGTCTCCAGAGGCCTCTCTTGTGCAGGTTCCCCTTCCAAAATGAAATCAGTTCCCTCGGAGTCAATCAATCAATCAATCAATCAATCACTGGTATTGTGCTAAGGTGTTTACTGTGTACAGATCATTGTACTAAGCACTAGGGAAGTACAGTGTAATAGAGTTGAGAGAACCATTCCCTGCCCACATGGACTGCATAGTCTAGAGGCAGGGATCACAGACTAGATGGAGATGCCCAAGTTGGTTTCCGATGCAGGCTGGGTGCCCTATCTGTTATTTCTTATTCAACAAGTGATTCACTGTGTGTACAGTAACTTGCTAGACCACTGTCACTAGTTTCCAGGATTTCTGAAAACTCAGCATACCTTCTTCTACCCCACCTTCTGCTGACCACAGCCCTGCTCTTTGGTCATGTGCCATCTCAAACCACCCACTCTCAGCAATGCCTCTATTAGTCTCTTTCATAGGTTCCTCCTCTGCCTTCCACCCTCTAACTGTGGGGCTTCAAATTTGGTTTTGGGTCCCCTTCAATTCTCCATCTACACCCACTCACTTGTACAACTCATTGTTAACCTGGCTTCAACTACAACTTCTATGCAGTTTGTACCCTAAATCTACATCTTCAGCCTGATGACTCTCCCTCTCTGTTCTCGCCTTCCTCCTGCCTCCAAGACATCTCTACTTGGATGTCCCTTCCATCACTCAAACTTAGAATGTCTAAATTGAATTTAATAATAATAATAATAATAATAATTGTGATGGTTTAAGTGTTTACTATGTGCCAGGAACTGTAGGAAGTTCTGGGATGGATGCAAGCAAATCAGATGAACACAGTCCCTTCCACGATAGGGTCACTGTCTTCATCTCCATTTACAGATGAGGGTACTGAGGCACAGAGGAAGTGAAATGACTTGCCCCAAGGTGACACCGCAAAGTGACTCCCCAGGCCTGGGTTTGGGTCAATATGCTATGCTGGATCTCCCCACCCAACTCTGCCCCTCCCATGACTTTCCCAACACTGGGAGATGGCACCATCATCCTTCCTATATCACCAAGCTAGTAAACTTAGTCTTTCCTTGGCTTCCTCTTTCTCATTCAACCCACAATTCAACCCATCATTAAATTCTGGTCAATTTCACCTTCACAATATCGCTAAAATCTGGCCTTTCTCTCCATACAAACTGCTACCATATTAATACAATCACTCACCCTTACCCCACCTTGGTTACTGTATCTAGCCTCCTTGCTGACATCCCAGCCTCCTGTCTCTCCCCGCACTCCAGTCAAACTTCACTCTGCTGCCTGGATGATTTTTCTACAGAATTGTTCAGGGACATGTTTCCCCACTCCTTAAGAAACAGCAGTGGTTGCCCCATCACTTCCACAAACAAAAACTCCTCCCCATTGGTTTTAAAGCCCTCAATTCACCTTGTCCCTCTTACTTCATCTCACTACTCCCTACTACAACCAATCTGCACACTTCATTCCTCTATGCTAATCTTCTCAGTCTCATCTATCTCAGTTTCATCTATCTTCCACAACTGACCTCTCACCCATGTCCTACTTCTGGCCTGGAACACCCTTCCTCCTCAAATCCTAAATTACCCCCTCCCCCTGCTCCGTTGGATCTGTTGGACCCCAGCCTTGAGAAGCCTCTAGCTCTGCTCTTTAGCCACAGCTCTCCATCGCTTCTAATGGACTTAGCCTTGGTCCTCATTCTTCTGTGCTGCTTGGACTCTTCTTATGATTCGTCTTATGTGTCTATCGACAGTCCTGCAACCGCCCCCATCGTTAGATCGCGAAGCCCCTTGAGGGTCAAGGACCATACGTAATTGCCACATGATCACACAGCAGACAGTGGCAAGCGTATTTTTTTTCCTCAGCCCAGCGTACAGTGCTTCATACACAATGGGTGCTTTATAACATAGTGTTACTTACTGCATCAAGGGATGCTGTCACAGTAGTGATTGGCTCTCATACAAGCGTGACTCAGTGGAAGAGGCCCGGGCTTGGAATCAGAGGTTATGGGTTGATATCCCCGAATCTGCCCTTGTCAGCTGTGTGACTGTGGGCAAGTCAGGTTGACTTCTCTGTGCCTCAGTTACCTCATCTGTAAAATGGGGGATTAACTGTGAGCCTCACGTGGGACAACCTGATGACCCCTGTATCTACCCAGCACTTAGAACAGTGCTCTGCAAATGGTAAGCACTTAACAAATATCACATTATTATTACTCTCTTCCCCCTTAAAGTCTTTTTGAGGCACATCTCCTCCAAGAGGTCTTCCCTGACTAACTCTCCTTTCCTCTTCCTCCCTCTGCTTCTGCATCTCTCTTGACTTGCTTTCTTACTTCATCACCCTTCCCAGCCCAGAGCACTTTTGTACATATTTGAAATTATATTAATACCTGTTTCCCCCAACTACTCTAGACTGTAAGTTCATTGTGGACAGGAATTGTGTCTGTTTATTATCAATTGTACTCTCCGAGGAGTTAGTCCATGCTCTGCACATAGTAAGTGCTCAATAAATACAATAGAATGAATTCATTTAATTTCAATCGAACCATCTTTACCCTTCTTGCACCCCAACTATAGTGCCCCACCTTGTAATCCCCATCTTGATGTGTTCTGTAGTTGCCCTGCTTCATTATGAGTAAACTCCTTTTCATTCTCATCTTGTTTCTAGGCTTTCAATCTTCAGCCTCACTTTTACTCTCACGAACTTGGGTTACGCTCCTATGCCTATCATTTTTACACATTCTATAATTTAAGCATTTCTTTCCCTTCAATATGATTTATGCTGTGTCTTTCTCTACAGTGAGAATGTAGCTTCCCACTTGTTTTGGTACATGGCTTTGCACACAGTAGGTGCACAATAAATACTATTGATTGATTGGATGATTGATTCTCCTAGGGCAGTTATTAAACTTCTAAAGAAAGGGCTAATTGAACTAAAATGCCTTGTTCTTAAGTATAGTTAGAATCCTGAGTAATTTCCAGTTGAATAAAATAGATATTTAATTCCCCTGGTGACCATTTCCAAACCACTCTAAGAAATGAAAAGGAATAAGCCATAAAAATATAATGAAGCATTATCAGTCAAGCATTCACTATGACATAGAAAAGCTTTTAACACAACAAACACACTCTTTAGGGATTCTAATTTCCATCAGAATTTACTCTTGGAAAGATCTGAGTTAGAACATTAAAGTATTGCAAGCTGAAAATTATAAGGATGTTTGACTCAATATCCTAGGAATTTCAGTGAGTTATGAGTTCAAATCAAGAACAATTTATTTAGGCAAATGTTCCATCAATCAATTAATCAATCAAACAACAGGAACATTTATTGAGGATCTGCTGTGTATAGCGGAATGGTATTAAGCATTTGGGAGAATACAATAGAATAAGAAAACATTACTCCTGCCCTCAAGGACTTTTCCAGAAGGCAAAATGATTCAAGGCTAGGGCTTGAGGGTACTATTTTGATAGAGAGGACAATGGGATGACGAGATTGATTTGAATGGAGAGGGGCAGACTTGGATGACATGGATTTTGAAGCAAGTGAGGGGAAGTTCCAAAGTGAATCCAAGTGGGGAATGGTGGCCTGTGTAAGTGGAGAGGGTATAGGGATCAGAGGCCTTTATAGAGAAAGATGAAACTTTTGCAGAAAAGGTACATGTAGTTGATATGGAAAGTTAGGAAACTGTGATCAAAGAGAAGTGTGCAGAGATAGTGAGATAGAGTGACTAGTGAGGATGAGATCCAATGCATTTCCAGTTGATGTGTAGATGATGTGGTAACGGAGAAGTTGAGGAGAACAAAGGAAGTGGGTAGTTGTGGGTTTTTCAGGATCATCCAGAGTGTTGAAGTCTCTGAGGATCAGTGTAGGAGACAAGGAGATAAAGATTAGGCTAGAAAGACTTCAAAGTCATTCAGAGAGGCAGAGGCAAGACTGGGGTATGGTTGATAACTATGATTAGTAATTGTAGTGGTTGGAAGAGACCGATGAGATGGTCTCCCAAAGAGAAAACAGTGAGGGATGGAGAAGGTGGGAAGGGGGTGAAAACTGCACTGTGGGAAGAGGAGGACCCCGGCTTTTCCTTCCTTCCCTTATGCTTTCACATCTTCCCCAACCATATCCCAAGAAAACTGGAACTTGGTGCTCCTCCTGCTCTCCCCAGCTATGACAGCATATTCCCATCTAGGATCCTGGGCTCTGCCTGCAGTGTGATACCAATACAGCTTGGGTGGTTGGCCATCACCACCCTCATCATCAAGCAAGGGGTCATTTGGACAGACATCTGCCTGGGGAACACTTTTCTGGAGGAGATAGGTACTTACTTTTAAGTGACAAATCACTGCCCAGTGAAAGAACAGGGTCTTTCAATCAATTCAAAGATATTTATTGAATGCTTACCATGTGCAGAGCACTGCATTAAGCCCTTGGAGGAGTATAATACAACCGAGTTGGTATATGTTCCCTGCCTACAGTGAGAAATAATAGAGTATAATGCTAAGAGCTTGGATCAGCAATGCTAGCTGTCTGGATAGGAGGAGGAAGAGTGGATTTTTGAAATGCAGGGAAGGTAGTACTGACAGAGATTGAATGTGTGGTTGAAAGACAGAGACTGAGAGAGATGAGTCGAGGATACTTGCCATGGTTAAGAGCCTGTGCAACATGAGTACTGGTGATGCTATCTGCAGTGATTGGAAAGTCTGGGACGGAGGACGGGGTGGGGGAAGATGAGGGGTTCTCTTTTGGGATTATATGACTATGATGTGTCAGTAGGACATCAAGTAGAGTTGTTCTGGAGGCAGGAGAAAAGGAGAGAAGTTCAGGTTGGAGATGTAGATTTGAAATTATCCACATAGGATGGTAGTTGAAGCCTGGGGATGTAATTAATTCTTCAAGGGCAGTGGGGTGTTAGATGGAGAACAGGAGCCCAGAACTGAACTTCAAGGCACCTGTACAGTTGAGGGTGGGAGGCAGAGGGAGAGCAAGCAAAAGAACTTGAGAAGAAGCTGTCAGAAAGATAGAAGGACAACGAGGAGAGGACAGTGTCACGGAAACCAATGTTAGAAGATGTTTCCAGGCAAAGGGAGAGGTCCACAAGCCCCAAAGGCAGCAGAATGGTTGAATGGAATTAAGATGGATGCAGACCATTGGATTTGATAAGAAGGAAGTCATTGTTGACCTTAAAAGAAGGAATTTCCCTAGAGTGAAACGCGGGCAGAAACTAGATTTTTAGCAAGAAGCTAGATCTTCTTTGTGGCTCCTCCTCTGCCTCCAACTATGCTGTTCCTTGAGGTTCAGTTCTGGGTCCCTTCTATTCTCCATCTACACCTTCTTCGCCTCAGAGAGCTCATTCACTCACATGACTTCAACTAACACTTCTCTGTGGGTGATACCCAAATCTGCATCAACCCAACCTGATCTCTCTCCCTCTCTGCAGTCTCACATTTCCTCCTGCCATTAACATATGTCTACATGTCACCTCAAGCTTAACATGTCCAAAAAACAGAACACCTAATCTTCCCGCCCAAACCCTGTTCTCCCCCTCACTTTCCCATCGCAGTAAGCAGCACCACCATCCTTCCTGTCTCACAAGCCTTACCTTGAATTATCCTGACTCCTCTCTTCATTCAATCACATATTCAGCCATCATTTCAATCCATGTTGGTTCTAGCCTTCACAACATCGCTAAAATCTGTCCTTTCCTCTCCATCCAAACTGCAACCATGTAAATGAAATCACTTTACCTATTCTCCTTGATTACTGAATCAGCCTCCTTGCTGACCTCTATGCCTCCAGTCTCTTCCCTCTCCAGTCATACTTCACTCTGCTGCCCGGATCATATTTCTACAAAATGTTCAGGACATGTTTCCCCACTCCTCAAGAAACTCAAGTGGCTTCACATCAACAAAAATTCCTCACCATTGACTTCAAAATATTAAATCACCTAGCCCCCTCCTACCTCACCTCACTACTTTCCTGCTACAACCCAGCCAGCACACTTGGCTCTTGTAATGTTAACCTCAATGTACCTATATCTTGTCTATCTCGTTGTTGACCCTTCACCCATGTCCTGCTTCTTCCTGGAACATTCTCTCTTCAAATGCAACAAACAATTTCTCCCCCACATTCAAAGCCTTATTGAAGGCACATCTCCTCCAAGAGACCTTGCCTGACTAAGGTCCCCCCCCCCCCCCCCACTTCTACCACTGGTCTTCTACATCACCGTGAATTGCTCCCTTCATTCAACCCTTCCCAGCCCCAAATCACTTATGTACAATCTACAATTATTCATTTATATTAATGTCTATCTCCCCCTCTAGACTGTAAGCTCATTGTGGGCAGGGAAGGTGTCTGCTTATTGTTATATTGTACTCTTCCATGCACTTAGTACAGTGTTCTGCACACAGTAAGCACTCAATAAATTTAAATGAATGAATGAAAGTATCTACAACTACTCAACTCAAGAGAATGTGCAGTGCAATGAAGCTACACAGCTTGTGGAATTAAGGGTCGGGTACCTTATCGATTTAAAAATATATGAGCAACATAGGTTTTTTTCACTAATTCGGATTAGAATCCTCCGTCTGAATTAATGAAATTTTAGTGTAGTAATTTAAGTACTTTCCTTTACACTTAAAATGCAGCTCTCTGTATTTCTCAGATGTACCTTATAAAGAAATATTTTTAAAGTACTAAAGGGTCTTCAATTTTAGTTTTTTTCAAACATGATGAATGGAGTTCAGGTGGTTTGGATGATTTTTACTATGTAGATAAGCATCTATAATTTCAGAAGGTTAAACTGGAATTTATTCTTCTCTTCTGGCACTCCACTTGGCTACCCATATTTTCTATATCTCTACTGTCTATGGAAAATTATCAATGATCTGCACAGTAGCTAAGTTATTTAGTATGTGCTACTCTGAGTTTGTATGAAAAAATATTTTGTTCTCCATTCCAGATTGCAAATCTGACCAGACTGAGTTAATCACCCCTTGATCAAGCAAGTAGTTGATAAATAAGTCAGTTTTTAAAATCATCTAGACATTCTTTACAGAATCGTTTCAAGGGTGTAGTTGTTTCTCCTTTTGGTGGGTAAATCATATATAAAATATTTTAAAATGGTCATATTTTCATAATCCATTTATTTTACAGAGAAATTCAGAATATATTTAGGGAAAAACTACGTGGTTTGGAGCCAGGTGTGCAAAGTTTAAACTCTGCTAAATATCCACATAGCTTGATGAATAATAGAATCATAATCTGGATTTATTTTTCCCAAATAAATATTTTTCCCAAGTAGTTCAGGTTACATTCTATTCATTCTCAGTAGTCCTCACAACATCCTTTTGACTAAGGTAGGTGACAAGTATCTTCATTTCACCTTAAAAAAGGAAATAAATAAATTGAATTTAGAATTGTCACATAACCAGTGATGCAATCATAATCCAGATTACTTGTGCCCTGAACTTTATTCAATATTCATGATCCTCTTAGAAAAGTGATCAGACAAACCCAAGTATGGTAGATACCTATTGCTTTCTATACAACAATGATCTTTGAAAAATTTCCACCAATATTAGCAAACACATTATAGAAATTGTGGTTGGTATTATGGCAGTTATGGAAAGCAGCATGGCCTAGAAGAAAAAGCACAGAACTGGAAATCTGGGGACCTGGAGTCAAATCCCCAATCCACCTGTCTGCTGTGTAACCTTGGGCAAGTTAGTTACTCTGTGCTTTATTTTCCTAAATTATATAATGGGGATTAAATATTAGCCTAGTGAGCTCCATGTGGAACAGGGATTGTGTCTGATTCGATTTATTATATCAATCCCAGTGCTTGGAATTCATTCATTCATTCATTCATTCATTCAACCGTGTTTATTAAATGCTTACTTTGTACAGAGCACTGTACTAAGCACTTGGGAAAGTACAATACAACATTCAAGAGTGACAATCCCTGCCCAAAATAAACTCACAGCCTAGAGGTGGGGAGACAGACATCAATACAAATAAATACTCATTAATACAAATAAATAAAATTACAGATATATACATAAGTGCTGTGGGGCTGTGAGGGGGGGAAGAGGAAAGGGAGCAAGTCAGGGTGATGCAGAAGGGAGTGGGAGATGAGGAAAAGTGGCATTTAGTCTGGGAAGACCTCAGCGGAGATGTGCCTTCAGTAAGACTTGGTGGGGGGGAGACTAATTGTCTGTAGGATTTGAAGATGGAGGGTGTTCCAGCCAGAGGTAGAACATGAGCTAGTCTGGCAGAGAGACAGGCGAGATCGGGGCACAGTGAGAAAGTTACCACCAGAGGAGTGAAAAATGCAGGCTAAGTTGTAGAAGGAGAGAAGCAAGGTGAGGTAGGAGGGGGCAAGGTTATGTTGTGCTTTAAAGCCAGTGGTAAGGTTTTTGTTTGATATGGAGGTGGTTAGGCAACCACTAGAGATGTCCTGAACATTTCTGTAGAAACATGATCTGGGCAGCAGAATGAAGTATGGACTGGAGTGGGGAGAGGCAGAAAGTTGGGAGGTCAGCAAGGAGCCTGGTGCAGTAATCTAGGTGGGATAGGATAAGTAATAGTATTGATGTGTTAGCAGTTCGGATGGAGAGGAAAGGGTGGATTTTAGTGATATTGTGAAGGTGAGACCGACAGGATTTGGTGACTGATTGAATACGTGGTTGCATAAGAGAGAAAAGTCAAGGACAGTGCCAAGGTTACTGTCTTGTGAAACGGGAAGGATGGTGGGACCGTCTACAGTATAGGGATGGTAAAGTCCAGGAGAGGACAGGGTTTAGGTGGGAAGATAAGGTCCCCTGTTTTGGACATGTTAAGTTTGAGGTGACAGGAGGACATCCAAGTAGAGATGTCCTGAAGGCAGGAGGAGATGCGAGCCTGGAGAGAGGCATAGAGATCAGAGGAGGAGATGTAGATTTGAGTGTCATCTGCATAGATGTGGTTGTTGAAGCCGTGGGAGCAAATGAGTTCTCCAAAGTAATGAGTGTAGATGGAGAAAGAAGGGGACCCAGAACTAAACTTTGAGGAATCCCCACAGTTAGGGAGTGGGATGTGGAGTGGGAGGCAGAGGAGGAGCCCTTGAAGCAGACTGAGAATGAACCCAGAGAGATAGGAGGAGAACCAGGATAAAACAGAGTCATTGAAGCCAAAGTTGGATAATGTTTCCAGGAGAAGGGAGTGGTCCACAATGTCAAAGGCAGCTGAGAGGTTGAAGAGGATTAAGATGGAGTAGAGGCCATTGGATTTGGCAAGAAGGAGATAATAATAATAATAATAATGTTGGTATTTGTTAAGTGCTTACTATGTGCCAAGCACTGTTCTAAGCACTGGAGTCGATATAAGGTAATCAGATTGTCCCACGTGGAGCTTACAGTCTTAATCCCCTTTTTACAGATGAGGTAATTGAGGCATTGAGAAGTTAAGTGACTTTCCCAAAGTCTCACAGATAAAAAGTGGCAGAACTGGGATTAGAACTCATGACCTCTGTCTCCCAAGCTCGTACTCTTTCCACTAAGCCACACTGATACTCAGATCATTGGTGATCTTTGAGAAGCCAGGAGAAAACTGGGGGAGAGGAATTTGAGACAGAGGGTGTAGATGACTCGCTCAGTGAGTTTGGAGAGGAATGATAGGAGGGAGATGGGGAGATGGAAGGAACTGTGGGGTCAAAGGAGAGCAAACAGTAAGCACTCAACAAATATCACAATGATTATTTCAAAGAAAGGACAAGGTACAATTTCTGTCCTTCAGGACCTCACAGATGTATTGGAGAAAGCAGGGCAAATTCAAATATCTAAACATGCAAACAGTTATAGGTAAGAAGCAGCAGCGTGGCTCAGTGGAAAGAGCACGGGCTTTGGAGTCAGAGTTCATGGGTTCGAATCCCGGATCGGCCACTTGTCTGCTGTGTGACTTTGGGCAAGTCACTTAACTTCTCTGTGCCTCAGTTCCCTCATCTGTAAAATGGGGATTAAGACTGTGAGCCCCACGTGGGACAACCTGATTCCCCTGTGTCTACCCCAGCGCTTAGAACAGTGCTCGGCACATAGTAAGCGCTTAACAAATACCAACATTATTATTATTAGGTATCCAGTTTTAATTTTGAGAATGGGGATGAGGAGAGTGTTCAAGTGGAGAATGAGGTTTCTGGGGCTAGGTCCCACAGTTCATTAATATGCATGAGGGGTGGGGAAGAAACAGGCAGGGAAGGGAGAGAGGAAAAGAAGCAGAGGGATTCTGGCAGAAAGAAAAACAAAGACAAAACTAGAGAGATAGATAAAATATAAAGAGATACAGAAATAGAAAAATGCAGAAACAGGGATGGAACAGGCAGAAATCAGTCTATCAATCAATCACCTTTGTCTTTGTCAGAGGCTGACAAAGACAAAGATAATCAACCAGACAAGCAGTATCATTTATTGAGCACATCTTGTACTGGACACTTGAGAAAAGACAGTACAGGTAAAGGTTAAAATTTAATTGGGGAATCTGGCAGGTACAAATTATTTACAATGAATGAGAGCAAGAGCAAAAATAAAGCTGTGACTTGTAAGAAAAGAAAATGAAAGTCATAGAGGTGTACAAATAAGGAGAGTGTGGGGGGTAATATATACATAAATGCTAAGAATGGCTGGGTGCACAAAGATTCATATACAGTCTTCTAGTCTGTAAACTCCTTGTGTCAGAGAACATGTCTACCAACTTTGTTGTATTTTACTCTCCCTTATGTATGTGTAGCTATGGACTGGGTAGTGGAAATTAATCTGATCACTCTTTTTGACTGTCTCCCAGATGCCCACTAATATACCACATCTTTTGAGATTTTGCTTCCTTGTGTCTTTAAAGTGTTTCCTGAAGGACAACAGATATACTAGGCATTTGGGATTATGCAATAGAAGAAAAAGATGTGGTCTATGCTACAGACAAATTTACAACCTAATGGGGGCATGGTGGGGGGAGAGAATAAAAGAACACAGATTGCCAAATGGAACAGAAACTAAAAGAGTAGAATTGATGAACATGGTAATAAAATATGAAATAAGCAATTAAGTAAGTACATGAATGACAAATAAACACATTAGTGCAAAAGTGGGACTGGGGAGTTGTATGATTAGGCGTGGCTCAGTGGAAAGAGCATGGGCTTTGGAGTCAGGGCTCATGAGTTTGAATCCCAGCTCTGCCACTTGTTGGCAGTGTGACTGTGGGCAAGTCACTTAACTTCTCTGTGCCTTAGTTCCCTCATCTGTAAAATGGGGATTAAGACTGTGAGCCCCACGTGGGATAACCTGATTCCCCTATGTCTACCAGCGCTTAGAACAGTGCTCGGCACATAGTAAGCGCTTAACAAATACCAACATCATCATCAATCAGGGGCTGTTTCCTTGAGAAGGTGGTACTTCAGAAGGAATTTAAAGCTGGGAAAACTTATGGAAGGAGTTTGAAGTATGGGGTTGAATGGAAGAGTTGAGAATTAATGGAATTTCTTGAGTACTTACTATGTGCAAACCACTATACTAGACATTTGGGAGAGTGTGATAAAATGGAGCTGGTAGACTCAAAAGGTCCTGGGTTCTAATTCCAGCTCTGCCACATGTCTGCTGTGTTACTTTGGGCAAGTCACTTCACTTCTCTCAGTTTCCTCATTTGCGCTTAACAAATACCATTATCATTATTTATGGTATTTGTTAAGTACTCATTATGTGCCAGACACTGTACTAAGTACCAGTGTAAATACAAGATAGCCATATTGGACATAGTCCTTAACCCTCATAGGGCTCACAGTCTTAATCCCCATTTTATAATTGAGGTAACAGACACAGGGAAATTAAGTGTCTTGCCCAAAGTCGCAAAGCAAGCAAGTGTCGCAGCTGGGATTAGAATTTGGGTATTTAACTGGGGCCTCCATCTGGAACACAACCTATCACAAGGGAAGATTGAAAAAAGTGGAGTGGGCTAGTTAATTTAGGTGGACCTGCCCCTTGGTCATTTTAAATTAGCATTGTCGCTATGTGATCCTTGGGACAGGATGGAGGAGAAAAGATCTTCCTGAGGAGCAAGGGTAATAGGAGAGAGTTAAGGAAATGTTCCTCAGCAGTTCTACCCTGATATTCAAATATCTGGAGGGAAGGATTCAGAGGGCAAGGTCTTACAATTCCCTAAAGGAGCTGATAGGAATGGACTGGAGATGTACAGGACAGTAGAAACGTTCTGAAAATGTAGTAAATGTGTTAGAGGAAAGGAAAAGGTGTTTGGGGATTGAAAGCCTATTTTATTTGAGACATCAGAAGTGCTGTCAATCCCTCTATTAAAAACCTAGTTAGATCTCTAAACTCCATGTATGCCTTTGGAAGGAGTTGAACATTTCCTGTGTGGCAGACGGGGGCCTTTGCCTAGGAATAAGCCAGAGAGGAAGTGAGATAATAATCCTCTGAGCTTTCTGCAGCCAACCTCAGCAGGGAGACCAACTGTCTGCACACCAAGTAGTCCCCTTCCTATTTTGGGGTATCAAACCAAAAGGTGGTTGTAATAGCCTAAAGGATGGAAGATTAGGTTCTGCTTGGCAGAGATCTCCAATTCCCACCCATTCCTGGAAGGGAAAACCCAGAGCATTTACAGGCCTTGAGGATATCAAATGGCAGTGGCAGTCCTCCAGTGTGGCAGTGGTTTTGAAGGCTATTTTGGCTGGGAGAGAGGCTGAGGATACCCCCCAGTTCACCTCATTGTAAGACATTGTTTTAATGAGAAATAAGGAGTTAAAGGAAGAGAGTTCATAAGTAGTTAAAATGGACTGACACACTGGAAAGAAACAAAAAGATTGTTTCAAGCCAATAATTTCTCTAACATTTGATCTGGAATTCACAACACCAGGCCAGGAACCAATTTATAATATCTGCAACTGCTGGAAATTCAATGATCCCAATAAATATTGGAGTTGAGCAATAATCAATTATTATTTTTAATACCATCAGTAACACTAGCAATAATAATAATAATAGTATTTGTTGAATGTTTATTCTGTGCCAAGCACTATTCTGAGCACTGGAATAGATACAAAATAATCCAGTCAGACACAGTCCCTGTTCCACACGGGGCTCACAGACAAAGAGAGAAGAAGAACAAGTATTTAATCCCTATTTTACAGGTGGCAAAATGAGACACAGAGAAGTTTTGTGACTCTTCCAAGATCACACAGCAGCAGTTGACTGTTTCCCTTTACAGTGCTAATGAACTACAAATACAGTGAGGCTACATGATCCTGTGAATTTGATTGAAGCCAGTTTGCAAAAACCTACCATGAAAAGCATATCTCAGATAGCACTGCAACCAATTAATGGTCATTTTATGTCCTCCTATTCTTTTGTTGTGTTCTATTCAAATCACTTTCTAGAACATTCCAGTCCAGCAGAAATTCCATGAATGTAGTAATGAAAGCATGGGTTGAAACCCCTAAAATCAATTATTAGGAGACACTGCTTGTTGCGGGGGGAGATTTTGTCATCATTTGAAGTTTCTGAAGACTGGGGAAATGTATTCTGAATGGTATTTTAGAAAGATGACCTGGGCAGCAGAGTGTTCTGCAGACCAAAGAGGAGGCAGGTTGAGGACAGGGATGCCCATGAGGAGGATGAAGAATACAGACAAACCCTGAGACAGAATTAGACAAACAGAGAAACAGAAAAAAAGAGACCATATGAGATACAGAGCACCAGAAAAAACTGGAGAAGGAAGATATGGGCATGTAGAAACAAGCACGTAACTGTTCTCTGCTAGTTACTGCTATCATATCCAACTCATCCCAACCTGAACATGAGGGAGTAGTAGTAATAATATTTATTAAATGCTTACTACATGCAATATTAAGCACTGGGGAAGTTTCAAGGGAAACAGACTACACTGGTCCCTGTCCCATATGCTCACAATCTAAGTCAAGGAAAACTGATCAAGTAACAGCATTGCCTCTTGACCCAATCCACTTAGGAGATCCCAGCCTAGGCAGTCTAATCAACATTCACATTAATGTTAAGAAGGGAACAGAACAAATCAGCATATGCCTCGCTCTGGGTTGATTAACTACAAAAAAAGAAAAAAGCCCCATTGCTATAGGCCTAAGACTTGGACTCTATCTTGTTTGCCCAAGTTGCCACTTGCTCGAAATGAGCACACCATGTCCATCAAGTATCTTTCATGTCTCTTGGATCTAGCAGGTGCTTTTGGGCAGTTTCTTACAATGAGATAAAATAAGTGGAAAGAATCCAACCCCAATGTAATAAGCTAAACAAGGTGGAGAACAGCCACCCCAGACCCCATAAAAATCCATACCCTGGAAACATCCCTTTTGTAGTGGGATGAGACATCTGTTAGCTGGAAACACTTTCCTCTACTCAGAGGATGGGATTCCCACTCTGCAATGGCACTGCTAGGAAGATAGTGAGCCTAGTTGGTGGTAGTCACTTAAATAGACTCTTAGCTTTGCTGTGGACATTTTGAATCTAACACTGTGCTTGAGGAATTCAGTGTACTTGAGGACCTAGGTGAGGTTAGTTGCTTCTCTCCAGCTTTTTGCTTGCTATTGCTACTGACCCTTTTAGGGATTTGTGTGTATGAGTGGGACCAAATCAAGAAATCAAGATATCTATTTTAGTGTGTCTAGACTTGTTCTGTCCACCTCCTCATTGTCACAAGTCCCTTTCTCCCCTGGCTCATACCAACCAGGACATTCCTGGATCGGGGGAGCCTCCGTGACACATAGTAAAAGACAAACCACAATTCTGATCACCAAGCTTGCTGTAAAAAGTTTTTTTTATACTTAGTTTTACCAGCATGCAAGGGAGTAACACATACGCACACTCTCATTCACTCCACTCTCCCAAGGGTCCAATACCAGTCGGTGGTCAAAGGAGTCTGTTCTGCCAATGCTTCTTCTTTCTGCTTCCAAGTGCTGCTGCCTTCTGCTGCTCCCGAATGTTGCTCTCCTGCTACTTCTGTTGCTCCAGTTCTGCTTCCTTTGGGCTTCTCTGCATGCTTCTGCCCCCTTCTGCATGCTATTGCTTCAGTGCGGTCTTCTCTACATGCCCCTATCTGCATGTCCCCTAGCAATTCACAAAAGCCCCTTTTGTCTACCTTAGGCATCACAGCTGCTGCCCTACGTGGAAGGTCCAGGCCCAGTATCGGGTAGAACAGGGAGAGAAAGCCATGCCTCCCTCCATGTTCCACCTCCATTGATCCATAATCACCTGCCCCCAAGTAGAGCTCAGAAGCATCTTCATAAAGTCTCCCCCTTGCTGATGTTCACTGTTGGAAAATATCCCAAGTAATGAGTCAGGTTAGACCAGGCTTTTATTCATTTTGTTGCAACAAAAGGTCAGTGGCTATTTGGTAGCCAAAGACAAAGAACTGAGGATGAGCCCATCCTTATATTTCCTGCTGGTCCCGCTTCCCTGGGTGACACAGCACCAAGTCCCTCCCTCTAGTCTGACCCTTCCCCTCAAGTCCCATTTGTTCATTTGCTGGAGTGGCATATCACGTGCTGCTCTGCCCTGGTTTGTTGTTGTCTTCATTAGCCTCTCATTATGCACCAACCTACTTCATTATCGGCTTTGGGTCATCCAGTGGACACTCTGTGACTGAAGAAGTCTTCAGCAAGATGTCTTCTACAACCGTAGGTGTTGGGTTTCAAGGCTATGGGTTTATGGCCAGTAATTCACTGCTGTCAAGTTTGTTGATAATTTAGGGTCTCAAGGCTGTGGGTATCAGTTAGGAATTAACTGATGCCGGAGTTGCTGATAATTTGGGGTCTCAGGACTATGGGTGGCAGTCAGTGATTTGTTGTTGCTAAGGGTGCAGATAAGGTAGATCATGGCCTTGTCAGTCACTGTTTTCCTAGGTGGAACTCAACACAACTAATCAGTATATATATTCAGTGACAGTACTGCATATACATGAGCTAATCAGTATACATAGTCAGTGACAGTAATACTACTACTACTAATAATAATGATGGTCTTTGCTAAGCACCTATATACATGAGCAGGGTTAAGGCTTGATCACATCACAAGATCACAAACAGTCACTAACAAGGCAGTTTGTTGTGGGCTCACCACATGTAGCTTATACTGGTGGGCTTCAGTGGAATCTGGAAACCCTGGTCTAATTGACAGGTGACACCCATAGAGTGTATGAGAGGGTATGAAAGAAATAGGCAGACCAGGGTGAGGAACGCTCCTTAATCCAAAGACAAAGGGAACTCATGGCAAACGACAAGAAGACTGTATGTGTCTTAGGCACTATCAAGTCAGGAGGCCAATTCTGACAACTAATTGTAAAGGGCTGCTGAGACACATGATTAAGCTGCTGTAACCCTGACAGATACCCCTCTCGGGGTCACATCCAGAGAGTTTCCAGTACTCTACCGTCTCGACTATAGGAGGGAGAGTCAAGCAGAGGCATATCCATTCCATTCCTAGCTTGGGCAGTGGCTAGTGAGTGGAAGGCAGTCTGCTACAAGTCAAAACTCACCTGTTCTGGGTAGTAGTGGTATGGGAGAACATCAAGGATGGAGACTCAAGTTTACTGCGAAGAAGGAGGCAATGGTAAACCATTTCTGTATTTTTACCAATATAACTCTATGGATACACTCCCAGAAGTATTGCAAATGGTGGTGAGGTGGTCTGGGAGAGTTGTGTCCATAGCATCACTATAGGTCAGAGATGACTTGACGGCATAAAACAAGGTGAGCTCTGGCTAAAAGACTCTTTACGTGGACAGATGTAGCTAGCAATAATATGCCCTTGAGAGATCACTTGAAGCCCCTTTAATAGGTCTGAAGCACCTTTTGTTTAGCAGATTTACCTGAACAGACATGAACATTGAGATCACATTTTTAATAATGTCTCTGTATTAAATAGGTCCAAATTTAGGACAATTTAATACAGTCCTTGCAAATACCAGACTCATCATAATTGATCATAAAACATCTCTCCTCAAGTAAGCCTTTGATCCCAAATCTTAGGAACTTCCAAATAAAGTAACTTTTTCAAAGACGAAGTTAATTACCTCTGCTTTCTTTAGCTCTTATTTTAGGATGAGAAGTGGGTTGAGTTTTCATATAAACTTAGAGGGTCCCCAAATGGACAAGGATAAGACAACAGAATTGTAAATGTAATCATCCCATCTTAGAAGAAATCAACACAAACAATACCAAAATTCAGTTTCAGATGACAGTAATTGCAAATACAGAACACATATTTTGAACTTTGCATGAAGATGATTTGAAGAACTCCACCAGGAAAGCTAATCACAAAACATGTGATGGTAAACTTGATAAAGTACTCTCTCCATCCCTGCTTTCATAACCACCTTTCTAATCTTGTTTCCTCCCACATTTTGTAGTGCTTCAGCAAGGACTCACAAATGGGTTTTGAGGATTCAGCTGGCTAATTAAAGTAAGTCACAGTGTCAAGAGCACTGCAGCTGGTTCTCTCAGCCACCTGACCTACTTAAGCTTGATGAATTTATTAAAGGCAGAGAGAAACACAGGCCAAAGTGTCTTTTGGTGCCAGGATCTATTTTTATCAGTTGGGAGAGATATTCATTTTCCTTATATAAACACATAGAAAAGGAAAGTGAGAGGGCAACTGAAAACTAAAACTATCAGCTTTCACCTAATTTATTGTTTCTGAAGGCATTTGAAGCTCTCCTTGTAGCATGATTATCAATCCTTCTCACCAAAAAAACCCCACAGAAACTGTAAGTAATGCAGTAAGCATTTGTCATGGTACCAGATAATCATACTTATTTCATCCTTAGTTCTGAATGAAATAGTCTCTGCAATTCAATCCAACTATTCTCAAATAATGCTTGGGTCACGTATCACTCCTAGTCCAGCAGTGTTGCCAAATTCCTCAATAGTGTCTTGCCCAATTAAATAACATTTAGTTTTGGGTTTTCTGGCTTTGTGCAAACACGTTAGTTTCTTTGGCAATTTATGCCTCAAACAAGCAGACCCTCCCTAATTATTAGATAGCCCTGATAATTTTCCATTGACATTATTTTCCTTGGGCTTCTGAATTTGTGCCCCTAGAAATCTCTTCTGAATCCTGATAGGCTTCTCTCAGAATGTACTGTGAAGGAAACTCCAATAACCTCTTGGCGAAATATTTTTTTCTCCTCACCTTTGCCTAACACATAGGGCATTTTCAGGACAATGGGGAGAATAATGATTACTTGTTTGACCACTACCTACTTCTCAAAATGTATTTATTTTGCCCCTTCCCCAATAGTTTATACAGCCAAATTTTAACTGAGGCTTCAAATATTTTTTGTGGCATTCATAATCATAATAAATGCACTTAGAAACACTTTACATTTAATATTACATCTTCAGGAATGCCATATGGTAATTCATTTATCTACCATACTTTTCTTTCTGTAATAAGTGCCAAGTATACTATTATAATATTGTATGCTGTAGAAAATTAAAAATACCAACTAACATCAATAAGATATGCTCACCCAAGCGAAAAACAGAATATGACCTTTAGTCAATCACATTACCAAACCCTAATTGCATTTAAATCTATAGGAAAATGTACCCCATGATAAGACTTGTGAAATAGCCCCACAATTTCAAGGAAAATATTGCCCATGTATTCTGGTGGTATGGCTAAATATAAAATTGTCCCTAAGCTAAGTCCCTAACTTTGCACTGGTTGTCAAAATATTCAGGCTTCCTTTGAAGGAGAGCTAAGGGGACTAAAGGAAGTGGGGAAAGGAAATAAGAAAACCTTACCCAGGGAATGACATTTTCCAATGATAATCATAGTAATTTGGGAATATGTTAAGGCAAACACTGTACTAAGCACTGGGGTAGAATCAAGGTCAACAGATGGGTCTCACATGGGTCTCACAGTCTGAGGGGGAGGGAGAAAAGATATTTTACAGAAGAGAAAACTGAGACACAGAGAAGTTAAATGATTTGCCCAAAGTTAAAATTTGCTTTTCAAGGCTCTCTCTGTAAGCATTCAATGTCTTACCCACCCACTTCTTCTCACTCTGCAGTTTTCATTCCTACAACCTGAACCATCTTACTCTCCCTTTCTCTCATCTGTTGTCTCATTCCTGACACCTTTGCATATCCTGCCCCCCTCCCCACCCACCACACTTATTGCCTGGAACTCCCACCACATTCAGATTTGCCAGACCTTTATCTTTCCCATCTTCAAACCCTGCTGAAATAGCACCTCCTTGAAGATGCATTCCCCAACTAAATGTCTTCTCCCAAGTCATATTATTCCAAGTGTAACCTCAGTACTTGGGTACTCACAGTCCCAGAGCACCTCCATGTATATATGGATTTATGTAGTCTAGTATTTAAACACTTAAGCATTTACTCAAAATTTCAAATTAATTTATTCACTAAAATTCTCCAATACCCCCTACACCCTCAAACAATTGATCTGCAACTAGCTCTCTCTTCCACCATTCCCACCCAAACTCCTTGAATGAGTTGTTTACATTCATTTCTTCCCCACCTGCTCCATCCTTGACTCTTTGCAATCTGGCTTCAGCCTCTTCCATGCCACTGAAACTACTCCCTCTCCAAGGTCACAAATAACCTCCTCCTCCCCAAATCTAATGGACACTACTCCATCATGATAGAGAAGCAGTGAGTCCTAGTGGATGGAGCACAGGCTTGGGAGTCTGAAAGACTTGGGTTCTAATTGTCTACTATTTGCTGTGTGATCTTGGGCAAGTCACTTAACTTCTCAGTGCATCTGTTATCTCATCTGTAAAATGGGGATTATGACTGTGAGCACCATGTAGGACATGGACTATGACAAATCTAATTAGTCGGTATCAATCTAGGGCTTAATACAGTGCTTAGCACTTAGCACTTAAATACCATTTAAAAAAATCCTTCTTGATTGCTCAGCAGTTTTGTATCTGTGGACCACTTCCTTCTTCCAAAAATATATGATGCATGCTCACCCTAAAACCTCCCCTGTCTCTCCCCATTGCCTGTTCCTTCCTGCTCTTCAACTCTCCCATCCCATCTTTCCTAGCAGTATCTCTAGAGGAGATCTCCTGCCTTCTCTCAAAATCCACCCCCTTCACCTGTGTATCTGATGCCATACTTGAGCACCTTATCAAAGCACTTATCTCCTCCATTCTGCCCTCCCCAACTGCCTTCTTTCACTGTTTCCTCTCCAATGGCTTCTTCCCCACTCCTTTCAAACATGCCCATGTTTCTCCTATCCTAAAAACCCCTCCCTTGTCCTCAAGGCTCCTTCCAGTTTTCTCCTTAACTCCGACCATTCCTCTTCTAAGTCTTTGAGCAGGTTATTCACATCCAGTGGTTCAAGTTCCTCTCCTCCGATTCTCTCCTCGACCCCTTCCAATCTGGCTTCCACCCCCTTCACTCCACAGAAACCTCCCTCTCAAAGGCCACCAATGCCAAATCCAATGGCTTCTACTCCATCCTAATCCTCCTTGACATCTCAGCTGCCTTCAACACTGTGGACCACCCCCTTCTCCTGGACACATTATCCAACCTCGGTTTCACTGACACAGTTCTCTCCTGGTATTCCTCCTATCTCTCTGGCAGCTCAGTTTCAGTCTCTTTCATGGGCACCTCTTCTGCCTCCCACTCCCTAATTGTGAGGGTCCCTCAAGGTTCAGTTGTGGGTGCCCTTATATTCTCCATCTACACCCACTCCCTTGAAGAACTCATTCACTCACATGGCTTCAACTACTATCTCTATGAGGATGATATCCAAATCTACATCACCAGCCCTGATCTCTCTCCCCATCTGCAGTCTCACATTTCCTCCTGCCTTGAAGACATCTCTACTTGGATGACTTCTCATCACCTCAAGCAGCGTGGCTTAGTGGAAAGAGCACAGGCTTGGGAGTCAGAGGACGGGGGTTCTAATCCCAGCTCCTCCACTTGTCTGCTGTGTGACCTTGGGCAATCCACTTAACTTCTCTGTGCCTCAGTTCCCTCATCTGTAAAATGGGGTTTATGACTGTGTGACAACCTGATTCCCTTGTATCTACCCCAGTGCTTAGAAGAGTGCTTGGCACATAGTAAGCGCTTAACAAATACCATAATTATTATCATTATTATTTCCTAAAGCTTAATATGTCCAAAACAGAACTCCTTATTTTCCCACTCAAACCCTGACACATTCCTGACACCTTCTCACTGTGCCTCGATTCATTTTTTCATTCAATCATATTTATTGAGTGCTTATTTTGAGCACTGTACCAAGAATTTTGGAGAGAGCAATGCAACAATAAACAGACACATTCCCTCCCATCTTGTCTATCTTGCTGCTGACCTCTCACCCACATCTTACCTCTTTCCCGGAATGACCTCCCTTCTCAAATCTGACAGACAATTACTCTCCCCCAGTTCAAAGCTTTATTAAAGGCACATATCCTCCAGGAAGCATTGCTAGACTAAGTGCCCCCATTCCTCATCTCCCACTCCCCTCTGCACTGCCCTGATTTGCCCCCTCCCCATCCCACGGCACTTATGTACATATCTGCAATTTATGTATTTGTATTGATGTCTGTCTCCTCTCCTCTGGACTGTAAGCTCACTGTGGGCAGGGAATGTGTCTCTGTATTGTTGTATTGTACTCTTCCCAAAGCTCAGTACAATGCCGTACACACAATAAGTGCTCAATAAATGATTGATGACTGACTGACTTCGTGTGACTGACTAAATTTTGGCTTCATTGACACTGTCCTCCTCTGGCTCCCCTCCTAACCCTTTGGCCATTCCTCCTCAGTCTCTTTCACAGATTCCTTCTTTGCCTCTGACCCCTTTACTGTGTAGGTCCCTCAAGGATCAGTTCTGGGTCCTCTTCTATTCTCTTTTTAGAGCAACTTACTTGATGGGGGAAGGAGGTTGGTGACAGACACATATAGAAAACATAGAACAGTGAAAACACAAAATGAACTTAAAAGACAGGGATGGGGAAAAATACGAAATAAAAGAAAAGTTATAGGGAATGTGGCTTGAAGAACAGAGGTTCAAGTTTTTCAGGACTCAGAGTTTAAAAGTCACAGTCACTAGTGTCTTCCCCAGTGGTGGCGTCTTCTGTAGTCTCCAATCTGTGGAGGTGATGTCTGCTTCCACTGCTGCTTCTGCTGCTGCTGTTGATTCTTCCAACACTACTTCTGTCCTTCCCATGGAAAGTTGGGAAGGAAGCCCCAGAATGACACAGCTAGGGTAAGCTTGGAAAACCAGCTAAGAGGTTTGGTGATATGTGGTTTGGGAAACTGAGGTGTATCCTGCAGCTATTTCTATTCTTCCTGTGGATACTGAGTGAGGCAGGTCATTTGTTGTTTTAGTGTTCTGTTACTTCATCACTTCTTATATATTTGTCTCCAGTTCCTTCTCCCTCCTTATATTCTTAGGCTGAGAATGCCTTGAGGGCCAAGAACAATGCCTAATTTCCATGTTGTATTTTTTCCCAATGCCTAGTACAGTGCTCTGAGCGAAGTAAAAAACAAATATTATTACTACATGAGAGAACGCATATTTTAATCCTAATTTACAAATGAGGAAACTGAGGCACAGTTCAGTTAAGCAAATTTCCCAAGGTCACCAAGGAGGCAAGTGTTGGAGGTAGAACCCTGGTATTCTCAATCCCAGTCCTATGCACATTCTACTAGGCAACACTGCCCTTTGGATGTCTAGGAAAGAAAAATTAAAATACCAACATAATGAAAGAAATGAGCTAAGTGATTTCCTGACTGTAGGAGGGGACATGTTCCCATTGATCCTCTGAAAGTTCTATTTAATTCTCCCATTTACAAATATGTAGGTAAATAAACTACAATGTGTGAAACAATTCTGCTGAACTGGTCCCAAGTGTTCACCATAGTCAATGATCTAATCTAGAAGGAAATGAACTCTTTCTACCTGATTAGATGGAATTAGCAGTTAGCACCTGAGGGCTTTTGGAAGCAGTTTTAACTATTTAGTAGGCATTGTTTGATTCTGTCTCTCTTTGAATTTCCCTAGGAAATGCTATCTCAAGTAATCTGTTGGGACTAGCTTCTTTCACCATAAAATCTGTGCATCCTTCTGCAGAAGATTCATTACTGAGGAGCCCATGGTTAGAAAATACCAGAGAAACACATAATTATTATTGCCTCAAAATTAATAAAAACTAATAAATTGCTACAAACTTACAATAATCAATCAGTTGAATTTCTTGATAGATTTACAGTATTTATTGATTTATTTACATTAATTTAAACATAGTGATGCAAACTTTATTTGCAAAACATATATCCTAATCCTTCTATAGTGAAATGTACAAAAAACATATTTTATATAAGAACTGACTATGGCAAGCCAGTGTAGTTGTTGAAGAAGCTGGCTTTACAGTAGAAAATGCTGAGGATAAATGTAATTTTAAAACAATGCTCAATTTGAGGTACAAGTAAGGAGAATGGAAAAAAATAATAGCTTGAGAGCTGGAAATAGTAAGCTCAACATTCAAGTAATGGTAGTCTTTATGTTCTTAAAGTGTGTAATGAAATGCTAGTAAGGCATTAATCTTTAACCACATACTCACATGGATAAGATCTTAATATCAGGATGTCATCTTCTGCAAAACGAAGCTCTGTGTGTGTGTGTGTGTGTGTGTGTGTGTGTGTGTGTACATATCTGCTATTAGGTTGAGGAGTCCTACAGACAATGTTGGGGTACTCAAACTCTATGTTTGTGGAAGTCTGGAAGGAGCTGTGGACTAGGCAGTTCCTGGCGATAATCCAAAAAATGCAGGTATCAGGAGTCACACAATGGTGAATAGAACACTAAAGGATGATGGGATCAGAACCCTGTTTAGACTGTGAGCCCATTGTTGGGCAGGGATTGTCTCTATCTATTGCCCAATTGTTCATTCCAAGTGCTTAGTACAGTGCTCTGCACATAGTTAAGCTCTCAATAAATATGATTGAATGAAGGAATGAATGAACAGGTACAAGCACATGGGAGAAGGGACTGTAGGGCTACAAAAAAGAATAGATCATACCATCTCCACCTGGAAAACTATTGATATTGGTGATATTGAAAGGGCAGGAAAACTTCTCCCAGATAATCAGCCAAAGAAGGTCATACTAGCTAACTTGAACATGACCCTTTTGCAAAAGCTGTACAGACTCCCAACCAGGGGACACCTTGGAATATGCAAACACACCTTAGAAACACCCAAGACTACCTGGACTAATGTCAGAGGAGAGGAGGCCCACCTTCAGGGTGGAACAGGGGAGAGGCAAGGAGTATTGAGTGTTATAAACAAGGGTTCAGGGGGCAGTGGTCTTTGATCTGCGGGCTGGAGTCCGCTGTCCCGAAATGAGTGTAATGCTGAGCAAGTAAACTGCATTACTGTGGACCTCTTGAATTGTTGTTCCACTCTTGGATTAGTAATTAATTAGTTCTTACTGCCTTTATGGGGATTCTCTTATGAGAACTCCTCTATGTTGCTGATGGGAGGTGGTTTTCGACAAGAATATCTACAAGTATATTTGCATTGTATTCCATCCAGTTACCCTGTTTATAGAACAACCACAAACATCCCAGGGTGCATAAATCCCTCCTTTTTTATAATAATAACAATAATGATGGTATTTGTTAAGCACTTACTATGTTCTAAGCGCTGGGGTAGATACAACATAATCAGGTTGTCCTATGTGGGGCTCACAGTCTTAATCCCCATTTTACAGATGAGGTAACTGAGGCTCAGAGAAGTTAAGAACTTAAGACCAAAGTTACATTGCTGATAAGTGGCAGAGCTAGGATTAGAACCCACAACCTCAGACTTCCAAGTCTGTGCTCTTTCCACTAAGCCATGCTGCTTCTCAACCATCATATCACTAAAGACAACAAGGAATTTAAAGAAAGAAAGCAAAATATTTGGCCAATTAGTTAAAAAGAGTAAAATTCATTGAAAATATTAAACTGCAATAATTTGTACCCATTTGTAATTCACAGTTAATTTAAGCAGTAAATACAAGATGCTTCTTTTATAAATTTGTTCTATAAAACACAAATTCAATAATTTTTCTGAAAGATTTTGAAGGTAGGACAACTCATTTCTATACTTTGATTTGCACTTATCTCTAGGGACATAAAAAACTGGTTTAGGTTACAAGGGAAAGTAATTAGACAATCTTCCCTTGGTCCCCAGAGAGCACCAAAGACTTTATATTGTTTTTTGAATGCTTAGTTTAAAAGAGGGCAGGATTAAATGACCAAAGTAACTGAATCATTTTACAAATTTCCCAAGAGATGTAACCTCAAACCCAACACTGTACAAAGTAGTTTAGACTGTAGTTTTTAAGCCATTAACACCTTTGTATCCTTCAATAATTCCAATACTAGAAGGGATAATGCCTTTATTTAAGATCCTACTACTCTTTTAAAAATGTGAAATCACTGTAAGTATTGTAATATTTCAAATAATTCAATATATTCCAAAAGAGCATGAGACCCTAACAATTGCCATTCCTGAGGTAGATCAATGGTTCATTCAACTTAGTATTATACTTTTACATTTACCATTAGGCGAAGGGCCTGCATTCCTTCATTATCTAGCTGCCACTGGGCTTTCTGAGAGGAGCTATTCATTCATTCATTCATTCAATAGTATTTATTGAGCGCTTAGGATGTGCAGAGCACTGTACTAAGCGCTTGGAATGTACAAGTCGGCAACAGATAGAGACAGTCCCTGCCATTTGACAGGCTTACAGTCTAATTGGGGGAGACAGGCAGACAAGAACAATGGCAATAAATAGAGTCAAGGGGAAGAACATCTCATAAAACAATGGCAACTAAATAGAATCAGGGTGATGTACATCTCATTAAACAAAATAAACAAAATAAATAGGGTGATAAAGATATATATATATATTTGATCGGACGAGTACAGTGCTGAGGGGGTGGGAGGGGAGAGGGGGAGGAGGAGAGGGAAAGGGGGGAGAAGAGGGTTTAGCTGCGGAGAGGTGAAGGGGGGGTAGAGGGAGCAGAGGGACAAAGGGAGGGAGCTTAGTCTGGGAAGGCCTCTTGGAGGAGGTGAGTTTTAAGTAGGGATTTGAAGAGGGGAAGAGAATTAGATTGTCTGAGGTGAGGAGGGAGGGCATTCCAGGTCCACGGGAGGACGTGGCCCAGGGGTCGACGGCCGGATAGTCGACACCAAGGCGCAGTGAGGAGGTGGGTGGCAGAGGAGTGGAGCGTGCGGGGTGGGCAGTAGAAAGAGAGAAGGGAGGAGAGGTAGGAGAGGTACTTCCCAGGCAGAGCCAAGCTCGTGAGAGATGCTCTGCTGGACACTGGGGCCTATTCTCCTTCCAGCTGCTGCTGTTCTTGCCTGAGACTTGAGGACACTTGGTTAGTGGGACTATTTATCAATACCGGTGTGAAACTAGCAAGACAAATAATGGGCTAGATTTCTGATTGTGGAATAAATTTTAGTTTTGTCTTTGAACGTCAATCCTTCCCTAGAGAAGCAGCATGGCTCAGTGGAAAGAGCGCGGGCTTGGGAGTCAGAGGGCGTGGGTTTGAATCCTAGCTCTGCCGCTTGGAAGCTGTGTCACTGTGGGCAAGTCTCTTAACTTCTCTGGGCCTCAGTTCCCTCATCTGTAAAATGGAGATTAAGACTGTGAGCCTCATGTGGGACAACCTGATTACCCTGTATCTACCCCAGTGCTTAGAACAGTGTTCTGCACATAGTAACTACTTAACAAATGCCAACATTATTATTATTATTATTGTTAAGTATTCTTGGGATAAATCATTGCTAGTGAATACTGTGTCTGTGAATTCCCTCTCAAAAATGTTCACTGAGTGCTTTATAGCTGTCTCAAAGGCAGGTATGGGGTTTCATTCAGAATCTTGGCCAGATTTCTTAATACCACTATTCTTTTTGACTGTTTTCAACAGAATAGGACTTCTTCTTGCTTAAATTGATTCTCCTGTCCAAACTCCTAGAATGAATATTTTTTTCTCATGGTCTCCACTTCCTCTACTCCAAACCCTTCCTCCACCCCTGCAATCTGGCTTCCATGCCCTCTACTTGACTGAAACTGGTCTTTCCAAAGTCAAAGATGACTTCCTCCTTATCAAATCAATCGATCCTACTCCTCCTAATCCTCCTTGATCCCTTGACTCTTTAGGTACTGTAGACTACCCCTTCTCCTGCAAAACACTTTCTAATCTTGGTTTCTCTGACACTGTCCTCTCCAGGTTCTCCTTCTACCTTTCTGATCACTCTTTCACTGTTTTTTTCACTATCTTCCCCTCGGTGTACCACTCCCTAGCTTTGGAGGTCTCTGAAGGCTCAGTTCTGGATTCCCTTCTATTTATTATCCATATACACCTACTCATCTGGGGAGCTCATTTGCTCTCATGAATTCAACTACCTTCTCTGTGCATATGATTACCAAATCTACCTCTCCAGCTTGAATTCCCTTTGCTCTCTAATACTAGCTTAATCACTCTGCCTCACCTTCATTCATTCATTCATTCATTCATTCATTCATTCATTCATTCATTCACTCACTCATTCATTCATTCAATCATAGTTATTGAGCGCTTACTCTGTGCAGAGCATAAGCACTTGGGAGAGTACAGTACAACTATAAACAGACAATTCACATTCCTTGCCCACAATGAGCTTACAGTCTTGATTCAGGAAGACAGACATTAATACAAATACATTAATTACAGATGTGTACAAAAATGCTGTGGGGCGAGGAGGGGGAATGAACAACAAGAGCAAGTCAGGATGATTCAGAAGGAAGTGGGAGAAGAGGAAAAGGGGACATAGAGAAGGCCTCTTGGAGGAAATATGCCTTCAGTAAGGCTTTGAAGTGGGGAAGAGTATTGTCTATTGGATTTGAGGAGGGAGGGCATTCCAGGCCAGAGGGAAAATGAGGATAAAGAGTCGGTAGTGAAATAGACGAGATAGAGATACAGTGAGAATGTTAGCATTAGAGGAGGACAGCATGTAGACTGTGTTGTAGTAGGAGAGTAGCAAGGTAAGATAGGAGGGGGCAAGGTGATTTAGGGCTTTAAAGACAATGGTGATGTGGAAGTGAATGGGTGATCATTGGAGTTTTTTGAGGAGTCGGGAGACATGTCCTGAACGTTTTTGTAAAAACGTTACCCAGGCAGCAGGTTGAAATATGGACTAGAGTGGGGAGAGACAGGCGGCTGAGTGTTCAGCAAGGGGGCTGATGCAGTAATCCAGGTGGGTAAGATGAGTGATTAAATTAATACTATATTATATTAATAGTTTGGATGGAGAGGAAAGAGCAGAGTTTAGCCATGTTATGAAAGTGGGACTGGCAGTATTTAGTGGTGAATTGAATATGTGGGTTGAATGAGGGAGAGAAGTCAAGGATAACACCAAAGTTATGGGCTTGTGAGAGAGGAAGGATGGTGACTCCATCGACAGTGATGGGAAAGTCAGGGGGGGACAGGGCTTGGGTGTGAAAATAAAGAGTTCTGTTTTGGACATTTTAAGCTTGAGGTGTTGGGAGGTTAACCAAGTAGAGATGTCTTGAAGGCAAGAAGAAATGTGAGACTGCAGAGAGGGAGAGACATCAGGGTTGGAAATGTAGATTTAGGTACCATCTGCATAGAGTTGGTAGTTGAACCCATGTGAGCGAATGAGTTGTCCAAGGGAGGAGGTGTAGATGAAAATTAGAAAGAGACCCAGAACTGAACCTTGAGGCGCCCCCACAGTTAGGGGGTTGGAGGCAGATGGGGATTCTGCAAAGGAGATTGAGAATGAATAAGAGGAGTTTCCAGGAGAAGTGGATTGTTGACAGTGTCATTTCTCTCACTGTTGACTCCTTGATCACGTTTTTTCTTCTGCTTAGAATGCCCTCCCACTTCATATATGATAGACCAGCACTCTCTCATCTTCAAAATAATACTAAACTTCCATCTCCTTTAGGAATCTTTCCCTGGTGATCTCTCATCATCCCTCTCATGCACTTGAAGCCAAGTCCTCTAAGCACTTAGATACTCACATCACCTCTCTCCCCCACAGGACTTATATATATCTGGTTTTTTTTTTCCTCTACCTAAATACATTTTAATACTCCTTTCCTGGACTGAAAGCTCATTGAGTGCAAAGATTTTGTCTACTAACTCTACTGAACTCTTCCAGGAGTTTAGTTTAGTGCTTTATACAGAGTAAGTGCTAAATAAATATTACTGATGTAAACCATTATCAAGTAATGTAAATCATTATCAAGATTCTAAAGATTCTAAAGGAGTGGTCATCATGTTCCTCCTCACCCTGGCTGGGTTGTCCAGGCTTCAGCAACTCCAACATCCTTCCCAATATTCTAAATATTTAGATCTCTTGTCCTCTGTGGCCACTGCTGCTCTGCCTACCCTAATCCAGTGGAACAGGGGTAGTGGTGCGGTATGTGTTTTGGGAGCAGGGGACACTTCTTCCTTGAGAAAAAGAAATGGTGAAGCAGCATGGCCTAGTTAATGAAGTATGGGTCAGAAGGACCTAGGTTCTAATCCCGGCTCCATCACTTGTCTGCTGTGTGACTTTGTGCAAGTCACAACTTCTCTGTGTCTCAGTTCCCTCATCTATAAAATGGGGATTAAGACTATGAGCCCCACATGGGACTGGGACTGTGACCATCACTTTGCTTGTATCCACCCAGCACTTAGTACAGTGCCTAGCACATGGTAAGCACTTAGCAAATACCACAATTATCATTAAATATTATTATTCACAGATCAAGCACTCTGATGGAGAAGGATCTATGGGGGTCTCATAGCCACTGCAACTGCTCAAACCCTACATCTTGCAGAAAGTGCTTCCTGGTTAGGGAAGTTGAGTGAGAGTCCTGCATTTCCCAAACCTTTGTCCAAAGATCAGCTCACCATCAGGGCACCTGCATCAAGATTAATAAAAACAGAGCCGATAAAAATGACTAAAGCAGGAGTTTTGAGTGAATACTTCAGAAGAGAATATATCCAGGATAAATGAAGTAGCCCATTCCCCAGAGAGTCACATACACAACATTTAATTTTGGTGGATTTTCCACACTGATTGCAATCCCACACTGCATGAGGGGTAATTTCTACAGAGTCACTCGGGATAAGAAAAATATGAGAAATGAAGATCAGTTAATCAATCGATAGTATTCACTGAGTGCCTTATATATACTAAGTCCTGCAGGTGGATTTGAGAACACAAAGTGTATAGTAGGTGTAAAAGTGTTAAAGTAGTCATAAGAGAGATTTAACCTGGAGGGAAGAGAAATTCACTGAAGAAGGATGCCTTGAAGAAATATGATTTAAGGATGACTTTGAAGATACTGTGTACAGGAAAATTTGAAGTGGAATGGAATATGAGGCCAGGCGAAGGATGTAAATAAGAAGTCAGTGGCAGGGGAGATGAAAATGAGGCACAATGAATTTGTTAGTTTGAGAGGAATGAAGAGAGTAAGCTGTCTTGCGATAGGAAAAGAGAGTATACCAGTAGGAGGGTGAGCATTGACTGAGTGCCTTAAATCCAGTGGTTAGGAGTTTCTGCAGAACGTAGAGAGAATGGGTAGCCATTGGGAATTCTTGAGAAAATGAGAAATGTGCAGAGAATGACAATTAGAAAGACGATAAGGGCAGGAGCCTAAAGTATGGACTAGAGAAATGAGACACTAGAGGTAGGGAGACCACTGAGGAAGGTAATACGGTTAAGCAAGCCCAGAAATGATCAATGCCTAAATCAAGGAGGGGACTTTTTGGATATAGATGAAGAAGAGGACCCTAGAAATGTTGGGGAAGAAAAACTGAGAGCATTTAGTAATGGATTGAATATGACAGCTGAAAGAAAGGGAGGAATAAAGGATGATGCTAAGGTTTTGGGCTTCAGATTCAGGGAGGATTTTGTTCTGTCAACTTTAGTGGAAAAATTAAGTGAAGAGAAAATTTAGGAGGGAAGATGAAGAGTTTAGATTTAGACATATTATGCTTAAGGTGTTCACTGGACATCCATGGGGAGATGTATTTAAGGCAAGAGAAAATATGAAATTACAGAGGTGAGTGATCTGGCTAGTGAGGTACATTTTCAATTTGTCTGCTTAGAGGTAGTGGCTGAAGCTATAGGAGCAAATTAGCTCTATGTGAACAGTCAGGCCTTAGCCAGACCAACTACATTGTGTAACAAGCCCTCATTTTGCTTGAACAAACACACTACACATCTCCTGGTGCCAACCTAACATCTGTGGGCACCTTTGATTCTGACAACCTACAAGGTCTCTCATGCTGGAGCTGGAGGGCAAGTATTGAGCAATAAAGAACTATTGCCGTCTAGATTCTGAAAACACACAAGGGCATTGAAGCCAGAGGGGTTGGCAGTGAACTATAAGGAAAATTTCTGACTCGTGAAATTCAAGTCTCCAAAAATATGATCCCTTGACAGACATTGGCTAATACTAGCATTGGGGAAGAGGCTTGAGAGATATCAGGGTATATCTAAAGAGGGGTCTTCATGAACTCTTTGTAGTAGGTTGGAATTCTGTCATGCTGACTTGGCAAGTAGCCTCTGCCCGGAGTCGGGACACCCACTCTGTTGGACCCTGCATGGTTCCAAGTGATCTATTGGACCTCCTCGCTGGAGCAAGGAGAGGTGAGTATCCCCACTGGGAGGGATCTCGATTTGGAACAAGGAGAAATGAGTGTCTCAGCTGGGCTACTGGAAGGAATCTTGCATTGGAAGCATAACCCTGGAGGAGACTAATGGCCTCTCTTCTGGTTTCCCCAGCTATTAGAAGCTGGGGACCAGGCTAATCAGTGTGCTTGCTGCTTTTTAATTTGTGAGTAATGCATGAGTGTATTCCTCCCATGTAGGAAGTATTTGTGGGCTGCAGCTAGGCGCTTCACCACAGGCAAGTAACTAATATTCCTCCTGAAAAGTGAAATTCATTTCACCAAGTGGAATAAAATCATCATGGCTCAGCCTTTCTGGCTCCAGTGTCTCACTCTGACCACATAGATCCTTGAACCCATCCCCACGCGATAGGTGACACTCCCTTAGAGGGTGAGTGTAAACTAAGAAGAGAAGAGGACTCTGAACAGATTGAAAAGGAGTGACTGGAGAAGTAAGAAGAAACCAGGGAAAAAACTGTCAAAAAAACCCTGGTTGTACACTTTTCCAGGAAAAGGGGACAGTCCACACTTTTCAAGGGCACCCTAGATGATGAGGTAGATTAGGTAAGAGTCTAATAGATTTGGCAAGGAGGAGGTCACTGGCAATCTAAAAAAGTGTAGTCTCAATGCAATGAAGAAGGTGGAAGTCAAATTTTAAAGGATCTATAGGGAAGGTGAAAGAGAGGAATTGGAGGCAATAGGTGTGTATGAAACATTCAAAGACTTTGGACAGAAATGAGAGTAGCGAAATGTGACTATGTCAGTAGTGAATTAATCAATGGTATTTACTGAGGGCTTATTGTGTGCAGAACACTGTATTAAAAACTTGGGGGCTACTACTACGTTAATGCAAGCACTTATTCTATACCATCTTGATTACTGTGTCAGCCTCCTCTCTGACCTCCATGATTCCTGTCTCTCCCCACTCCAGTCCAAACTTCACTCTGCCGCTTGGATCATTTTTCCACAAAATCATTCAGTCCAAGTTTACCCACACTTCAAAAACCGCCAATGGTTGCCCATCCACATCCAAAACAAACAGAAACTCATTACCATAGGCTTTAAAGCATTCAATCTTCTTGTCCCATCCTACCTTACCTCACTGCTTTCCTACTACAGTCCAGCCCTCTAAAGCCATCACTTTGCTCCTCTAATGCCAACCTACTCACTGTACATTAACCTCATCTATCTCATCGCTAACCTCTCACCTATGTCCTGCCTCTGACCTGGAATGCCGTCCCGCTTCCTATCTGACAATCACTCTCCCCACCTTCAAGACCTTATTAAAAGCATTTTTCATCCAAGAGGTCTTCCCCGACTAAGCCCTCATTTCCTTTTCTCCTACTGTCTTCTGCACTGCCCTTATTCACCCCTCCCTCAGCCCCACAGCACTTCTGTACATTTCTTCTTCATTCTTCAAATGTTGTCGAGGCATTTCCAATTCATAGCGATTTCAGTGGCACATTTTCTCCCAAAAAGTCCCATCTCCTGCCAGTAATTAGCGTGGCTCAGTGGAAAGAGCACGGGCTTTGGAGTCAGAGGTCATGAGTTCGAATCCCAACTCTGCCACTTGTCAGCTGTGTGACTGTGGGCAAGTCACTTAACTTCTCTGTGCCTCAGTTACCTCATCTGTAAAATGGGGATGAAGACTGTGAGCCCCACATGGGACAACCTGATTCCCCTGTGTCTACCCCAGTGCTTAGAACAGTGCTCTGCACATAGTAAGCGCTTAACAAATACAAACATTATTATTAATTCTGGTATATGTTTCCATAGAGTTTTCTTGGTACAAAATACAGAGTGGTTTATCACGGCCTTCTTCTGTGCAGTAAAAACTTAAGTCGCTGCCATTGTCTTATCAACATTTTGATCACCTGATCATCTGCCTTTGACTCTTTCCCATGCTGCTGCCCAGGTCAGGTGAATCGACTTTGTTGCTTTGGCTTAGATCTTTCAATTATAGGTAATCCTGACGAAAGAGTATCTCTCAGTGGCATAGCTCTAAGCTTCATGGGCATATGCAAACTCTCCTGTCACAGTAATTTATTTATGTATATTATAGCACTTAGAACAGTGCTCGGCACATAGTAAGCGCTTAACAAATACCAACATTATTATTATTATTAGTCTGTCTCCCTGCCTAGACTGTTAGCTCATTGTGGGTAGGGAATGTGTCTACCAACTCTGTTGACTGTAGTCTCCCAAATGCTTAGTACAGTGCTCTGCACACAGTAAGTGCTCAACAAATACAATTGATTGGTTGATTGATTGGGAAAGTCCAATATAATAGAGTTGTTTGTTGTGATCCCTGCCCACAAGGAGTTTACAGTTTACAGGGGGTATAAGGTATTAATATATATTACAGATAGGGTAAATCTATACGTATAAGGTTGTTTACACAAGTACTGTGGGAATGGGGTGAGTATCAAAGTGCTTGAGAGGTACACAACCAAGTGCATAGTTGATAGCAATGGGAGTGGCTGATACAGGAAATGAGGGTTTATTTAAGGAAGGCCCTTTGGAAGAGTGTGATTTTAGGAGGGATTTGAAGGTAAGGAGAATGTTGAATTGTCAGGTAAGAAGTGGGGGCAGTTCCAGGCCTGAGGGAAGACGTGGGCATGGTGTCAGCCACATGATATATGAGACTGAGGTACAGAGAGTAGGTTGGCATTGAGGAGGAATTTGTGGATTGAGTTGTAGTAGGAGATGAGCGAGGTAAGTCCATCAGTCAGTAAGTCAGTCATATTTACTGAGCACTTACTTTGTGCAGAACACTGTACTAGTGCTTGGGAGAGTACAATACAACAATAACAGAAAAATTCCCTGCCCTCAACAAGCTTACAGTCTAGAGGGATAGACAGACATAATGTAAATAAATAAATTACAGATATGTATATAAATTGTGGGTGGTTGGGAGTGGGGATGAATAAAGGAGGCAAGTCAAGGTGACACAGATGGGAGTGAGATAAGAGGAAAGGAGGGCTTAGTGAGGGAAAGCCTCTTGGAGGAGATGTGCTTTCAATAAGGCTTTGAAAGGATGGGAGAGCAATTGTCTGTCAGATATGAGGAAGGGGGGGAGGTTCCAAGCCAGAGGCAGGATGAGGGTGAGAGGTCAGCAGTGAGGCAGATGAGATGGAGGTACCTTGAGAAGGTTGGCATTAGACGAGTGAAGTGGGTGGGCCTGGGTTTCAGAGGGAGAGAGATCAGGAGGGAGGGAGTTGATTTAGTGCCTTAAAGCTGATGGTAAAGAACTGTTGTTTGATGAAGAGTTGAATGGGCAACCACTGGAGGTTTTGAGATGTGGAGATATGGACGGAAAGTTTTTTTGAAAAATGATCTGGGCAGTGGAATGAAGCACTGGAAAAGGGAGAGACAAGAGTCAGGGAGATCAGCAAGGAGACTGATGCAGTAGTCAAGGTGAAATATGATAAATGATTGGCTAAGCATGATAGCATTTTGGAAGGAGAAGAAAAGAAAGAGATGTTCTAGAGATGACATAATTTCATGAGAGATTGAATTTGAGGGTTTAATGAGAGAGAAGAGTCAAGGATAATGCCAAGGTTATGCACTTGAGACAGGGAGGATAATGGTATTGTCTACTATGAAGGAAAAGTAGTGGGAGGATAGGCTTTGGGTGGAATATGAGATGTTTGAGGACATTTTGGAGTCACATGGCCTAGCACTGGCACTGGGAACACCAGCCTAAGCAGTCTTAAATTCAAATACCCAGGGACTCTTGTCAAGGATCTAGCACTTTCTAGTCTTTGGATATTTAGTCGAGAATAATGACATTGTTTCTGCTTTCATCATTTTTTTCGGTAGGGTAGACAGTAGCATGACAACTTTTACTTTTATACAAAGAAAAATTGTCATCTTGACTGAGGCTGGTATCCCTGGGTGATGTCCAGGTAAGCCCACCCTTTCCCTGCTCCTTCTCTTCCTCCTGCCTCTTCCAATTTGCCTCCACCTCCTACACTCCCCATCAGTCTTTTATTCTCTCCTCAGTGACTTTTAAAATTTCCCCCCACGTCCCATTGGCCCCTTCTTACTCCCTTGCCTGGTGCTGTTTTGTTATTTTCATTTTCCACCTGTTTCACTACTGCTGCTGGCCCCTTCCCCTGTGTGGACATGGAAACTGAGGAAACTGAATTCCTTAGGGTAATTGTAATTGGAGCTGAATAAATCATTTTCATATTTATCAGGGGCATTTTCAATAAGGAAGCTAAATATTGTTTGATGCTGAGGTGGATGGGCAACCACTGGAGTTTTTTGAGGAACGAGGTTGCATGTCCAGAGCATTTTTATAGAAAAAATGATCCGTTCAGCAGAGTGAAGTACTGACTGGAGTGTGGAGACAGAGGAGGTTGGGAGGTCAGCAAGGAGGCTGATGCAGTAGTCCAGGTGGGCTATGGTGAGTGATTGTATTAAAGTGGTAGCAGTTTGGTTGGAGAGGAAAGGGCAGATTTTAGCGATGTGAGAAGGTGGAACCAACAGGATTTGCCGACAGATTGAATACATGGGTTGAATAAGAGAGAGGAGTCAAGGATAAAGCCAAGGTTATGGGTTTGTGAGACAGGAAGGATGGTGGTACCGTCTACAGTGATGGGAAAGTCAGGGAGAGGATAGGGTTTGGGTGGGAAGGAGCTCTGTTTTGGACATGTTAAGTTTGAGGTGATGGGAGAACATCCAAGTACAGATGTCTTGATGGCAGAAGGAGATGCGAGCCTAGAGAGAGGGAGAGAAGTAAGGGAAGGAGATTTAGATTTGGGTATCATCCGCATAGAGATGGTAGTTAAAAGCCATGAGAGTGAATGAGTTCTCCGAGGGAGTGAGTGTAGTTGGAGAAGGGGACCCAGAACTGAACCTTGAGGGACCCCCCACAGTTAGGGAGTGGGAGGAAGAAGAGGAGCCCATGAAGGAGACTGAGAATGAATGGCCAGAGAGATAAGAGCTTGGCACATAGTAAGTGCTTAACAAATACATTATTTTTATCATTATTATAAGAGTAGAACCAGAGAGGACGAAGTCAGTGAAACTAAGATTGGATAATGTTTCCAGGAGAAGGGGGTCGTCAAAAGTGTCGAAGGCAGCTGAGAGGTTGAGGAGAATTAGGATGGAGAAGAGGCCGTTGGATGGAGTAGAAGTCACTTCACTTCTCTGGGCCTCAGTTACCTCATCTGTAAAATGAGGATTGAGACTGTGAGACCTTCTGTAGGTCAGGGATGATGTAGGACAGGGACTATGTCCAACCTGATTAGCTTGTATCCACCACCAGCGCTTAATACCTGGCACATAGTAATTGCTTAAAAAATACGATCACTATTATTATTATTATTCTGTCACAACTTCTCTTCGCCTCAGTTACCTCATCTATAAAAGGGAGACAAAGACTGTGAATCCCAGGTGGGTCATGAACTATGTCCAACTTGATTAGCTTGTATTTACCCCAATGCTTAGTATCCTGTCACATTCATTCATTCAATAGTATTTATTGAGCGCTTACTATGTACAGAGCACTGTACTAAGCGCTTGGGATGAACAAGTCGGCAACAGATAGAGACAGTCCCTGCCGTTTGACGGGCTTACAGTCTAATCGGGGGAGACGGACAGACAAGAACAATGGCACTAAACAGCGTCAAGGGGAAGAACATCTCGTAAAAACAATGGCAACTAAATAGAATCAAGGCGATGTACAATTCATTAACAAAATAAATAGGGTAACGAAAATATATACAGTTGAGCGGACGGGTACAGTGCTGTGGGGATGGGAAGGGAGAGGTGGAGGAGCAGAGGGAAAAGGGGAAAATGAGGCTTTAGCTGCGGAGAGGTAAAGGGGGGATGGCAGAGGGAGTAGAGGGGGAAGAGGAGCTCAGTCTGGGAAGGCCTCTTGGAGGAGGTGATTTTTAAGTAAGGTTTTGAAGAGGGAAAGAGAATCAGTTTGGCGGAGGTGAGGAGGGAGGGCGTTCCAGGACCGCGGGAGGACGTGACCCAGGGGTCGACGGCGGGATAGGCGAGACCGAGGGACGGCGAGGAGGTGGGCGGCAGAGGAGCGGAGCGTGCGGGGTGGGCGGTAGAAAGAGAGAAGGGAGGAGAGGTAGGAAGGGGCAAGGTGATGGAGAGCCTTGAAGCCTAGAGTGAGGAGTTTTTGTTTGGAGCGGAGGTCGATAGGCAACCACTGGAGTTGTTTAAGAAGGGGAGTGACATGCCCAGATTGTTTCTGCAGGAAGATGAGCCGGGCAGCGGAGTGAAGAATAGACCAGAGCGGGGCGAGAGAGGAGGAAGGGAAGTCAGAGAGAAGGCTGACACAGTAGTCTAGCCGGGATATAACGAGAGCCCGTAATAGTAAGGTAGCCGTTTGGGTGGAGAGGAAAGGGCGGATCTTGGCGATATTGTAGAGGTGAAACCGGCAGGTCTTGGTAACGGATAGGATGTGTGGGGTGAACGAGAGGGACGAGTCAAGGATGACACCGAGATTGCGGGCCTGCGGGACGGGAAGGATGGTCGTGCCATCCACGGTGACGGAGAAGTCTGGGAGCGGACCGGGCTTGGGAGGGAAGATGAGGAGCTCAGTCTTGCTCATGTTGAGTTTTAGGTGGCGGGCCGACATCCAGGTGGAGACGTCCCGGAGGCAGGAGGAGACGCGAGCCTGAAGGGAGGGGGAGAGGACAGGGGCGGAGATGTAGATCTGCGTGTCATCTGCGTAGAGATGGTAGTCAAAGCCGTGAGAGCGGATGAGTTCACCGAGGGAGTGAGTGTAAATGGAGAACAGAAGAGGGCCAAGAACTGACCCTTGAGGAACTCCAACAGTTAAAGGATGGGAGGGGGAGGAGGCTCCGGCGTAGGAGACCGAGAATGATCGGCCAGAGAGGTAAGAGGAGAACCAGGAGAGGACAGAGTCCGTGAAGCCAAGGTGAGATAAGGTATGGAGGAGGAGGGGATGGTCGACAGTGTCAAAGGCAGCAGAGAGGTCAAGGAGGATCAGAATGGAGTAGGAGCCATTGGATTTGGCAAGAAGGAGGTCATGGGTGACCTTAGAGAGAGCAGTCTCGGTAGAGTGGAGGGGACGGAAGCCAGATTGGAGGGGGTCTAGGAGAGAATGGGAGTTAAGGAATTCTAGGCATCGATTGTAGACGACTCGTTCTAAGATTTTGGAAAGGAAGGGTAGTAGGGAGATAGGACGATAACTGGAGGGGGAAGTGGGGTCAAGAGCGGGTTTTTTTAGGATGGGGGAGACGTGGGCGTGTTTGAAGGCAGAGGGGAAGGAGCCCTTGGAGATTGAGTGGTTAAAAATAGAAGTTAAGGAAGGGAGGAGGGCAGGGGCGATGGTTTTAAGAAGGTGAGAGGGAATGGGGTCCGAGGCGCAGGTGGAGGGGGTGGCACTTGCGAGGAGGGAGGCGATCTCCTCTGAGGATACTGCAGGGAAGGATGGGAAAGTAGGGGAGGGGGTTGTTGGGGGGGAGGGGAGAGGCGGAGGGGTGACTTTGGGGACCTCAGACCTGATCGTGTTGATTTTCGTGAGGAAATAGGTGGCCAGATCATTAGGGGTGAGAGATGGGGGAGGGGGAGGAACAGGGGGCCTAAGGAGAGAGTTAAAGGTCCGGAACAATCGGCGGGGGTGACGGGCATGGGTGTCGATGAGGGAGGAGAAGAAGCTTTGCCTGGCGGAGGAGAGGGCAGAGTTAAGGCAGGAAAGGATAAATTTGAAGTGTGTGAGGTCGGCTTGGTGCTTGGACTTTCGCCAGCAGCGCTCAGCAGCTCGAGCATAGGAGCGTAGGAGGCGGACGGAGGAGGTGATCCAGGGCTGTGGGTTAGTGGCGTGAGAGCGGCGGAGGGAAAGGGGGGCGAGAGAGTCGAGATGAGTAGAGAGGGTGGAGTTGAGAGCGGAGACCTGATCGTCGAGAGTGGGAAGAGAGGACAGGGCGGCAAGATGAGGCGAGATGCTATTGGAAAGACGGATGAGATCGAGAGAGCGGAGGTCTCTGTGGGGCAGTAGCGAAGATTTGCAGGGGGAGGGAGTGTGAGAGATGAGGCAGGTGAGAAGGTTATGGTCCGAGAGAGGGATTTCAGAGTTGGTGAGTGAGGAGATAGTGCAGCGGTAGGAGATGACAAGATCGCACTTGATAAAATAATAATAATTATGGTACTTGTTAAGCACGTACTATGTGCCAAGCACTGTTCTTAGTGCTGGGGTAGATACAAGTTAATCAGGTTGGACACAGTCCCTTGTCCCACATGGGGCTCACAGTCTTAATCCCCATTTTACAGATGAGGTAACTGAAGCCCAGAGAAGTGAAGTGACTCACCCAAGATCACACAGCAGACATCCGGCAGAGCTGGGATTAAAACCCAGGTCTTTCTGACTCCCAGTCCCATGCTCTATCCACTGTCATGCTGCTTCTCTGTACTTAACAAATGCAATTAAAAAATAAGCTATCCAATTACTTTCCAAAAATGGAACTGAACCACTGCACATGAACAGTTTATACATTGGTTCTATTTTTCATAAATACACTTGATTACTGTTTATTACCATTCTTTGAGAGTTTTCAGCAGCAAGCTACTATAATAATCTGTTCTAATTTGAATGATCACTGTGTGTATATTCATTCATTCAATTGTATTCATTAAGGACTTGTTGTGTTCAGAGAATTGTACTAGGTTCTTGGGAAAGTACAATAAAACCATAAATAGTGACAATCCCTGCCCACAATGAGCTTACAGTCTACTGGATTCTCATCCTCATTTTACCTAGCTAGGGAAAACTGAAATAGTGATGATGAACCCATTTCTAACTAAAGCCTTAATTTCTCTCAAGGCTGGTTGCATGAATTCAGTTAAGGGATGTGAATTCCTAGTTTTTCATGTCAATAGCCATGAATAACTACAGCTGTATCCAATAGTTTTATTATAGGACCAAAGAAAGCCTAAGCAGATTTCTTTCAGGGTAACTTGACTGACAGAAGTGGGGCAAAAATGTATTAACAAAACTACTGATCTGAAAGCAAGTGGTGTGAAGAAGTGGATGAGGCATCACATAGAGAAGGATTGGGGACAATGCACTCCAGAGAGAAAGAAACAGGTTCCCAAACTAGCCTGGTTCGTTTTCTGTTTCTGAAATGTCTCTTCATTATCAGTGAGAATAGACATTCTCTCTAAAACTTCAGAAATGCCATATCACCTGGTTCCTTCTTTCCCTGATAAGCACAATTCCAAAGAGACCAGGCTTTTGCCTGGTTGGTCTGACACAGGGGAAGACATGAAACCCATAGGTAATCAGTTTGGACACAGTCCCTGTATACTCTCTTTTTTTCTTCTTGATTAAAGCATGTGCCTATTTCTATATGCATCCTTTTGTTCAGAGCTTTGTTTTTTTTTTTTAAGATTGGTGGGTTAAGGAAAAAAGGAGGAAGAATTGAATAATCGTGTCAGCACAGAAACATCCTCAACAGATGAGGAAGGGTCTCCTGGAGGTGCTTGCATTGGGTTTAGTAGAAGCCCACCTGACTAATTCCCGTAACTTACCCTCCAACTTCTTGTTCGTGCCACCCCATTGGCTGTTATGTATAAGCAATAGTCTTTCATGATTAAAAATGATGCAGCTGATGGTGAAATTCACCCATATATGCATGTGAACAGCATTTAAGGAAAGGCAAACAAAAACACAGAGGACAAAGACGAGAAGAAACACAAAAAGAGCAGCAGTATTTCAGGTTTCTCTCAGCTCAGACCAATAGTCGCAGATGTCAAAGCTGTGGCCACACTGGTGAGCATCTCAGTGTTTTGAAAGTTCAGAAGGTCATGTGCTGCCACTGTGGAGTCATCCTGCAGGCTGGAGCCAGGGCTGATGGGACCTCTGGTGACATGGAGATGGGTCAGCATTCCTCAACCATAGACCAGGAATCTCTAAACAAACTATTTCTGCCCTAGTGCAAGCTCTGGTTGTATCATGTCTAAACTACTGCGTCAGTCACTTGATGATCAGTCACTTGATGATCTCTATGGTCTCCAGCCTCCCTGTTTCAGTCCACACTTCACTTGCTGCACGTCATATACTTCATGTGTCTTTCATCATATATCTTTTCACTTCTCAAAGGCATACAATGACTTCCCATCTCCTTTGGCTCATCTTCTCTCTGTATCTCACTCCTCCATCTTTGAAATGGCATTCATGTGCCATTTCCCAAGATTGGAATTCTACCTCCACTCCAAATCCACCAGACCACAACTCTTCCTATTTTGGAAACCCTTTTAAAAACCACCTCTCCTCCAGGAAGCTTCCCAATATTATTTCAACCAAGCAGTCTTTCAGCCCAACACACACCCTTTTCTGCCTATCCTCAGTAATCAATTAGTCAGTAGCATGGTATTGCTACCACTCTGGAACTCAGAAGGTCATGGGTTCTAATCCCAGCTCTGCCACTTGCCTGCTGTGAAACTTTGGGAAAGTCATTTCACTTCTCTGGGCCTCAGTTACCTCATCTTTAAAATGGGAATTGAGACTGGTTAATAACATACCCATAAGGAGTTGGAAAGCTTTCTCAGTGGGGTAGCCAATTTTTACTCTACCAAAAGTGCAGCCTGACTCGTGATCAAGTAACCCCCCACCTCCTCAACCCCATGCTCCAGTCCCCACCTCTAAAGTCCTGTTATTTTTTATCCCCTTTGTGGCTTTCAAAATTGTATCCCCATTTCTCTGTGACTTCTGTGTGGCCTCCCCCTGATCATGTCCTAAAACCTGCCCCCCATCCCCTGCATCGCTAAATTCACACATCCTCATCCTTGTTGGCTTCTCCTCTTCTCCCTAACTGGGCAGTGACTTTCAAATTTTTAAAATTTGCTTCATGAGCATAGAGATCACTTCTCAAGCTACAGTTTCTCTCCTCAGGATCTTCCACAGTCATGGGTATCAAGCCATACTGTCAGGAGTGGGAAAAATGACCACCACCCCCTCCCCTCTTCACCATCTGGCCCCAGCCTGGCTCAATCCTGAGACTGTGGATGTCCTATAGCAGTAGGAACTGTAGGAGGGGAAGAGGTTGACAAATCCAGGAAACAAGTACATATGGTGCTGCTAAAATAAGATTCAGAAATTGGTTTGGTTTTGGTGGGTTGTGTATTTGGGAGTATGAGAAGAATTGTGTGGGATTTGTAGGAAATGTATGGGAATTGTAGGAAAACAGGAAACAATTTGCGATGGGAAGGGGGAAAGTTTAAAGAAGGATCAGAGGAGGAGAGGGAGTCCCCCTCTAGACTTTAATCTCACTCTGGACAGGAAACATATATACCAATTCTATTGTATTGTACTCTCCCATACACTTAGTGCTCTGTACACAGTAAGTGCTCAATAAATATGATTGACTGACTGTTTGACTCAGAAGCTGGGAGGCACAGACACGGGGGGGTAGCAGAGGGGGTCACCTGATCTCCAAGGAAGGTTGTCAAGTCTGCCTCAGCTCTGATTAAATCCTGATCTTTAAGTGATAATGGAGCTGGGCCATAGAGAGGGAAAGGTCATAACATCTAAACCCATATTTTGTAAAATAGAAGTGGTGAATTTAAAATTATTTTATGTCCCATTTATCATACCTCGAATCATCTCAAGTTATGGACTGCCTGTTGCATATTGTAAAGAAATTCAGGCACCTACTTGGATATATCCTATCTTTCTCAGTTTTCCTAATTTTTTCCTAATTTTAGTGCTTCTGCCCCCACCTCTAAGGAAACATTCCAGGACAGTGTGTTCCATTTTGATGCAGCTGCATTTTGTTTGTAGAAAGTTTCTTCCTTCCTTTTGCTATGTGTCATGATGGAGGAAACGGAGGGGCTTAGTTGGGGAAGGCCTCTTGGAGGAGATATGATATTAAAAAGGTTTTGTAGGTGGGTAGAATGATGCTCTGTTATTTATGAATGGGAAGAGAGTTCCAGGACAGAAATAAGAAGTGGGCAAAGTAGATAAAATCATTCATTCATTCAATCATACTTATTGAGTGCTTACTGTGTGCAAAGCACTGTACTAAGTGCTTGGAAAGTACAATTAGCCAACAGATAGAGACAATCTCTACCCAACAATGGACTCACAGTCTAGAAGATCAAGATACAGTGAATAGGCTGGCATTAGAGGAGCAAAGTGAGTGGGCTGGATTGTAATTGAAAATCAGAGGGAAGGTAGGAAGGGACAAGATGATTGAGTTCTTCAAAGCCAATGATAAAGAATTTCTGTTGGATGTGGAGGTGCATGGGTAACCCCTGGAGGTTCTTGAGGACTGGGGAAACATGGACTGAACAATTTTTTAGGAAATTGATTGGAGCAGTAGAGTGAAGTATGGACTGGAGTGGGGAAAGAAAGGAGGCAGGGAGGTCAGCTAGGAGGTTGATGTAGTAGTCAAAGCAGGATAGGATAAGTGGATCTTTGTAGTAGCTCTTTGGATGGAAAGGAAAGGGAGGATTATAGCAATGTTGTGATGGTTGAATGGACAAGATTTGGTGACAGATTGGATATGTGGGTTGAATGAGAGAGATGACTCAAGGTTAATGCCAAGGTTAGAGACTTGTGAGACAGGGAGAATAGTGGTGCTCTCAACAGTGATGGGAAAATCATATGGGGAGACAAGGTTTGGATGGGAAGTTGAGGTATGTTGTTAAGTCTGAGATATTGATGGGATATCCAAGGAGAGATGTACTTATGTATGATTTATTTACATATTTATTTTTATAATTAGCTATTTATTCAGCTATTTTCACTGTAACTCATTTGAATTATTTCCTGTTATATCCTTGTTTTTCATCCTGCCCCCAAATTTTGTAAATAATTTTTGTTTACTCCATCAGATTGTAAACTCTTGGAAGGCGGTACTCTAGGGTCTTGTTTCTGATGTATTCTTTCAAATGATAAGTAAGGTGCTTTGCACTCAATAGATACCCAGTAAAGAGGTGCAAGGATGACTGCTTTTACAGTAACTAAGAGACAAATATTGTGGATCTCCTGTTCACATCAGATATTCTCCCTCCTCCCACCCCCTACCTCCTATTTTTCAGTAGAGTAGTGCCAATTTTTTTTTCCATGTCTCATCCTTAAGGACTCAACAAGGGACTTAGAAGATGGTAACAGAGATTATGCTTTCAAATCTTCAGAATCTTAGCTCACTGAAGAGAAGGGATCATATTCACTACTTTCCTTGAAGCTAACGACTGAGTATAGTGCAGTGAACAGAACCTAGTAGGAATCCCAAAATTGAAGACTGATTTTTAAGACTCAGAACTTTGCATTAAAGAAAGTCCTCTGCCACATTTTCTGTTTCCACTTCTTGTCTCTCCCTTGTTGTCCCAAGTCCCATAATGTGAATTTGCATTTCAGTTTGGTGATGAGCCAATTTACAATTCATTGATTTTTCTCTTTATGTAGAGAAAGGTTGTCCTTTTGCCCTTATAATTGAAATGCTCTTCCATGGGTGTCAGGGAGGAACAGCAGGAATCAACTCAAGTTCAAGAGTCCACATTTAGATGAATCTCAATTAGTGCAAATGAGTAAGATAAAGGCTGCATAAGAAATACAGATGAGAAGCTACTTAAAGCAATTCATGTACTAAAAGGGTTTTGCTTTAAAATACATGAACACTGTACGAGTATAAAACAAGGAGAAAAGTTTTTTACACAAATTTCAATTTTATCAAAGTGATTATCCAAACTAAAGCCAATTTGGACAATCCAAAAGAGATGCTTAAATAGACTTATTAGGAAAGGGTCTTTCTCAGTGAAATACTTTTTTTTCTGGCTATCCTAATATTCAGTGATCTAAATCTGCCTCTGAACCAATTAATATAGGCGATTGCAAATAATAATAATAATTGTGGTATTTGCTAAGCATTTATTGTGTGCCAGGCATTGTATTAAGTAATACTAATGATGGTATTTGTTAAGTGCTTACTATGTATCAAGTTCTGGGGTAGATACAAGATAATCAGGTTGAACACAGCCTCTGTCCCACATTGGGCTCACAGTCTTAATCCCCATTTTACAGATGAGGTAACTGAGGCAAAGAGAATTTAAGTGACTTGCCCAAGATCACCCAGATGACAAGTGGAGGAGTGGGGATTAGAACCTACATTCCAAACACCCCCAATACCTGAACCCCAGAGGTGCATGCTACACATTTTGTGATGAATTGCAAAGTACATAATCTCATCTTCCAACACTATGGTCAATGTTTATCAAACATTAAATCAATGGTATTCTTGTTTGCAGGGCACTGTTCTAAGCACTTAGGAGAATACAGTACAGTAGAGTAGGTAGACATGACCCCTGCCCACAAGGAGCAAAGAGTCTAGTGGAAACACACAGTCAGCATGTTTGTTACCTTACCAATTGGTATTTCCCTTCTGGCTTTTTGATTTTTTTAGAAAATGGATTTAGACTGGGGCTCACAGTCTTAACCCCCATTTTACATATGAGGTAAATGAGGCACAGAGAAGTTAAGTGACTTGCCCAAGGTTACACAAAGTGCAAGTGACGGATCCAGGATTAGAACCCAGGTCCTTCTGACTCCCAAGGCCTGTGCTCTATCTACTATGCCTTGCTGCTTCTCACTACTCCAAGTTGCTTTATGTTCCTGCTGTGGCTGATTGTTCTGGACTCTCTGGGCTGATGTGGGTCAGGTAGGAAGATACAAGCTTGGGGAAGAAGACAGGAGGAGGGGGCGCTGTAGACTTGGTAGTGTGGCTGAGCGGTTTAAGGTGCTGGAATTAGGCTCTAGTCTCTCTGGAGATGTGATTTTGAATTCCACCACTTCCAACATAATATTTGAGAAGCAGCATGGATTAGCGGATAGAGCATGGGCCTGGGACTCAGAAGGTCATGGGCTCTAATCCCAGCCCTGCCACTTGTCTGCTGTGTGACCTTGGGCAAGTCACTTAACTTGTCTGTGCCTCAGTTCCCTCATCTGAAAAATGGAGATTAAGACTGTGAGCCCTGTGTGGGAAAAGGACTGTGTCCAACAAAAGACTCTTAGCTTAAAAACATTTAGCTGCCTGGCCAGCTAACCTATTATTTCCTAAAAAATCAGTAAAACTGAATGCAGACTCCTTGAATTAATTAGATAAATGAGAAGTAAAAGGAAATCTTCCAATGAAAGGTTGACAGGTTTAGTTAAGCTACATCAGATTTTGGAGATGCTGAGTGGGCAAGGCAGCAGCAGGGGATAGGAAAAACCAGTGGGGGCCATTGTGATACTGGGAAAGTCTCCAATTTCACCTTCCCAAAACAGTGTACATCCTGGAAGCTGGACACTGGAGTCAAAATTTTGTACTTCCACCTCCAGCACCACAACTATCAGAAATCAAGAAGATAGGGCCACACCATGGCAAAGTGGCCTTTCCTGAGCAAGATTTTCAGGGGGCCCCAGTTCTGCCCCGGTTGGACATTAGTGAATGCCCAAAACAGCCCTATTACCTTTTAAGAAACCTAGTAAATCAGTAGCATGTTTGCTCTGGGAGATGTGCAAGTGTTAATAATGATAAAAATGATCATCTCCTAATCCCCCCTGGTTCCTTAAATGATCCAGTATTGTACCTTTAAACATCGAGAAGGATTTTTTTAATGGTATTTGTTAAGTGTTAAGTGCTTTCTATGTGCCAAGCACTGTACTAAACCCTGGGGTAGATATAAGATAATCATGTTGGACACAGTCCATGTCCCACATGGGGCTTAATCCCCATTTTGCAGATGAGGTAAATGAGGTACAGAAAAGTTAAGTGAATTGTCAGCGGTAACACAACATACAAGCAGTGGAGCCTAGATTAGAATCCGGTCCTTCTGACTCCCAGCAGCATGCTAGGCCATGCTGCTTCTCCAAAGGATTGACTAAAAACTTTGCAAAAACTGCACTAGAAAGTATAAATTGTCTGCATCAGACTGTGTGGCCTCCCTCCCTCATCCCTCCACACCCTTATCTGCCTCCTTCCCATCAACTGACAAGCCCATGGGGCTTCTGAATCCTATTTATACATTTATACAGTTATACAGTTAGAGTTTCAAGGAAGAATTCCTGCCTTCTGTATCTGATTTCTTCTAAAACTAGGTCTGATAAGTGACATAGATCTTGTTTCCTGTGTGCATTTCATTGGAGATCATCATGTTCAGGGTGGCAGGGTATAGTGACAGATAACTCAGATGTTCAGTAAATACCAATGCTTAGAACTGTGCTAAGCACACAGTAAACTCTTAACAAATACCATCATTTTTATTATCCACCAAGCTAAAGCAAAGGAGTTGGAGGGAGCTAGAATGAATAATAATAATTATTATTATTATTATGGTATTTGTTAGGCACTTACTATGTGCCAAGCACTCTTCTAAGCACTGGGATAGATTCAAGGTTGTCCCATGTGGGGCTCACAGTATTAATCCCCATTTTTCAGATGAGGTAACTGAAGAACAGAGAAGTTAAGCAGCTTGCCCAAGGTTACACAGCAGACAGTGGTGGAGGCAAGATTGGAACCCATATCCTCTGACTCCCAAGCTCATGCTCTTTCCACTAAGCCATGCTGCTTCTCTACAGAGACTCTAAAGTAGAGGCAAATGTTTAAAATCCATCTGAGAATTTTGATTCCTCGACAATTTGACACATCAGTTTCACTAATGCTGGTTCAAATTGTGATTTCCCAGGAATTGTATTGAAATAAAAGCTGTTCTATTGCCTGATGACAAAATAAGTAGTCTGAAAATCACAATTCTCTCTAAGGTCACCCATGACCTCCTTCTTGCCAAATCCAATGGCTCCTACTCCATTCTAATCCTCCTTGACCTCTCAGCTGCCTTTGACACTGTCGACCATCCCCTCCTCCTCCACACCTTATCTCATCTTGGCTTCACGGACTCCGTTCTCTCCTGGTTCTCCTCTTATCTTTCTGGCCGGTCATCCTCGGTCTCCTTCGCAGGCGCCTCCTCCCCCTCCCATCAAGGGTCAATTCTTGGCCCTCTTCTGTTCTTCATTTACACTCACTCCCTTGGAGAATTCATTCGCTCTCATGGCTTTGACTACCATCTCTATGCAGATGACATGCAGATCTACATCTTTACCCCTGTCCTCTCCCCCTCCCTTCAGGCTCGCATCTCTACCTGCCTCCAGGATGTCTCCACCTGGATGTCGGCCCGCCACCTAAAACTCAACATGAGCAAGACTGAGCTCCTCATCTGCCAAGCTCATTTGCCAAGCTCCTCATCTTCCCTCCCAAGCCCGGTCCTCTCCCAGACTTCCCTATCACCGTGGATGGTACGACCATCCTTCCCGTCTCTCAGGCCCGCAATCTCGGTGTGATCTTTGACTCATCTCTCTCGTTCACCCCACACATCCTATCCGTTACCAAGACCTGCCGGTTTCACCTTTACAATATCGCCAAGATCCGCCCTTTCCTCTCCACCCAAACGGCTATCTTACTGCTACAGGTTCTTGTTATATCCCGGCTAGACTACTGTGTCAGCCTTCTCTCTAATCTCCCTTTCTCTTCTCTGGCCCCTGGTCTATTCTTCACTCCGCTGCCCGGCTCATCTTCCTGCAGAAACGATCTGGGCATGTCACTCCCCTTCTTAAACACCTCCAGTGGTTGCCTATCAACCTCCGCTCCAAACAAAAACTCTTCACTCTAGGCTTCAAGGCTCTCCATCACCTTGCCCCTTCCTACCTCTCGCCTCCCTTCCCTCTTTCTACTGCCCACCCCGCATGCTCCGCTCCTCTACTGCCCAACTCCTCATCGTCCCTCGGTCTCGCCTATCCCACTGTCGACCCCTGGGCCACGTCCTCCCGCGGTCCTGGAATGCCCTCCCTCCTCACCTCAGACAATCTAATTCTCTTCCCCTCTTCAAATCCCTACTTAAAACTCACCTCCTCCAAGAGGCCTTCCCAGACTGAGCTCCCCCCTTTTCCCTCTGCTCCCTCTACCCCCTTCACCTCTCCACAGCTAAACCCTCTTCTCCCCCCTTTCCCTCTCCTTTTCCCCCCTTTCCCTCTCCTCCTCCCCCCTCCCGTCCCACCCCCTCAGCACTGTACTCATCCGCTCGACTGCATATATCTTTATCACCCTATTTATTTTGTTTATTTTGTTTAATGAGATGTACGTCACCCTGATTCTATTTAGTTGCCATTGTTTTTACGAGATGTTCTTCCCCTTGACTCTATTTATTGCCATTGTTCTTGTCTGCCTGTCTCCTCCGATTAGACTGTAAGCCCGTCAAATGGCAGGGACTGTCTCTATCTGTTGCCAACTTGTACATTCCAAGAGCTTAGTACAGTGCTCTGCACATAGTAAGCGCTCAATAAATGCTATTGAATGAATGAATGAATAGTTGGTAAAATAATTAAATTGTCAGCCTTGATTTCATCTTTAATGTTGCAATTCCTGAATCTGAAGATCTATCCAACATCAGAATATGGGAGAATAATCAAGAAAAGGAAATGAATTTCAGCCTATTTCATGTACACTGGTTCTTATGGAACCCCCACCCCGTAGTCTTCCTCTTTAGTCCACAGTGAGTTGAGTCTTTGTGATTAACTTGGAGTAATGATGTGGGAAAGGATATTCAATGATTCCTAAAAATCTTTTTTGTAAAAATGACAAACTGTAGGAGAATTCAGACACCCATTCTTTTCAGAAGGATTATCTTTGAATATCCCATTCCTATTTATTTAATATATGATTCTAAGGACAGGTGGACAGCATCATTTATGAATACAAATCCACATAAAAATAGAGATGAATGATTGACCCCATATGAACACAATTCCAAAAATGATGAATAGTGTTCAAGCAATGTGTTTTGTTTTCCAGAATAAAGTGAAATTCCATAGCTATTTTTCTCTGATCATAGTATGACATATTTTTGAGGAGAATATGTGCTCCTCAGAAGTTGAAAATGGACAATGAAAGAAAATTCAGCCTACAACTATGTTTTCTGTTTTAGTATTTTATAGTTTACTGAGAGTTTGCCAAGCAGAAATCACCTGTCTGATCTTAATGTTTGTTTACTCAATAAATAAAATTGAAATAATTGTAATTTTTCTGAGTCTATTTAGAAATGCCTGTATTTTTAACAATGGGTTAAAATTGTTTTTTGTGAGAAATTGCTCAAAAGAAATAGCTTTTATGGTAAGGTCAAAACAGAGTGCAATTATTGCAGAAACATAACAGCACAGGCAAAGTCATCTTTGAGTCAGACCAAGAGTTCAGCAATCTGCCTTCAAAGGTGAGGGGAGATGTCCTGAAGGGCTGGAGTGTTAGTTGCTCTCCTTGACATTCCAAATATCCAAAATTACTAAGACCCTTCTCTGACTCTAAGAGGGACTTTCTTCTTCCTCATCTCTCTTTATAGTTTCCTCGACTCCCATTCCTTTCCTTCTCACATATTCACACCCATCTGTACCCTTAAGCACTTGACATTAACTACCCCCACAACTCAGCCCCACAGCACTTTTGCATATATCTGTAATTTCTATATTTATTTTAATGTCTGCCTCCCTTTTCAGACTGTGAGCTCCTTGTGGGTGTGGAATGTCCCACTAACTCTATTGCATTGTACTCTCCCAAGTGCTTAGTACAGTGCTCTTCACATAGTAAGCACTCAATATATACAATTGATTGATTACCTTCATCAGGAATAATCTAAAGTGACTGCCAGCTGGCCTCTGAACTAGAAAAGCAGAATGACTTAGTGGATAGAGCATGAGGCTGAGAGTCAGAAGAACCTGGGTTCTAGTCCCAGCTCTGCCACTTGTCTGCTGTGTGACCTTGGGCAAGTCATTTAACTTCTCTGTGCTTCAGTTACCTCATCTGTAAAATGGGGATTAAGACTGTGAACCCATGCAGGCCAGGGACTGTGTCCAACCTGAATTGTACTTCCCAAGCCCTTAGTACAGTGCTCTGCACACAGAATGAATACACCTGACAAATCTTTATCTACCCCAGCACTTAGTACACTGCCTGGCACATAGTAAGCATTAACAAATACCAACATTATTAATTAATAAGCGATCTGAGCTTAGCACTGAGCAAAATTATCATCTCCAGGCCCAGTCTAGCAACTGTCTCCCCATAGAGCAGGTAGTTGCCTCCGGTGAAAGAGGAGCCATCTTTTGCTGAACAATTAGTATGGCAGACTAGTTTTCATATGTTAACTTCAAATAGACTTTAAATGGCAATTATCATTTCCAGGATCAATCTATAAATGATATTTACTGATTACTTACACAAGGCTACAACACACATCACTGTTTACTAGGTGACTCTGCTAAGGAACAAGAGGAGGAATAGAGGAGAGGAGACCAAGAAAAAGGCAGGGAGGGAAGAGTCCCCCAGAGAGATGAGATTCTGGAAAAGTGCTGCAGCTTCCTTTTCTTCCCACAGCCTGCCCCCCTACCCTGACCACATGCTCCCACCATTGTGACCTCTGCCACTCAGGACAGAGAGAAGAGATGTGTGGGTTTGGTGAGGGAATTTTTCTTCTTGTCATCACTGCTGACGCGCTGGTCCTGGCTACTTATTATTATTATTATAGTATTTGTTAAGTGCTTACTATGTGCTAGGCACTACTGTAAGCACTGAGGTGCATACAAGATAATTAGGTTGCTGGAATGGAAACCCTAGGTCTATAAGAAGAGACAGCACCACAAAAGTTCAACTGGGATTCATAAACATCCCCTCCCACGCTCCAACATAATGCCCTGCTCACAGTAGTTCACAGTAAGCCCTTAGTAAATACCAATGATTGACTGATCCCAGCAATCTAAGAGAAGGATGAGAACCCAGAGATTCACTGTAGTTATGGATACAAAAAATTATTACAGGCAAATTACATAAACACTAACATATTTTTCATAACTTCTAAATAGAAAATTGTTCTATGTGTTTAAGTATTTACACTGTGCCTCGTATTGTACTAAGCAATCAATCAATCATATTTAATGAGAGTTTACTGTATTTAGAGGATTGTACTGGGATAGATGCAAAATAATCAGGATGGACTGTTCCACATGAGGCTCACAATACAAGTATGAGGAAGAACAGAATTTTTATCCCCCATTTTATAGATAAGGAAACTAAGGCAAAGAGAAGTTGTCTTTCCTAAAATCACAGAGCAGGCAAGTGGCAGAGGAGGATTAGAACCCAGGTCCTCTGGTTCCCAGGCCCAAGCTCTTTCCTCTAAGCCATAGTCCTGTTATATAGACTTGTTTAAATATCATAATTCTAAACAGAAGTTTCATTTTAAAGATGTCCGAAGTAGAAGTGTCACATATTTAGGACATAGTGGAAAGAGTATGGGCCTGGGAGTCAGAGGACCTGGGTTCTAATCCTGGCTATGCCACTTGTCTGCTGTGTGACCTTGGAGAAGTCACTTAACTTCTCTGTGCCTCAGTAACTTCATCTTTAGGAGATTAAGACTGCGAGCCCTATGTGGGATGGGGACTGGGTACAACCTAATTACCTTGTATCCACTTCAACACTTAGTACTGTATCTGGCATATGTTAAGGGCTTAAGAAATTCCACTCTGAGTCCTGCTTCTCCCCCACTTTTTCTGTATCTCTGGGTGTTCTCATCTCTCTGACTCCCTTTGTCTCTCTTCCACTCTACTGCTCAGTGTGTCTCTTTCTCTCCCTCAGACACCCTCTGACCTATGCTTTTCCTGTGCTTGTCCATTTCTCTTTCCATAATCTTGACCCTCCAACTCCCATTCCCATCATGAGAGAGTCCTAAATATTGGGCCAACTGTGAGGGAGGATGGTCTCACCCTGGGTCCTCCACTCCCTGCAGTATCCTTAACCTCAGGGGAGTTTTGTTGTTTCTAGAGTAGGTGGAGCCACATTGCCTCCCTCTAGCCTTCTCCTGACGCTGCCTCCACCCTTGGAGTAACAGAAGACAGAAACCTCCCTCACTGAAAACCAACAGACACTCAGAAAGGCTCAGAGACATTGATCCCAGGGAGTAGACAGACACAAAGAGAGAAGAGAAATGGGAAAACAGAGCTGGAAAGGGACAGGGAGATGACAGAGACACACATGGAAGCATAGAGAAAGAAAATTAGAGAGGCAAAGAGATCTAGACTGTACATTCATTGTGGGGAGGGAATGTGTCTATTAGCTCTGTTGTATTATACTCTCCCAAGTGCTTAGTACAGTGCTCTGCACACAGTAAGTGCTCAATGAATATGATTGATTGAGTGATCTGAATCCTGAGAAATGTTCCAAAAATATAATTGAATCAGAGAAGTAGACAGAGATAATGTGAAAGTATCAGAGATGGGGTGACACACAAAGAGGGAGGGCTCACAGAGATTGGGAAGATATAGAGAAGTGGGCAACATACAGAGATAGAGAGACACTGAGTGCTGAGAGGGACCAGAGGGAGAGGCCCAGAGGAATAAAGCAGATGGGAAACTGAAGGCTGAAGGAGGCATGCACAAAGGGAGGGCCAGACTCAGAGTTTCATGGCCTGGGATTTACCACTAAGGCCGAGGGAAGTGGGTTAGAGGTTGCCAAATGTGCAGAGTTACAGGCTTCCCCAGGAGCTTTGGGAGATCAGAATGCTCCCCAACCATGGACATGCACGCGCGCACACACACACACACATACACACACCATATGCACCATACTCTGTCAGTTAATGGATGAGCTGAGAGCTGGAGATAGCCAGGAGAAAGAGGGGGAAAGCAGGGCAGGGGAGAGCTGATCAGAACATCTTATCCAGCCAAGGGCTGGGAAGTGTTGGGACAGATGGGTGAAATTCGAGGGGGAGAGGAGGGGAGAGGAAAACGTGTCCATCTGGTTTTGGTGATGGGACTTAGCAAGTTGTATTCTGAGCCCACTGTGGGCAAAGAGAATGCTCTCCAGGGTACCAATTCCTGCTGGGTCCAGCTCAGTCTGCTTTCAGCTCCCCCAGCATCTGTCATCCAGTAGTAGGCTGAACCTGCACCTTTCCCTGCTCAGAGAAATGCCTCTCCCATTTGAAACTGGACTTGCCTGCATCGGGGCAGGAGGACCAGGGAGCGGGGAGGGGGAGCTCCTTGCCAGCTCTGGCCTCCAGAGAAGCCTTCAGGGAGAGCTTTTTCTCTCAGTCAGCTAAGCCCCTAGCCCCACTCTGGAGGATTGATTTTTCAAAAGGGGAATGACTCTCACTGCAGAATTCCATTCCCTGGGCTCATTTGGAAAATATTAATCTAGAAAATTACCTGGGTGAGAGACAATTTCTGGATTCCACAAAATGTGGTTCTAGCCTCAAAAACATCCAGCATTGTTGGGATTTGAATTGAGGGGACATGAAAATGAGAGTGGGAGTCCAAACCAAGGTGGGAAAATGGGAGTCCAATACTCTCCCCTCCTTAGAATAGGATCCAGGAGAGGAGCCAGTGCCCAGTGGTGAGGGCAGATAGACACCATCTGGGGTGAACCCATCTGGGGAGAAACCTGTTGGATCTGCTCCAAGATGTGTGGTCCTCATGCGGAGCTTGAGTGGTCCTCCAGCCAGCTTTGGGGACAGGGCCATTGATACCTGATTTCCAAAGCTGCAGATCAAACTAAAAACATTAACACTGCCCCATGTGAACATCATACCAGTTAGAACAAGGGCCCAACAAAGTGTGACCTAAGTTAACATTACCTCTTTCATTTATAATCTGAAAATTCCCCAAAGGTAAAGATACCTACCCTGGAAGTACTGTATTACCAGGCCATTAAGTGGTGAGGACAGAGGAAGATTCTGACCCAGCTCCCTGCTCCCAAAATCTGTTTATTACATCATCTTCAAATCAAGGACTGATCAGATACTAACCTGATTAAAGCAGATACTACTCTTGATCTTATCCAAAAGACCAAGAAGCATATATGAATACCTACATGAGTACTGTGGGACTAGGCCGAGTAGTGAAGTGCATAAGGGCTACACAGTCAAGTTCATAGTCAATGTAGAAGGGAGGGTAGGTAGGGTTGGGTCTAGAAAAACGTGTTGAAGATGTGATTTTTAAGATGATTTTGAAGGTGGGAAGAGTGGTGGCCTGATATGAAGGGGGAGCAAGTTCCAGGACAGAAGGAGAACATGAGCAAGGGGTCAGTGGAGGGGTAGATGAGACTGAGGTCTAGAGAGAATGTTGATGTTAGAGGAGTGGAGTTTGTGGGTTTGTTTATGGTAGGAAATCAGTGAGGTTAGGTCTAGAGAGAGAGCTGAGTGCCTTAAAGCCATTGGTAAGGAGTTTCTGTTTGATGCAGAGACGGATGGGCAACCAATGGAGATTTTTGAGAAGTGGGGAATTAGGGACTGAACAGTTTTTCAGAAAAGTGATTGAGACAGCTGAGTCTGTATGGACTGGAGAGGAAAGAGACGATGCAGGGAGTTAAGCAAGACGGTAGAGGCAGTGGTCAAGAAAGAAAAATATAAGTACTTGGATCAGCATGTTACATTTTTGGATGGAGAGGGAAGGTTGGAGTCTAGTGTTATGAAGATAAAACCAACACAGTTTTCTAACAGATTGAAAGTGTGGGTTGGATGAGCTAGATGTCTCAAGAATAATGGCAGGGTTAAAGGCTATAGAACGGGAGGATGGCGGTGCTGCCTACAGTGATAGAAAAGTCATGGTGATTACAGGAAGATGAGAAGGGTGGGAAGATGAGGAGTTCTGTTTTGAACACGTTAGGTTTGAGGTGTAGTTAGGACATCCCAGTACAGATGTCCTGAAGACAGGAAGAAATGCGAGATTGCAGAGAAGGAGAGAGGACAGGACCAGAGAGGTAGATTTGGGAATCATCTGCATAGAGATGGTAGTTAAAGTCATGAGAGTCAATGAGTTCTCCAAGGTAGTGGATGTAGATGGAGAATAGAGGGGGCACCTAGAAATGAGCCTTGAAGAACACTCACAGTTAAATGATTGGGGAGCAGAGGAGAAGAATGCAAAAGAGACTGAGTAGCAGCAGTCAGAGAGATGGGAGTACTGGAGAGGATGGTTTTGGTGAATCCAAGGTTAGATAATATTTCCAGGATTAGGGGGAGGTCCACAGAGTCTATGGCAGCGGTAAGGTTGAGGAGGATTAGAATGGATTACAGGGCAGTGGACTTGGCAAGAAGGTCATTGATGACTTTAGAGAGGGCCATTTCCATAGAGTGAAGGGGGTGGAAACCAGAATGGAGGGGGTGAGGAGAGAGTTGGAGGAGAGGAAGTGGAGGCAGCAAGTGTAAACAACTCTCTTAAGGAGTTGGAGATGAATGGTATGAATGGAGATGGGGCGATAACTGAAGGATTCTGTGGAAGTCAAGGGAGAGTGTTTGTACTGTAGGAGATACATGGACATACTTGATAGTAATGAGGGAGACATTTGGGAAAAGGGTGGGGGCAATTGCTTTGATAAAGCAAGAAGGGATGGGCTGAGAACCAGAGGTAAAGGGAGAAGAATTTGAGAAGTGGGAGATCTCTTGAAATATTGCTGGGAACAAAAGAAGGATGTAAAGATGGAAGGGAGGATGGAGGAGTTGAAGAGAAGGCTGGAAGAGGAAGGGACTAGAGAGGAGCTGGGAGACTTTTGGGAGGTCACATCTAGTGGTTTCAATTTTATTGATGCACTATGCAGTCAGGTCATTAAGGGCAGGAGATAGGGTAGCAAGAGGACAAGGGGGTTTGAGGAGGGAGTTAAAGGTATGAAACAGCTGCCATGGGCAGTGAGCTTGGGAGTCAATGAGGAAGTTGCAGTATTATTTCTGGGTGGATGAGAGTGTAGAATTAAAGCAGGTGAGAAGGAATTTGAAGCAGAAGTGGTCAGCCTGGTGTCTAGATTATTGCCAGCAATGCTCCGCAGCTCATGCACAAGAGCAGAAGGTGATCCAGGGCTGTGGGTGGTAGTATGAGATTATCCGAGGACTGGGAGAGAGGGAATTGAGTTCAGGTGTTGAGGCTGTGGATTTGTGTGTCAAGAGATGGTAGTTTGGGAATGGAGTTCAGATGGGGCATGATGACTTTAAAAAATTGGAGGGAGTCAAAAGATTGGAGATTTGGTGGGGAAACAGGATAGATTGGTGCTCGGACTTTATGTGGGAGAGAAGGCAGGTCAGGAGGTTTTGTTTCAGTTAGTGAGGTAGAGGTTGTATGGTGAGTATTGTTGTTGTCAAGTCATTTCAGGTCCACAGCGACACCATGGACACCTCTCCCTGAATGCCCCACTTCCATCTGCAATCATTCTGGTAATGTATCCGTAGAGTTTTCTTGGTAAAAATACAGAAGTGGTTTACCATTGCCTCATTCTGCTCAGTAAACGAGTCTCTGCCCTTGACTCTTTCCCATGCTGCTGCTGAGTTTTGACTTGTGGCAGATTGCCTTCCACTCACTAGCCACTGCCCAAGCTAGGAATGGAACGGGTATGTCTCTGTAGTCTCCCTCCTGTAGTCGAGACTGGTAGAGTATTGGAAAGTCTCCAGGTGCAACCCTGAGAGGGTACAGTGAGTATAGCTGATAAGATAGAGCAGGTGGCCAAGTTGGTGAGTCGGTCTGGTATGATGGAAGAGGAAGTCAGTGGAGTTGATGAGTGAGAAGAAGAAGGCAGCAGAAAGGTTGTTGGGAGTGAGCTGATGGGGGCTGGCATGAGGTGGAGGGAGAGGGTCAGTTCTGGGAAAGAGGGACAGGAATTAGGAGGAGGATGGGAGAGGGAATGGGGGAAGGATTGGGATAGGATGGGAGTAAACTGAGTGGGTCTGGTGTGGGAGAGTGGGACAGGGTGGGGTGATTAGAGGGAGGGTATTGAGAGGACATGGGGAAGTCAGGTCTTTTAAGAAAGAAAGTCTGGAGTCATAGCAATTAATCTGGACTATCCAGCAACTAATGCAGGTTCTTCAAGTGGGTGTGAATGGAGCACCTCCCACCTGGAGAAAGCATTAGAGTAAATGAGAGAGTTTTAACAAGTTGTCAACTGCTGAGTTGATGGTTAAAGTTTTCAACGTCCCATCTTCTTGGCCTGTTCTCTGGCTCAGGCTGACATCTTGGGTCCTTTGAGCATTCTCCAGCTCAGGTTCCCCTGGGTGTGTTCTCAAGAAACTCTTAGTTTTAGAAGATATTCCATCACAGGTTGACATCATAAAGTAAGAGGGTAGAAACTTCATATTGACTGTTAATCTTTTTCCTTCCCTGTCCCCTTTCATTTTTCACAGCTTATCCAGTGTCAGTCCTCTTACACCCAACCCTGTGGACCTGAAGTGTGATGTGAGAAAGAGGACTGCTCCTTCCCCAACGACCCCCCGCCATTCCTGCAATAGATACACACACACACAAACACATCCTCCTTCTCTAGCCAAGAGGGTGACACACTCTCAACTTTCTGAATGTTGAGAAGGTTGTGGCTGTTGTTTGATTGTGAACATGTCCCTAATTGGGCCTGTTGGACTCTGAGGCACAAAGAAAACAAAACTTTCTTCCTTCAGACACCCTGCCCTTTCAGTCTTGCTATATATATATCATTACACTTGCCCTGTATATTGTGTTTTATGGTTTTGGGTTTCTTTTCATGTCTGTTTTCCATCATCTCTTCCCTCCTTTATTCTCAGATTGTGGGTCTCTTGAATGGATAATGTGTCCAATTTTCACTTGTAAATTTTTTTCCAGTCCTCAGTAAAGTGTCTTCACACTGTAAGAGCTTAATAAATGCTATTACTATTACTATTATGGAAATCTTAGACCCTTCCTTATTTGAAATCCCAATGCAATAAATCTCCAGTCTTTTCCGATGAAATTTTTAATTCTATTGTTTTGTTGGGGTTTTTTTTTTGTTTTTTTTTTACAATTCTTTGAGGGATTTACTGTTTTGTATTCTTTCCTTTTCACTTTTATCCTCAAAATAAGCTGTTGTCATCTGAAGAAAGAACAATTTATATTTAATAAATTTCATCAGGGAGAATGTGACCACTGAAGTTTGGATGTGCAAGCAGTTAAAGTGAGATGACCTTCTTAAAAGTCCATGCAAATAAGGCAGGCACTTTTATTTTCCAGCTCTCTTTATGACAGAATTTCAAAGCTGAAATTCCTCTGAGAGTTCTGAGAGTAAACAACAGAGCAATTTTAATTACAAATGTAGAATACATTTACTGAATAATGGGGAAGCTTGTGAATTATCTATTGTTGTTCTCTATGGAACAAGATATTTAAGTATTTTCCTGATTGATTATGGAAGTCTAATAAGTTGAAATGCTATTTCTTGTCCTCTTAAACAAATCCCCACCATTTTACTCTGTGGGAGGGCAGTACATAAACACCCATCCAGGGACTGGTTCAGTGAGAAAGCATCAAGGTCCCATTGTATATTTCACTTGAATCTTCCCTCGTGCAAGGGTCTGCAAAATGAAAGATTCATGATTTTACATTAAACTTTAGGAAAGGAATTCCAGTGGGAAATGCATACCACATCCTCAAACTCCCCAACTTCTCAAATCCATGAGATTATCACTATTACATTCAGAGCCCTCCTAAAATACCACCTCTTCCAACAAACCTTACCCATTGACTTCCCAATACCTTAAACTGTACAAACCCATTAGCCATGCCTAGCACATGTATTTATTTACATACACTGTCAGCTCTAGTGAGTATATGGCTATTCAGTTGTATAGTCACATTTATTTTGATTAATCTAGTTGTAATTACTTTTAAGTCAATCAATGATATTTACTGATAATTTTCTATGAGCAGATCACTGTAATAAATGCTTGGGAGAGCATAATTGAATAAGAAGACACTGTCTCCCTGGTTAGAATGCAAGCTCTTTTTGGGCAGGGAATGCATCATACTGTGTTGTACATTCCCAAGTACTTAGTACAGTGAACTGCACCCAGTGTACTCAACAAATGAATACTCTTTGTTTTTCTTTGTAATTTTCCATTTAATTTCCTTTAATTTCCATTACATTTTCCATATCCTTTTATCGTCTCCAACTTGCTGAATTTTTCTTCCATTTTCTTCTCCCTATTATTTTCTATGCCATTCTCCCAGTCGATCATATTTACTGAGTGCTTACTGTGTGCAGAGCACTGTACTAAACACTTGGGAGAATATAACACAATAATATAACAGACTCATTCCATGCCCACAATTAGCTTATAGTCTAGAGGGGAAGACAGACAGTAAGATGAATAAATAAATTATGGATATGCACATAAGTGCTGTGTCATGGGGCTCGGTGATGCAGAAGGGAGTGGGAAAAGAGGAAATGAAGGCTTACTTAGGGAAGGCTTCTTGGAGGAGATGTGCCTTCAAATAAGGCTTTGAAAGTGGGGAGAGTAACAGTCTGCCAGATATGAAAAGGGAGGGCATTCCAGGCCAGAGGAAGGATGTGGGCAAGAGGTCACTGGTGAGAAAGATGAGATAGAGGTACATTGAGTAGGTTGGCATTAAGGGAGTGAAGTGTGTGTGGACTGGGTAATAGTAGGAGAGTATCGAGGTGGAGTTGGAGAGGGAAAGGTCATTGAGTACTTTAAAGCAGATGGTAAAGAGTTTCTGTTTGATGCAGAGGTGGAGGGGCAACCACTGGAAATTATTGAGGAGTGGGGAAACAGGGAATGAACACTTTTGTAGAAAAATGATCTGGGCAGCAGAGTGAGGTATGACCTGGAGTGGGGAGAGACAGTAGGAAAGGAGGTCAGCAAGAAGACTGATCCAGTAATCAAGGTGGGATAGGATAAGTCCTTGTATTAATGTGGTAGCATTTTTGGATGGAGAAGAAAGGGTGGATTTTAGCTATGTAGTGAAGGTTGAACCAACTGGATTTAATGATCCATTGAAGTATATGGGTTGAAAGAGTGAGAGGAGTCAAGGATAATTCCAAGATGAGACAGGAATGATAGTGGTGCTGTCTATTGTCTTGATTTATGCTATCGAGTGGTTTCCAACTCAGAGTGATTCCATGGAAACATTTCTCCCAGAAAGCCCCACTTCCATCTACAATTATTCTGGTACTGTATCCATAGAGTTTTCTTGGTAAAAATACAGAAGTGGTTTACCACTGCCTTCTTCCACACAGTACACTTGAGTCTCTGCCTTTGACTCTCTGCCATGCTGCTGCTGCCAAACACAGGTTAGTTTTGGCTTGTGGCAGATTGCCTTCCACTCATTAGCCACTGCCCAAGCTAGGAATGGAATGGTTATGCCTCTGCTTGACTCTCCCTCCCAGAGCTGAGACAGGTAGGGGTCTAGAAACTCTACAGCTGTAATCCTGAGATGGGAGTGCTATGTATAGTAATGGGAAAATCAAGGGGAGGCCTGGGATGGGTGGGAAGATAAGGAGTTCTGTTTTGGACTTGTTAACTTTGAGGTAATGGCAGGATGTCCAAGTAACCATGTCTTGAAGGCAGGAGGAAATGTGAGACTGCAGAGAGGGAGAGTGATCAGGATTGGAGATGTAGATTTGGGAATCATCTGCATAGAGGTGGTAGTTGAAGTCATGGGAGAGACTGAGTTCTCCAAAGTAGTGAGTGTAGGTGGAAAATCGTCATCTACCTCCCTGCTGGTCCCACCACTGACTTCTTCAACCCCCTGACCCCTTTCTCACCTTCCGTCTCGCCTTCCCTCTCCCCACGCTGATCCTCGGAGACTTCAACATCCATATGGATGTACCCAGTGACTCCTCTGCCGCCCGCCTGCTATCGCTTCTCGACTCTGCCAACCTCCTGCTCCACCACACCTCGCCCACTCACCAACTTGGTCACACCCTCGATCTCATCATCTCCTACTGCTGCACTATCTCCTCCCTCACCAACTCTGAAATCCCTCTCTCAGACTATAACCTTCTCACCTGCTTCCCCTCTCACACTCTCTCCCCCTGCAAATCTGTACTACTCCCCAACAGAGATCTCCACTCTCTTGATCCCATCCATCTCTCCAAAAGCATCTCTCCCCACCTTGCCCCCCATCCTCTCTTCCCACTCTTGATGATCAAGTTACCGCTCTCAACTCCGCCCTCTCTACTCATCTCAATTCACTCGCCCCCCTTTCCATCTGCCACTCTTGCTCCACTAACCCACAGCCCTGGGTCACTGCCTCTGTCTGCCTCCTACACTTTTATGCTTGAGCTGCTGAGCGCTGCTGGCGAAAGTCCAAGCACCAAGCCAATCTTATCCATTTTCAATTTATCCTTTCCTGCTTTAACTCGGCCCTCTCCTCCCCCAGGTAAAACTTCTTTTCTTCCCTCATGGACACCCATGCCCGTCACCCCCGCCAATTGTTCCAGACCTTTAATTCTCTCCTCAGGCCCCCTGTTCCTCCCCCCTCCCCCCTCCCTCACCCCCAACGATCTGGCCACCTACTTCATCATGAAAATTAACACAATCAGGTATGAGCTCCCCAAAGTCACCCCTTCCCCTTCTGCCTCCCCCCTGTCAACCCTCTCCCCTACTTTCCCATCTTTCCTTGCAGTATCCTCAGAGGAGATCTCCTCCTTCCTCGCAAGTGCCACCCCCTCCACCTGTGCTTCGGACCCCATTCCCACTCACCTTATAAAAACCATCGCCCCTGCCCTCCTCCCCTCCTTAACTTCTATCTTTAACTGCTCACGCTCCAATGGCTTCTTCCCCTCTTCCTTCAAACATGCCCATGTCTCCCCCATACTAAAAAAACCCTCTCTCGACCCCACTTCCCCTTCCAGTTATCGCCCTATCTCCCTTCTACCCTTCCTCTCCAAGCTCCTAGAACGAGTCGTCTACACTCGCAGCCTAGAATTCCTTAACTCTAATTCTCTCCTGAACCCCCTCCAATCTGGCTTCCACCCCCTCCACTCTACCGAGACAGTTTTCTCTAAGGTCACCCATGATCTTCTTGCCAAATCCATGGCTCCTACTCTCTCCTAATCCTCCTTGGCCTCTCAGCTGCCTTTGACCCTGTTGATCATCCCCTTCTCCTCCACACCTTATCTCACCTTGGCTTCACGGACTCCGTCCTCTCCTGGTTCTCCTCTTATCTCTCTGGCCGTTCATTCTCGGTCTCCTTTGCAGGCTCCTCCTCCCCCTCCCATCCTCTAACTGTAGGAGTTCCTCAAGGGTCAGTTCTTGCTCCTTTTCTGTTCTCCATCTACACTCACTCCCTTGGTGAACTCATCCGCTCTCACGGCTTCAACTATCATATCTATGCAGATGACACACAAATCTACATCTCTACCCCTGTCCTATCACCCTCCCTTCAGGCTCGTATCTCCTCCTGCCTCCAGGACATCTCTACCTGGATGTCTGCCCGTCACCAAAACTCAACATGGCCAATACTGAGCTTCTTATCTTCCCTCCCAAGCCCTGTCCTCTTCCTGACTTCCCTATCACTGTGGATGGTACAACCATCCTTCTCGTCTCTCAGGCCCACAACCTTGGTGTCATCTTTGATTCAGCTCTCTCATTCACCCCACACATCCAATCCATCACCAAGACCTGCCGGTCTCCCCTTTATAATATGGCCAAGATCCTCCCTTTCCTCTCCACTCAAATGGCTATCTTATTGGTACAGGCTCTCATAATATCCAGGCTGGATTATTGTGTCAGCCTTCTCTCTGATCTCCCTTCCTCCTGTCTCTCCCCGCTCCAGTCTATTCTTCATTCCGCTGCCCGGCTCATCTTCCTGCAGAAACGCTCTGGGCATGTCACTCCCCTTCTTAAAAACCTCCAGTAGTTGCCTATCAACCTCCGCATGAAACAAAAACTTCTCACTCTAGGCTTCGAGGCTCTCCATCACCTTGCCCCCTCCTACCTCTCCTCCCTTTTCTCTTTCTACTGCCCACCCTGTAGGCTCCACTCCTCTGCTGCCCACCTCCTCACCATACCCCATTCTCACCTATCTCGCTGTAGACCCCTGGGCCATGTCCTCCTGCTGTCCTGGAATGCCCTCCCTCCTCACCTCCGCCAAACTAATTCTCTTCCCCTCTTCAAAGCCCTACAGAGAGCTCACCTCCTCCAAGAGGCCTTCCCAGACTGAGCTTTCCCCTTTTCCCTCTGCTCCCTCTGCTGCCTCTCTGCCCCCCCCACCTTCCCTCAGCTAAGCCCCCTTTCCCCCCCATTTCCCTCTGCTCCTCCCCCCTCCCTTTCTCTCCCCTCATCACTGTGCTCGTCTGCTCATTTGTATATATTTTTATTACCCTATTTATTTTGTTAATGAGATGTACATCCCCTTGATTCTACTTATTGCTATTGTTTTTGTCTGTCTGTCTTCCCCGATTAGAGTGTAAGCCTGTCAATGGGCAGGGATTGTCTCTATCTGTTGCTGAATTGTACATTCCAAGCACTTAGTACAGTGCTCTGCACATAGTAAGCGCTCAATAAATACTATTGAATGAATGAATTAATGAATAGAAGGGGATCTAGAACTAAAGCTTGAGGGATAAACACAGTTGGGGGTGGGAGGCAGAAGAGGAGCCCATGAAAAAGCCTGAGAATGAGCCACCAGAGAGATAGGAGGAGGACCAGGAGAGGACAGTGCCAGTGAAGCCAAGGTTGGATAATGTTTCATTCATTCATTCATTCAATAGTATTTATTGAGCACTTACTATGTGCAGAGCACTGTACCAAGCTCTTGGAATGTACAAATCGGTAACAGATAGAGACAGTCCCTGCCCTTTGATGGGCTTACAGTCTAATCGGGGGAGATGGACAGATAAGAACAATAGCAATAAATAGAATCTAGGGGATGAACATCTCATTAAAACAATAGCAAATAAATAGAATTAAGGCAATGAGAAGGGGATGGTCAACAGTGGTGAAGACAGCTGAGAGGTGACAGAGGATTAAGGTATAGTTGAGGCCAGTGGATTTGGCAAGAAGGAGCTCATTAGTGACCTTGAGGGGGTGGTTTCTGTGAACTGAAGGGGACAGAAGACACATTGGAGGATTGAGAATTGGAGGGGAGGAATTGAGACATTGGTTGTGAACAACTCCCCACCTTTCCAGAGACTAGGGAGGAGAATGAACTTCCCAACTATGATTTTTGTTTCAGGGAAGTTTATAAATGGGTAAAAGAATGGTATGGGAATACTGGGCTGAAGATGATCTTGATCCTGTACCCCGATCCTCTCTCTCACCCCTGACTTCTCACCCACATCCTACCTCTGTCTTGGAAGACCCTCCCTCTTCATATCTGACAGACAAGTACTCCCCCTGCCTTCAAAGTCTTATTGAAGGCACATCTCCTTCAAGAGGCTTACCCTGACTAAGCCCTCTTTCCTTTTCTTCCACTCCCTTCTGCATTACCCTAACTTGCTCCCTTTATTCATCCTTCCTCCCAGCTCCACAGCACTAATGTGCATATCCATAATTTATTAATGTACTTATACTAATGTCTGTCTCCCCCCTAGACAGTTTATTTTGGGCAGGGAATGTATGTGCTGCATCATTATATCATACTCTTCCATGCACTTAGTACAGTGCTTCGCAAACAGTAAGCACTCAATAAATATAATTGATTGATTGATAATCATCAGGAAAATGAGGGGACTTTCCTTCTGAGAGAATCCAGAGGTCAACAAAAGCCCAACTTTGGGAATCCAGCTGGAGGTTTTCCAGCCTGGGTTAGGTGACCTCTGAGTTGTTGGAACCCTGGACAAGACGGTAGTCTTTCAGGGCCGATAGGCCCACCCAATATTTTCAATTTCCATTTTCTGATGGTCAAACAATTATTTAAAGAATTAATCAAGTTCTTAATAAATTAGATAAAGAAGAGTTTTCCACTGAACTTGTACTCTGAGTTCATTGCTCTTAGAGGGTGTGGTCCCAGCTAAGATGCCTGGTTTCCCTTCCCTAAAGCACTAGTCACCAATTGGTATCGAGGTGGTGATGGTGTGAGTTAGGGAGATTTTTTGCATGCCCATTGGATAGCAAGCATAGAGCTGATTTCTCTATACACTTCTATTTTAACACTATTAGGCCTTTCTATTTCTCCTAAAAATCTATGTTATTCATCTATGTCATCTTTATAAAAAATAGATATACCTGCCCTTCATGCTGAAGAAAATCCTCCGTGTCAAACAGAAAGGCCTTACCATCAGCTTTAAAGCACTCAATCGGCTTTCTCCATCCTACCACACCTCACTAATCTCCTATTACAGCCCAGTCCGCACATTTGGCTCTTCTAAACTCCAGCTTACTCACTGTGTCCTGATGTTATATATCTCACTGCTGACACCTTTCCCACATCATTTCCCAAGTTTGGAATGCCCTCCCCCTCCATATATACAGGACCACCACGTTTTCCACCTTCAAAGCATTATTAAGGCCACATCTTCTCCAAGAGGCCTTCCTTGATTTAATCCTCTTTTCCCCAGCTCACTCTCCCTTCTACATCATCTATTCACTTTGATACTTGGAAATGACCTTGAACATTTGGTATTCACCTCACGCTCAGTCCCACAGCACTTAGGTATGTATCTATGAATTATATATTATAAATTATTGATTATAATAATGTCTGTCTTTCCCTCTAGACTGTAAGTTAGTTGTAGGCAGGGAACATATCTACCAATTCTCTTTTACCATACTCCCCTAAGCACTTTAGTGCTTCACATACAGTAAGCATTCAATAAAAGACATTGATTGATTGAGGTTATTTGCCATTGTTTTTATGAGATGTTCTTCCCCTTGACTCTATTTATTGCCATTGTTCTTGTCTGCCTGTCTCCCCCGATTAGACTGTAAGCCCATCAAAGGGCAGGGAATGTCTCTATCTGTTGCCGACTTGTACATTCCAAGCGCTTAGTACAGTGCTTTGCACATAGTAAGCGCTCAATAAATACTATTGAATGAATGAATGAACTCTCAGTCGTCATCTGTTGAACTACTAGGGTGGAGAGCCCAAAGAAACAATATCATAGTTAAAATATCTTGACTTAAATGAGTTCATTGAGTTCAATGAGTTGTGGTAAAATATATTCATTTTTCCAATTATGGTGGCTTGAATACAAGGTCCGTAACTGCCATTTGTGTTATTAAAGAGCATGTAAATGCTGTTGGCATCCTTTTTATTTTTCTAGAACTGTTATTCAGTTGTCCTTTTGTAAACCAGTTCTCTGCATGTAATAGGCAGGTGGAGGACTGGGATTGGGGTAGAATGTGTTAGGTGAATCTAGCAATTAATCAGTGATATTTATTGAGTGCTATGTGCAGAGGACTATACTAAACACTCAGGGGAGTACAATACAACAGAGTTGGTAGACCCTTTTTTTTCCAGTGATGTATGCTAAGCATTTACTATGTGTCACCCTCTGTACTAAGGCTGTAAGCACTGAGGTAGATGAAAGATAATCAAGTATGACAAGGTCCCTGTCCCACATAGGGCTCACAATCTTAATCCCCAATTTACAGATGGGGTAACTGAGTCACAGAGAAGTTAAGTAGTCACACAGCAGTCAAATGGCAGAGCCAGACTTAGAACCCAGGTCTCTTGACTCCTAGGCCCATACTGTTTCCACTAAGTCATGCTGCTTCTCCTAGGCAATGCTGAGGCAATTTTGAGTCAAGGAAAAATCAGGGTCCCTGTGATAGAGCAAAATAAAATGTATTGAATTTCAAGCTTTCCCATGCTGGCATCTCTTTTAGCCTCCGCCCCACACCCCTGAACTCAAGCCGTGGGTTAGCCTGCTTGTGCCAATGGGCTGACAAGGAGAGTTCCACATTCCTCTCTTTATGCAGTATTTACCCACCCTCTAGATGATGCAGCATCTGACATCTCTCACTACCCACTCCCAGGTGTCATCCCTATTCTTGTCCCCAGCACCCACCTTTACTTCCTGTTTTCCTGAATTTCTTTAGGATTCTTAAAGAGAGTATATTTGCATAAAGAAGTTCCCTCTAAATTGGTTTCTGAGTGATTCATTTTGAAGTCTACCGTTTGAGTCATGCCGATCAGGACAGTTCAGTCTGTAGGCTGTTTCCCTGTAAACCCAGAATAAAGATATGCTAATGCTAAATCCCCAGGAATCAGAAAGCCCTAAAAGCACGTAGACATGCCCTTCTTGCTACAAGTTGGAATTTCCTGACGATATGTCAGGTTCATGGGATCCCCAAAGGGCATGAAATTCTGAATACAATTGTATGTCTGTTGTATGTGTCCTTCTACATAACTACGTGCTCCAGGGAGAAATTCCCCGAAGATGTGTCCTATGCTACAAATGCAGCCCTGAGTTCCCTTGAGTAAACTGAAAACATGAGCATGGTGGACTTTGCTCCACAGTGGTTCCTCTCTATGCCAATTCTAGGTCCTTTACTCTTTACCCACAAGACTCTCCAGAGGGGCATAGAAAATACCCAAACAACATGTTGTACCTGTCCAAGCTCTTCAATGCCCACTCCCTCCCTAGACGTCCCGGCACACACATCCACAGACCCAGGCATTGAGCCCATGTTGCTGGAAAATCTGGCCTTTTATACCTAATCCCTCACCCAGGTTGTCAGCGCAAAACCTTCATGGCCCTCCATTGGTTGTTGGGTGATCAATTCGTTCCTTCAGCCAGTCAGTAGAATGTTCATGAGCATCCACTCCTCCTCATGGTGCACATCAAGGCTGCCATCGTGGGTTTCCAGCTACCATGTGACTTGGGTCTAGGGCTTAAGCATTGGGCAGAGGTGAGGCACCGGGGTTAGACAACCACCAGACTCCAGAGTTGCAAGGTCATGGAGCCCATGTCCCTGCCACTGCAGGGCTGAGCTCTGGGTTGTGAGAAGGGAAAGGAGGCAAGGAAAGGTTTGGGCTGAGCTTCATCCACCATTTGACTCTAGAATGCGCACAGCGGGGAAGGAGGGGATGAATGAGGGCTGGAACCAGGGTTCTAATCTCTGAGAAGAGGAGGCAGGACCTGCCAGCCCCATGGCACCTGAGCTCTCCATGTGTGTACACTTCTGCTCTCACTCCTGCTTGTGGCCCAGATCTAGGGCAGCCTACCTCACCGCCATCACAGCAGTCTGAACAATATGCTGGCGAGGAGAAGGGGAGAAAAGACAAATGGGATGGTCCAGGGCAGGGACCAGCAGCACAGGGGTCACCTCTGCCTGAGAGCCTGAATCTGAGGAACACAAAGGTAACAACTTCTTTTCCAATGAGGCTCTGCTGCACTCAGTAGCAGAATATTTCTAACCCAGTGAGGCAAATGAACTCTTTTGTTTGATTTGTTAAGTAGAAAAAAATTTTTTCTCCAATGTTAAAATCCTGGGATATTTGCATTAATTTGGATGAGTATTCAGGAGGGAAATTGTCAAAGCACCAAGAAGCAATTTTCAAAAATTATTCCTCTTGCATCTTATTACATTTACAATGACTTAATTTTAGTCGTCTAGCTCACCCCTTAGATTACAAACTCCTTGAAGGCAGGAATCATGTCTATCACTTTTAATGTACTCTAGAGTCTCAAGTGTTTAGTACAGTGCTCTGCACTTTACTTGTTATTATTATTAATGATAATCATAGTATTTATTAGGCACTTACTATGTGCTAAATGCTAGGGTAGATACATGGGGCTCACAGTTTATCTTATAATAATAATAGTGATGGTATTTATTAAGCACTTACCATGTGCCAAGCACTGTTCTAAGCACTGGGGTAAATGCAGGGTAATCAGGTTGTCCCACGTGGGACTCATAGTCTTAATCCCCATTTTACAACTGAGGTAACTGAGGCCCAGAGAAATTAATGACTTGCCCAAAGTCACACAGCTGTTAAGTGGCAGAGCCGGGATTAGAACCCACGAACTCTGATTCTCAAGCTCGTGCTCTTTCCATTAAGCAATGCTGCTTATGTCATTTTACACATGAGAAAACAACTCAATAAATAATATTGATTGATTGTTTTATGAATCAGCCAACTTAATACCTGGTTTGGGAAATTCCCATAAATCATCAAATATATGAAAATCGGGGGCAGAAGATAAAACAAAAAGCCTGGAAAATAAGCAAAGTACATGAAAGGTTTATTTTCACTACGAGAGCACATTCTAATTCAGAAGGCCTTTCTTAATCAGTATGACATATGATATAAAAAAAATCACCGATTCCCATTTTGCTGTAACTCATCATAATGCAGACATTTCAGCAGAATAAAGAAACTCTGATCATTAGCATTCTCATTCCTCAAATGCCATCTGCAACACATCTTAGTAAAATGGACAGGTTGAAGGGCTCTTTAATTACCTCAGGAACCTTTGAATCTTTTGTTTGTCCTTACTGACTACCGTTGCTCTGTAAAAGAGATATTTTACTTCCAACAAGAAAATTGTTAAATCCATGTCCTAAAGAATAAACTTCTATTATTGATCATGTATTACAGAGTTCAATATTTGTTGTGAAGAGTCAGAGAAATCAATTTTTGTGTAGAGAGATAGCCAGAAGCCAAAAATACCTTGGAGAGCCCTAATCCGGAAGGACAAACTGCCTGGCATGGGCAGAACAAAAGATCACTATAGAGAAGGGAAACTGCCAGCCACCCACTGATAACATCAATTGCAATCATCCTTGAGGATCAAAACAACCATATTTTCAGGAGTAAAGGTGTATTCAATAAAGTGAACACAATTCAGTAACATGACTGTTTGGTTAAATGTCTCCATTTCATTAAACTGGACTACCTGTGGACCAACTTTCAGACAACTTTAAAAGGTGAATACTCCCTTTTTCAAGTGTATGTCAGATTAATTTTGCCCTTCCTACCAAGGCTGGGGTCAGGTGAGAGAGAAGGCAGTGAGGAGAGACCTTGAAGGTAGACAACAGGAGAGGAGGAAGGGAGAACAGAACCTCAGGGCAGGCAGCAGGTCCTGCTCTCCCAATCCCATTGCTTTCTCCCCAAACCAGATCAATGATCTCCCCGAGAGGGCTCGTATGATCCTGCCCTCTCATTTCCAGATTCCCCAGGAGACTGCCCAGTCATCCCCACTCTCTCCAAAGCTGGACCCCTGATCCCAGACTACCTGAGACCAGCCTTCCCAGCTGCAATTTTCCCAACCACAAATGGGGACCAGGGCTAGGTCTGGATCTGAGGGCACTTTGCTAGGGGATAGGAGATTGTAAAGTGAGAGGGTCATCCAGACATTTCCTAGGGATTTATTTCCAGCTGAGGGCCAGGGAAATCAATTGGCTGGTTATCAGAGTTCCAGCCCCTGTGAGAGGGAGCTGGTGGAACTTGAAAGTTGTTGGAGAGGTGGGGGAGGAGAAGGACCAGAATCCAAGCTGTGGCTGAGATTAGGGACAGAACCTCCATCAGCTCACCCTCCAATTCCATTCCACTGTGGGGCTTTTCTCCTGCTGCCTCTGTCCCTCTCTTTATCTCTTTCAGTTTGCAGGGTTGGGGCAGAGAAGTGAATGAACCAGCAGAAGAGCTCTGAGTTCTGGGACAGGGGCCCACAGAATATACACCCTGACTTTGGCAGACCTGGTGGCTAGAAGACCAATGGACACGTGAAGGCCAAAGGGGCCAGTGGGGAGGTGCAGTTCTCTCACCTTCCCTTGTTCCCTGATGGCAAAATGTGCTTAAAATTGGGAGGATGTATTTTGGGTTTAGAAATAGCAAGGCCGGGAACACTTATTCACTGTTAACCCTCTAAGCCAGGTCTTCACATGAAAAAAAAAGAGATAATTGAGACAAATTACCAAATTACAAATTACAAATCAAGGTAGGAATAAAACCACACTTTCACTCACTCTTACCTTCTCTAGGCTACACCTGGACCCAGATGGACCCAGACAGAGGAATCATCTTTCCCTGAGGACCACTAAAGAGAAATGTCTGTCCCCTTCTAGCCCACCACAGGCACAGCTTGATAACAGGTAATGGTATTTTATATGGATATGTTTTACTGATTATATATCCATTCCCTCAACCGATCATTTACTGAGTGCTTACCATTTGTAAGCGCTTGGGAAAGTACAATACAAAAATAAAGAATTACAGTCCCTGCCCATAATCAACTTACAGTCTGGGGCCGGGGGGGGGGGGTGGGGAGAGACAGACATCAATACTAATAATTAAAATTACAGACACACGCACACATTCCTATATATTTGTCCTCCTAACTTGATGAAACTGTCACTGATGCTGAAATTCACCTCTGAGTGAATTCACCTCTGAGAGAATTCACCTCTGCATGTGTCTGAAAACGCCAATGTTGATGATGATGATTATGATGATGATGGTATTTGTTAAGCACTTAGTATGTGCCAAGCACTGTTCTAAGCACTGGGGTAGATACAAGGTAATCCAGTTATCCCACGTAGAGCTCACACTCTTAATCCCCATTTTACAGATGAGGTAATTGAGGTGCAGAAAAGTTAAGTGATGTGCCCAAAGTCAGCTAAATGGCAGGGCTAGGATTAGAACTCCCAACCTGTGACTCTCAAGCCCATGCTCTTTCCAATAAGCCATGCTGCTCCCATACTCATGTTGAATCCACAGTCCTGGCTAAATGGTGCGCAAAAATGCTGACCCTTATTGTGTTGCTATTAAATACCATTTAGTGATTGATTATTATATCAAATGCATGCAGCACTTGGTACTGCTTCTCATTTGCCTCCTTGCCACTTTCCTTATGAAAACTTTGCTTCAAAAGAATCACACATCTCTTGATGCCATGAACCAGGCTGATCTCTTCTCAGCAAATTGACCTGGGTTCTAATCCCAACCCCTCCAACCTGTCTGCTGTGTGACTTTAGGCAAGTCATTTAACTTCTCTGTGTCTCAGTTACCTCGTCTATAAAATGGAGATTAAGAGTGTGAGCCCCATGTTGGATGTGGACTGGGTCCAAACTCACTGTGTGGCTTAGTGGAAAGAGCATGGGCTTGGGAGTCAGAGATCATGGGTTCTAATCCCCACTCTGCCACTTGTCAACTGTGTGATTTGGGGCAATTCGTTTAACTTCTCCGTGCCTCAGTTCCCTCATCTGTAAAATGGGGATTAAGACTGTGAGTCCCATGTGGGACAACCTGATTACCTTGTATCTACTCCAGCGATTAGAACAGTGTGTGGCACATAGTAAGTACTTGACAAATACCAACATTATTATTATTATTATCTACCTCGGCATTTAAAACAGTGCCAGACATGTAGTAAGTGGTTAAAAATACCACAATTATTACTATTAACAAATGCCATAAAAAAAATTGACTTCCAGGATGCAGCATTGATGAAGGCCTTGTTTTACGGACCTCTGAAATACTTTCTTCGTCTACCTTACTTTTGGTTTCCAATTTCAGCTCTGTAAACAACAGTTAGATATTTTGCTGTTGCTCATTCTCCTCATGTTTCCCACTCAGCATACCTTCATTAAGGTCAGCAGAACTACGACGACAGGAGAATGACTGCATTCCAGAATGTCATTGTTCATTTTTCGGTCCTACCATTTGATATTGAGTCTGGCCTGTTAGTGATGCTGGTGGAACTGCTCATGGAGCTAGATGTGGCCTGTGGGTCTCATGGCCATAGAATAAGTTGGGCAACACTGCAGTTATTCACATAGATATTCACTTTGTCCTGGAGCCTAGTGTCATGTTGTTGCCATTCTCTTTTTGACAGATCTCCCAAAGAATGTATTGGCCTTCTTGATTCTGTTTTCTATTCCCTTGTCTATCTTTATGTCCTTAGTCAATGTGCTGCCTGATAAATTGTCAATAAAGGTTGACACATCCAAAACATTTAATGGGAGAAGGTGAAAATTTTAATTAATTCAAATAATCAGAGTGAGGGATGGTTGGAGGGGTGGGGAAGATGTAGTCTTGGCCACTCTGTGCTGTGGAGAGCAAGAGCTGAAGGGCAGGACAGCTGGAGTGGAACTAATAACCAATGTGTCAGCAAAAGAGACCCTGTGAAGTTTAGTGATCTGGGAAACTAATAATCAGTTAAACTTCTATCACTAGCGGTTTACCTAATTGAACTGAATTTGATTTCAAAATCCCAATTAATGGAGCAAAGCACCGGGCCAATGACATCTGGGTCGATGTTTTATTTCTTAACACCCAGCCACACCTTGTAGAAAACTAACCTTTGCTAATGCATGTTTTAGACAATCAGTCCCTACCAGTCAACTTTGCCAAATGACCTTATCTGAAGCTGTAATAAGGTTGAAAAATTGATTGGAAAATGAAATGTTTCCTTTTAAAACAAAAAAGAACACTCTCAGTTTCTGAATTCTTTAAGATGTCTCAGATCAAAGTTGCAAATCATGGTCTATCAGGGTTAGCGGGAGAAGAGCCCAAGCAATTCCTGAAAGTCAAAGATATTTCTCAATCACTCAAAGGCCAGGCCACAGAGAGTTAATTTACTCTACAGCTGGGCAAACAGGTGAAAGTTAAATTCCAGTGCTGAATGATTACAAGTTGTTGGCCTTAGGACATCAATACAATATCGCCAAGATCCGCCCTTTCCTCTCCACCCAAACGGCCACCTTACTGCTACAGGCTCTTCTTATATCCTGGCTAGACTACTGTGTCAGCCTTCTCTCTGATCTCCCTTCCTCCTCTCTCGCCCCGCTCCAGTCTATTCTTCACTCCGCTGCCCGGCTCATCTTCCTGCAGAAACGATCTGGGCATGTCACTCCCCTTCTTAAACACCTCCAGTGGTTGCCTATCAACCTCCACTCCAAACAAAAACTCCTCACTCTAGGCTTCAAGGCTCTACATCACCTTGCCCCCTCCTACCTCTCCTCCCTTCTCTCTTTCTACTGCCCACCCCGCAAGCTCGGCTCCTCTGCCACCCACCTCCTAACCATCCCTCGGTCTCGCCTATCCCACTGTCGACCCCTGGGCCACGTCCTCCCGCGGTCCTGGAATGCCCTCCCTCCTCACCTCCGCCAAACTAATTCTCTTCCCCTCTTCAAAACCCTACTTAAAACTCACCTCCTCCAAGAGACCTTCCCAGACTGAGCTCCCCTTCTCCCTCTACTCCCTCTACCGCCCCCCTTTCACCTCTCCGCAGCTTAACCCTCTTTTCTCCCCTTTTCCCTCTGCTCCTCCCCCTCTACCTTCCCATCCCCTCTGCACTGTACTCGTCTGCTCAACTGTATATATTTTCATTACCCTATTTATTTTGTTAATGAAATGTACATCGCCTTGATTCTATTTAGTGCCATTGTTTTTACGAGATGTTCTTCCCCTTGACTCTATTTATTGTCATTGTTCTTGTCTGTCTCCCCCGATTAGACTGTAAGCCCGTCAGATGGCAGGGACTGTCTCTATATGTTGCCGACTTATTCATTCTAAGCGCTTAGTACAGTGCTCTGCACATAGTAAGCGCTCAATAAATACTATTGAATGAAAGGTAGAGGTCTAGTGGTTAGGATTTGCAGCTCCAGCTCCCACATCCTGGGTTCATTTCCCAGTCAGGGAAAGAGAAATTTGGAAGAGCAGCATGGCTTACTGAAAAGAGCATGGGGCTGGGAGTTGGGACTTGCTTTCTAATTCCTGCCCTCCCCCCCCACCCCCAGCAGTTGTCTGTTGTGTGACCTTGAGCAAATTATTTCTCTGTGCCTCATTTATTTAATCTGTAAAATGGGGTTTAAGATGGTGAGTCTCAAGAAGGACAGGGACTGTGACCAATCTTGTACCTAACTCAGCACTTAATTCGGTGCCTGGCACATAGTAAGCACTTAACAAATACCATTAAAAAAAATCAGGAGCAGCATTCACTGAGTGCAGAACCCTGTTTTATGTGCTTGAGGATATATAATAGAAGAGAAACAAACAAGAAGAAAACTGGGACCTTTTTACCAATTGTAAAATGTTCACCATCACCACCATTATAAAGAAATCGACAAAGGCTGCTTAAATATCAATTGACTACTTTTGTATATGATAATAATGTGGCCCACCAACATTTGGTGAGCACTTTATCAAATTTGCTCTTCTGATTTCCAGCAAACATAAGAAATTTATGTACTCTGGGTAATCAAGTTTATAGATTAGCTGCATTCACCAGTTCACTTTTTTGTAACAATAATAATAATTGTATTAATTGTTAAGAATTTACTATGTGTCAAACACTGTACTAAGTATGGGCTAGATACAAGATAATCAGGTCCCTCGTGGGTTTCACAGTTTCTGTAGGAGAGAGATCAATATTGAATGTCCATTTTACAGATGAGGCAAGTGCAGAATGGAGAAGTGAAGAGATTTGACCAAGTTCACACAGCAAAGTGGCGGGACTGGGATTAAAACCCAGATTCTCTGGCTCCCAGGCCCCTGCTTTATTCAATAGGCCTCACTACCTCTCTTGTCATTTTTTGGACAAAGCAAGATCTATATTTTGTTGCACAGTCTGTCTCTTACTTCTCCGCAAGGGTTTTTTCTTTAGGAAAAGTGGAACCAATGAAACAGTTCTGTTAATGGAAAATACTGAAAAGAAAGCAAAACTACAGTAGCAATGTGTCCTAGTTGGATAGAGCACGGTCCTGGGAATTCAGAAGGTCCTGGTTTATAATCCCAGCTCCACCACTTGCCTGCTGTATGATAAATTCAAGTTGACTGCATGTCAACTTCTCTGGGCCTCAGTTACTTCATAAGTAAAATGTGGATTAAGACTATGAGCCACCATGTGGCACACGGACTGTGGGTTCATGTCAGCCACAAATTCCTTTTTTTTTTTGACTTTTTATGAGGGAATCATCACCAGTCTAACATGCTTCCTGAGTCAGCTGTCTAAACAAATGGCTGGAATCAGGATAAAGTAGTGGGTGGCACATCCGAGACTGTGGGAACCCCTCTCTGAAAAAGCGAATGGAAATGGGCCACATAGAGTCAGCCTACAGTCGTGTTTAAGGAAAGAATTTTGCTATATGGCCTATATATCTTTCAGTGAAAGAGTAACAGGGCCAGTGAGCTTTTCCTTTCAGAGGGATTTGCAGAGTGAGCAAAACCTTGCTGGTTCTCTCTGAGCAATTCCCTGAAAAGTAATCCTCAAAATGACAAAACACACATATTGCCACAGTTTAAAACATGACATTTTCACTGCAAATAATGACATTTTAACTTTGCAGTTAGCAGTAGAGAAACAATTTGGATTTTCATGAAATTAAACCCCAAATTCCTTCTTGTCTTAATGGGAGTCTGAATGGATCTGAAAAAAAAAAATTAAAATAGAAAATGGCTGAAGGAAGGGAAACTAGCTATGCCTAAGGTACCTTCGAGGGCCTTATTTACACTAATTGAAAGAGATTCTTTCCCTCAAGCTGTGGTGGCAGAATACTCCTGTGTCATGGTAGTGTCACTTGGAAATTTGGTAGGGGTGTCCTGACTGGTAAATGCCATATCTTAGAGCCAGTTTTAAGAGTCTGTTCTCAGTGAGTCTGAAATTTGGTTGGGGCCATGGCCAGCAGAATAATAATAATAATAATGATAATGTTGGTATTTGTTAAGTGCTTACTATGTGCAGAGCACTGTTCTAAGCACTGGGGTAGCCACAGGGGAATCAGGTTGTCCCATGTGGGGCTCACAGTCTTCATCCCCATTTTTGCAGATGAGGTAACTGAGGCACAGAGAAGTTAAGTGACTTGCCCACAGTCACACAGCTGACAATGGCAGAGCTGGGATTCGAACTCATGACCTCTGACTCCAAAGCCCGGGCTCTTTCCACTGAGCCACGCTGAATACTGATTTGCTCAGCATTACTAAACCCATTGCACAAGTTTTGTAACTGATTTGCATTCATCTTGGGTCCCCATAATCACAGATCATTTTCTGGCCTACCTGAACTTAGATAGTAATTCTTTACCTTGTTTTAATGTGGATTGTTTTAGTGCAAATGTGTCCTTTTGAACTTTCACTATTTTGTTGAAAATCACTTCTTGTCCCCCAAGATTCTACCCACCCTTCTCAACATAATGGCATTTGCAAGCTGAAAAAGCCAGTTGTACATTCTATTTTCCATTTAGGGGTGAAAAATAAAACAAAGTGAAATACCATTAAAGCCTGGAAGTCCCCAATGGAAAAACACCCAACTGTATAAGGTGTGCACTTTTCAATCCAGCAGGTCTTTGAATTAAATTAATCACCCAAGCAGTTTATTAGTTTTGAATTTGCTTGAAAAACACATTCCAAATATTGTCTTTGATTCTGTGCCATTCATTCAGCAGAAAGACTTTCCAATGACCTCATATTTCTCATTACCAACATCATTTTTAAGCTATTCTCCTTCAAACACAGTTTAAAAAAAAACCAAAACTTTTCACCATTCTTCTTGAAGCTTCCATCATGACTATCGATACTACCCACAAGCTCTTCCAGGAACCTTCTCCAGTTCTTTGATTTGAAGTCTGAAGAAAAATTGGGTCCCTAGAATTTTGCTGAGTTATTGAATAGAGATTTGATAAGGATCCCCATTCATTCCTACAAACTTTAGAAAAATGAACTCCCATTCATGAAACTCACTTCTCTTCATTTTGTTTTTTGCTTATTTGGTATTTCAAATTTACTGGAAATCTACTGTTCTCCTTTTCTGTATTTACAAAAGCAGAAATTCCATTACTTAACTCAACATTGAGACTCCAAAGTGGAAAAAGGTACCATTTTTTCCCTTCCCAAACAAAAATGATAATGCTGTCAGAATATTAGACACTTTCAGTCATTTTATCTGAGACAGTGTTCATCCTGTCCAAGTTCTAAATCAGTTAATCAATCATCAGTGGAATTTATTGAGTACTTACAATGTGCAGAGCACTGTACTAAGTGCTTGGTAAAATTCAGTACAAGAGAGTTGGTAGGCACATTACCTGACCACAAGAAAGTTACTGTCAAGTGTGGAAGACCTAACTGTGTATTTTCTAGCATTAAAGGCTACTGTAATATGACATGAAATTGTCATCAGCTGATGAGCGTCAGCTTTTTCAATATAAGAACCAGTCCCTAAGAAAATTTAAATGTGGGATTGGAAAGAAAGGAAATTGTTCCATGGAATGCAAAATATACAAAGTATTTTACATCTTCAAAGATGTACTACTCCATAAAAGAGACAAGGAGAGTGGCCGTCAGGCCAAGTTTTGTTAACTAACAATCATGGTTACAAAAGCTGTTTAACCCTAACTTAATGATGCAACATGAACATACCTAAGAATGACTAAGTCAATTCCTTATCTATAATTACCTGTATAGAGAGATAGCTCTTACCAAAAGACAGGGTAAACTCATTCTTGCATTTCAACAACTCTAACAACAGAAATTTCCCTTAGTACCATTTCTAAATTGAATATCTGATTAAATTTTATTCCTAAAAACTTCCTAGAACCATTGAACATGTAGTTTTAATTATCATTAAATAATACAGTAATCACTCAGTCAGTAAATACCAATGATTGATTGATTACATGCAGAGTACAGTACTAAGTGCTTTGGGAGAGTACAATACAGCAGAGTCGGCAGTCATATTCTCTGCCCACAATGAGTTTACAGTCTAGAGGGGGAGAGAGACTTTAATATTAATGAATCATTTATAATGTGTAATTTAAAGATGTGTTCATAAGTGCTGTGGAGTTCAGAACTGTAGGAGTAAATATCATGAATGAGGAGGTGAGAAATCTATAATAATAATAATAATGTTGGTATTTGTTAAGCGCTTACTATGTGCAGAGCACTGTTCTAAGCGCTGGGGTAGACACAGGGGAATCAGGTTGTCCCACGTGGGGCTCACAATCTTAATCCCCATTTTACAGATGAGGGAACTGAGGCACAGAGAAGTTAAGTGACTTGCCCACAGTCACACAGCTGACAAGTGGCAGAGCTGGGATTCGAACTCATGAGCCCTGACTCAAAAGCCCGTGCTCTTTCCACTGCGCCACGCTGCTTCTCTATGCTATCTTTTAGCATATCTGTACCAAAGATTATGTAGTGTTTTCAAAGGTCAAAAAATGATCTCACCTGAATTGGCTATATTTACATTCTTGTTTTGACCTTTTTAATTTTTTTATCTATGATGTTTTTTAGCTTGTAAGGTCCAAGAAGGCAGGAAAGCATACACTTCTCTTGCATGTTCCCAAGTGTGCACTTACAACACTCTGCATACATGAAGCGGCGTGGCCTAGTGGATAGAATATGGGCCTGATATGCAGAGGCGCCTGAGTTCTAGTCCTGGCTCTATCACAGGTTTGTTGTGTGACCTTGGGCAAGTCACTCAACTTCTCTGGGCCTCAGTTACTTTAAAAAGGGAAATAAGGCTGTGAGCCTAGTAAGAGATAGGGACTATGTCCAATCTGATAAGCTTATATTAGTAGTAAGTACTCAACAGTAGCAGTAATTACTGTTATAGTAGTAACATAGTAAATGCTCAGTAAATACCACTGAATGATTGACTACATAAATATCTTTTGATGCTGTCATCTATCTGCTCACCCTTGCCAATTATATTCAGAGAAGACAGTTTTGCAGGGCAAGGGGCGGGGGGGGGGGGGGGGAGGGGCTGCTGACCCAGCACTTAGTACAGCAAATAGTAAGCATTTAACAAATATCATAAAGACAAACCCTGTCAACAGGCCCTGCCACAGTCATGGCCACAGGAAAAGTCACCTAGGGGAGGGAAACAAGCAGCTGGACTCTTTATCCTATCAGTTTTTTTAATGAGTGACCACATTACAGCTTCACAGAATCAGCTTGCCCCCTCCAACTTATCTCACTACTCTTCTATTACAATCCAACCCACACACTTTCCTCCTCTGGTGATAACCTTCTCACTTCTCACTGTTCCTCGATCTCATCTATCTCACACGGATCCTCATACAGATCCTCCCTCTGGCCTGGAACACCCTCTTTCCTCAGATCTGACTAGGATGTCTGTATTCTTCTTCTATGGGACCCATCAACTCAATTTCAGAGACCGTCTGTCCTGTGTGCACATTTCAGAGAATGCTATCTGTCACCCCTGGGCTGGACTGAGACTGTGAATCTCATGTCAGTCACGGACTGTTGTCCAACCTGATTGTATCTGCCCCAGCGCTTAGTACAGTGCCTGGTACATAGTAAGCAGCGTGGCTCAGAGAAAGAGCGTAGCTCTGTGGAAAGAGCCCGGGTTTGGGAGTCAGAGGTCATGGGTTCGAATCCCGGCTCTGCCACTTGTCAGCTGTGTGACTGTGGGCAAGTCACTTCACTTCTCTGGGCCTCAGTTACCTCATCTGTAAAATGGGGATTAAGACTGTGAGCCTCTCGTGGGGCAATCTGATTACCCTGTTTCTACCCCAGCGCTTAGAACAGTGTTTGGCACATAGTAAGCGCTTAACAAATGCCAACATTATTAAATACCCTATGAAAATACAGTAAATGTCGAGTAATATGGTTGATGATGATTGCATTGTACTTTCCCAAGTGCTTATTACAGTGCTCTGCACATAGTAAGCACTCAATAAATACCACTGATTGCATGCATACCTTTTGATTCTGCTATCTACCTATCTGCCCCTCCTGGACACTCATAGTCAGAGAAGACACTTTTACACATTGAGTGGCTGATGCAACCTGGCAAGCAATGTTTGTCTTGAGTGCTGTTGCTGATATTCAACACTATGAAATAATTTCAAGATTACAGTAGGAAAAATGGTGAAGATATTCTAGAAATGAAACTTCTGGTAAGCAGCACCTATGAAAGCTGAAAAATATTAGATTTCAAAAGGGCTTAGACCCATCAGAACAAATGTGTACTTAAAACAGGACTGAGGGGAACTTGGCTTCATTATCCCTATGAAATTGTAGCAGAAACAGAATCCCTGGGGTACACAATGTGTGAGAAGTAGCTCACATAGAGGATGGATAGTTTTTAAGGGCAAGAATCCAGTCTCCGGAACTCTCTCAAGTGCTTACCACTATGGGAAGTGTCTGAGGACCTGAAAGGTTGGTGAAAGCAGAACTGGTTGGCAAGGCTTAATGACCCAAAACCTAGGATGCTCTAAAGTGCCCTTTCAGCCGTTTCAAACCCTTCACTCCCTTTTATGTAGCACTGATTCCATTGGGTTTTGTCCTTATGCTGTCTAGAGCAGTTCTAAAAATATCCCAAGGCACTTCCAATATCTTCTTCATTGGCAGAAATCTAAACTCAGTGTTTCATTATACAGTTAGAAGAGGCTGAGTATTTCCAGCAGCACATCTTTCAACACCCCACCAGTGATGCCTGGAATTGTGGGAATAAAAATTAAAAAATTTTTAAAAACTTAAAAAAATATTCATTATACATTATTATTTTATGTATTTTTAAAAGGTCTTTAATATCCCTTTTTCTGGTACCTACCAAGAATCAGAGTGCTCATGTTACTTTAAAATCTTTTTTTAATTGATTCCTTCTATTCTTTATCTCTAATGTTTCTTTTCTGGGGGGGGGGGGGGAGGGTGGGGGGGCATCTCATGGTTCTGCAAACCCTGGTTCTGCAATTCTCCTGTACCTGTCTGGGTGCAAAGATCTTGCCAGGAGGGCGTCGTCTGGATCTAAAGTCACACGGACTTTCAGGAAGCTATTTTCCCCAGATGGTCAGTTTGACAGTTTAACATTACACTGACTAAAACATTCTCAGCAGTGTCAAGGAAAGATATCCCAAGACAGTAATGGCCTGAAGCACAAGACATTTTGTACAGATCGAAAGCATATGCATCTTTGAACTCTTGTGACACTTCTTCCCATTACCTCCCTACTTGTACACCCATGTAGGAATGCCATTTGGATCAGCAACCTTTCCATCTGGAAACTGATTCAAATCCTTCAGAATGTCTTATGTGGGTGCCAGAAGTGCAAAATTACTTGCTCACTGTGCCATGATCTTGTCTATCTCACTGCCTACCCCTTTCCCATATCCTCCCCCTATACTGGAACTCTCTCCCCCGCCCTACAAGCCAAACCACCCCTCTCTCTACACCTTCACAACTTTCTTAAGGTCACATCTCCTCCAAGAGTCCTTCCCTGATTGAGCTCTATTTTTTCCACTTGCTCTCCCTTCTGCATCTTGGATCTGTGACCTTAGGACACTTGATATCCATCCTACCCCTAACCCCAAAACACTTATTTTTGTATCTTTAAATTATGTATTATAAATTTCTGATTTATTTACCTCAATGTCTATCTCCCCCTCTAGCTTCTTATTGGAAGGGAACACTTGCTTAATTCTGTTGTATTGTACTCTTCCAAGCACTTAGTATGGTGTACTGTACATAGTAAGCACTCAATGAATACCACTGACTGATGGTGTGGATTGACTGATGAAAACTGCCCTTTCTAAGGAATTCAATGACCTTCTTCTTGCCCAATCCAATGGCCTCTTTTCCATTTTAATCCTCCTTTGTTCCTCAGCTGTTTTCAACACTGTGAACCACCAGCTTCTCATAGAAATATTATCTAACCTTAACTTCACTGACACTCCCTTCTCCTGGCTCACCTCCCATCTCTCTCTCTCCTTTTCAATCCTTTTCTCAGCCTTTCATTCATTCATTCATTCGTTCATTCATTCATTCATATTTATTGAGCGCTTACTATGTGCAGATCACTGTACTAAGCACTTGGAATGTACAGTTTGGCAACAGATAGAGACAATCCCTGCCCAATGACAGGCTCACAGTCTAATCGAGGGAGACAGACAAAAACAAGACAATGTAATCATGATAAATAGAATCAAGGGAATGTACACCTCATTAACAAAATAAATAGAGTAATAAAAATATACACAAATGAGCACAGTGCTGGGGGGGGGAGGAGCAGAGGTAAAGGGGGGAAGGGGGTTTAGCTGAGGGGAGGTGAAGGAGGAGAGGGAGCAGAAGGCGGAGGGGGAGCAGAGATGGAGCAGAGGGAGCAGAAGGAAAAGGGGAAGCTCAGTCTGGGAAGGCCTCTTGGAGGAGGTGAGCTCTCAGTAGGGTTTTGAAGCAGGGAAGAGAGTTAGTTTGGTGGAGGTGAGGAGGGAGGACATTCCAGGACAGTGGTAGGACTTGGGCCAGAGGTCGACGGTGGGCTAGGCATGAACGGGGGATGGTGAGGAGGTGAGCGGCAGAGGAGCAGAGCGTGCGGGGTGGGCAGTAGAAAGAGAGAAGGAAGGAGAGGTAGGAGGGGGCAAGGTGATGGAGAGCCTTAAAGCCCAGAGTGAGAAGTTTTTGTTTCATGCGGAGGTTGATAGGCAACCATTGGAGGTTTTTAAGAAGGGGAGTGACATGCCCAGAGCGTTTCTGCAGGAAGATGATCCTGACAGTGGAATGAAGAATAGACTGGAGTGGGGAGAGACAGGAAGAAGGGAGATCAGAGAGAAGGCTGACACAATAATCCAGCTGGTATATTATGAGAGTTTGTATGAGAGTTGTATGAGGTTAGCCATTTGGATGGAGAGGAAAGGGCGGATCTTGGTGATGTTGTAAAGCTGAGACTGGCAGGCACTGGTGATGGATTGGATGTGTGGGGTGAATGAGAGAACTGAGTCAAAGATGACACCAAGGTTGCAGGCTTGGGAGACAGGAAGGATGCTCGTACCATCCACAGTGACAGGGAAGTCAGGAAGAGGACAGGGCTTGAGAGGGAAGATAAGGAGCTCAGTTTTGGACATGTTAAGTTTTGGCTTCTCCTCTACCTCCTACCCTCTAACCATATAAGTCCCTCAAGGCTCAGTTCTATATCCCCTTATTAATAATGACAATAATGATAATACTTGTGGTATTTGTTTACAGTGTAAACACTGTTCTTAATGCTGGGGGTGATACAAGTTAATTAGGTCAGACTCAGTCCCTGTCACACAGATGGTTTACAATTTAAGTAGGAAGGTGGACAGATGTTCATTCCCCATTTTATAGATGAGGTAATGAGGCAAAGAGAAGTTAAGTAACTTGCCCTAAGTCACACAGCTGGCGTAATGGATAGAGCATGGGCCTTAGCATCAGAAGGTAATTGGTTCTAATCCCGGCTCCTCCACTTGTCTGCTATGTGACCTTGGGCAAGTCACTTTGCTTATCTGGGCCACAGTTACCTCATCTGTAAAATGGGGATTGAGACTGTGACCTCTATTTGAGACAGGGACTGTGTCCCATACTATTACCTTGTATCAACCCCAGCACTTAGAACAGTGCTTGGAATATAGTAAGTGCTTAACAATTACCATAATTATTATTGTTATTCCATCGATTCAACTACCATCTTTACATGGATGATTCCCAAACCTACCTCTCCAGCCTTGACCTTTGTCCTTCTCTGCAGTCTCGTATTTTCCTCCTGACTTCAGAACATTCTCTACTTGGATGTCCCACCAGCACCTTAAACCTAATTCCAGAACAGAACTCATCTTTCCAACCAAACCATATCCTCCTCCAGACTTTGCCATAACTGTCGACGATATCACTATCCTCGCTTTCTCAGAAACTCACAACTTTGGCAATATAGAGAAACAGCATGGCCTGGGAATAGAGCGTAGGCCTGGGGGTCAAAGGACCTAAGTTTTAATCCCTGTTCCACCACTTGTCCACTGTGTGATTTTGGACAACTCACTTCACTTCTCTGTGTCTCGGTTCCCTCATTTGGAAAATGGAGATTAGGACTGTGAGCTCCATGTGGGACAGGGACTATGTCTAACCCGATTTGTTTGAATCCACCCCAGTGCTTATTACAGTGCCTGACACATAGTAATCACTTAACAAATATCAATCACTATTAGTATTAATAAGTACAATAATTATCATTAATAATCATCAATATCATTAATAATATCATTACATCATTGACTCATCCTTTTCATTCAACCTGCATATTCCATTTGTCACCAAATCCTTTTTGTTGTACTTTCACAACATCTCTAGAATCTGTTCCTTCCTCTCCATCTAAATAATAATAATAATTGTAGTATTTTTTAAGCTCCCCTCTCAGGATCTCACCTTGAGAGTTTCCAGTACTCTTCCAGTCTTGGCTTCGGGAGGGAGAATTAAGCAGAGGCATACTCATTCCATTCCTAGCTTGGGAAGTGGCTAGTGAGTGGAAAGCAAACTGCTACAAGTCAAAATTCACCTGTGCTGAGCAGCAGCTGCATAGGAAAGAGTCAAGAGTGGAGATTCAAATTTACTACATGGAAGAAGACAATGGTAAACCACTTCCATATTTTTACCAAGAAAACTCTATAGATCCACTACCAGAATGATTGCAGATGGAGGTGGGGCATTCTGGGAGAGATGTGTCCATGGAGTTTCTAGGTTGGAGGTGACAGCATTAAGATAAGACAGTTTGTTAAGCACTTACATTATGTCAGGCATTGTACTAAGCACTGGGGTGGATAAAAGCAAATTGGGTTGGACACAGTCCCTGTCCTGCATAGAGCTCACAGTCTTCATCCTCATTTTACAGATCCTGTAACTGAGGCACATAGAAGTTAAGTGATTTGCCCAAGATCATGCAGCAGATAAGTGGCAAAGTTGGGACTAGAACCCTGGACTTTCTGACTCCCAGAACCTGTGCTCTATCCACTAGGCCATGATGCTTTTCATGGCTACCTCTTTGATCCAAGCTCTTATCCTTATGTTCTATTACTTTACCGGTCATTTATTTTCATGTGTCTTCCCCTGTAGGCTGTAAAACCTTGGTGGCAGAAATCACACCTACCAACTCTACTGTATTATACTTTCCCAAATGCTTCCAGAATGAGACTGACAGTTCTCATTTATACAGTGTCACACCTAAAAAGTATGCCACTCCTTGAAAAACTCTGTTATACTCTTCCTAAGTGCTTAGTACAGTACTATGCATACAGTAAGCACTCAGTAAATATGAATGATTGATTGATTGAAACCCAAACCCACTTTAAAAGACAGCAGCTGAAAGTGGCCCAGAAAGAAAGTAGTCACAGGAGCTTATGAAAATGGCTAAATGGCTAAAAGGCCACTGAGCTCATAAAAACCATTCATATGAACATTTTAGGTGGGGAGAAATGAGTTATCTTTTCATAGTACCCTAACAGAAGGCTATCATTCCTCCCACTATTAAATCTAATGAAAATTCATTTCCTTTGGAAGCAATGTTAATTCTTTGCTCAAGGCAGGGGCAATTCCCTGGAAAAAAAAGCAGAGTATCTCATAAATTGAGTTGAAATTCTTCCTTTTCCAAGTAAATCATCTAAGGGATTAAGGGTCTTTGTGCATGAGGTAGGAACAAGGGTACGTATCCAAACAAAAAGAGGTTTCTGGCACCTCTGAATTAGGCTATCTCTGCATCTGTGGAACAGGGGGAACTGCTCACTTACCCTGTGGCAGGGTGCTCTAACTCAGCAGTTCTTATGTGTATATTTCAAAGGTGGCATTATCATTAGGGAAGCAGCATGGCTTAGTGGATAGAACATGGGCCTGGGAGTCAGAAGAACTTGGCTTCTAATCTGTCACTTACCTGCTGTGTGACTTTGGGCAAGTAACTTAACTTCTCTGTGCCTCAGTTACCTTATCTATAAATTGGGGATTAAGACTTTGATCCCCATATGGGATAGGGACTGAGTCCAATCTGATTTGATCGCATCTATCCCAGTGCTTTGTACAGTACATAGTAAGCACTTAACAAACACCTCAATTATTATTATTATTGTCTCTAGAGGAGTCAGAGCTGGACAGCACTACCCTATCCTCTGGGTTGGATTGGCTGGCTTCACTGGGATCCCTGGAGTGGAGCAAGCCTCTCCACATTATCTTCACTCCTCTCCTTTCTGCTGCACAGCTTCCTGCAGATGAATGGGTGGCAGAGAGATTCTCTGATGCAGCAAAGTTGCAGAGCATCAGCACTTAAAGGGAAGTTAAATAATGAATGAAAAAGGGAGCAGAAGAAGCTCAGTGGTCTCTGGTACCAGAGTTGGTCAATCTCATCCACAGAATATATTGTAGGGACAGCTCTAGTGGTCTTTCCCACTGCAATGGGTGGTCTTGAAGGCAGTGGATCTGGATGGTTGCTCCTTAGTCCCATGGTTAATGCATATCAACTTTACTTCACTAGATCGTTGTTCAAAAAGACCATTGATTTCTAAGGCACAGTTCATTTCCCAAGTATTTAATCTTCCAAAGAGATATTTTTTCCCACTGTTTTCTTTGGACCATTATCAGTAGTTGTTGAGAAATCTCATCCCAGGTCCCTATGACTACTAGGTAAAATTGCTCTACTGCTGTCTTTGCAGAAACATTTTACTGATTCCAACTGCTTTCTTTTAGCACTTGGCAAGCTGCCCTGACTTTTCCACTGCTAACTGATCAGAATATATTTTCACATGGTTATAAAGTTAACTTCGGCTTTGGCTAAGGGAGCAGTAGGTTACAAACCTGCAAACATTCTTGCTAAACTTTAGCATGGAGAGCTCTGTCCTTATATGTCAGCCTGTACCTTGCATGTACTGCATGGCACGAACAATGCTGTCACAGCATGTCCTCCAAAATGTTCCTCCCGCAGAAGATCCAGCAAGGAGCTCATTTATCTGTTCCTATTCATTTGTGCTCTTTACTAAAATGCCAATGCTATCAAAACCCTAGGTGAGAAATGCTAAACAATGGCAGAAAGGGTAAAGCGTTTTCTGCCACACTTGATTCTGCCTGCTTGAGCAAGAAAAGAGAAGACTGCTAAACAAATCATTCAGTCCTATTCCTTTGCACTATAAAGTGATTCGTCTCAGCTTCCTGTACTTTTTGCCTAGTTCTCAAGTGAAATGACTTCACATTTTGCATTACATGCACAATTTTAGTCACAGCCTTAGCTGAATTTCAAGGAGATCTGGAGAGGAGAGGAGACACATAAAGAATGTTGACTAGGTGCTGCCTGTCAGAAAACGAATTTTGAATAAAATGAGGAGATGTTCATTATACCAAACAGTAAATTTCACAAGCATGAATTGATGATAATGGTGTCTGAAAAATAAACATCTCATTTTCAGCTTATCTCCTCCACACTCTTGTATATATGAGTATTTTCTTTTTATTATCATCATATATATACAAGCACTTAGTGTTCTGCACATAGCAAGCACTCAATAAATACTATTGAATGAATTGAATGAATATGTACACATAAACATACATATATACATAGACAGGGAAACAGAGTGGTCTAGTGGATAGAACATGGGCCTGGGAGTCAGAAGGAGCTGGGTTCCAATGCGAGCTCTGCCACTCATCTGCTGTGTGACCTTGGGCAACTCAATTAACTTCTCTATGCCTCAGTTTCCTCATCTGTAAAATGGAGATTAAAACTGTGAGCCCAATATGGAACAGGGACTGTGTCCAACCCAGTTACCTTGTATGTACCCTAGCATACAATTCAGTGCCTGGCCCATAGTAAGTGATTAAACCATACCAAAATTATTATTTTAATTATGAAAACCCAATATTTACATCTTCAATTAGGGAAACAGCAAGGGGTAGTGGATAGAGCATGGGCCTGGGAGTCAGAAGGTCATGGGTTCTAATCCTGACTCTGTCATTTGTCTGCTGTGTGGCCTTGGGCAAGTCACTTTACTTCTCTAGGCCTCAGTTACCTCACTTGTAAAATGGGGATTAAGACTGTGAGCCCCATATGGGACAACCTGACTACTTTGTTAGTAGAGCAGTGCCTGGCACATAGTAAGCACCTAACAAATACCATAATTATTATTAATTATTATTATTATTCAATTGTTCAGCTATTTTATTGCTGATGTGTTGTATTGCTGTCTTCTTACTTCCTCATCTTCTGAGGAATCTTTTACTATCTGGAAATGATTTATGTTTGTCCCCCAGTTGAGGGCAAGAAGCAATTTTGCTTATACTTCTGAACTCTGCCTAGCACTCAATAGGTTCTCAATAAATCACCCTTCCTTCCAAAATTAAACACCAACACAGAACATTCACAAAGCTGGGGGATTAAGGAAGGAGCAAAGTTCTGCAAGGCTAGAGAGAACCTGAATGTGAAAATCTTGGAAACGGGACCTAGGAAGTTGACATCTCTCCAGAACAAAATGAAATAGCATGCTTCTTGGACATGCTTCACACCTATATACTCTCTCCCCACATTTTGTACAGCGCTCTATACCCAGAAAGTGCCTAAATAAATCTGAGTATTACCACTATTTCAAATTAGAAAATATGTGTGACACAACCACTGGATAGCTATAAGCATTGAATTATTCTCCCAAAAAAGCAACGGGTGGAACAAAGCCTGGCTTAAAATAAGTAAAAAAAAAGACAAAAGAAACAGGACCTGAGGCTAGGCCCACAGACTTTGAAGAATGCTACAACAGACAGGAGGAGGATCTACTGTGCTGCTTCCCACCTTCTTTCCCACGTCATTCACTCATTCATTCATTCATTCATTCATTCAATAGTATTTATTGAGCGCTTACTATGTGCAGAGCACTGTACTAAGTGCCTGGAATGTACAAATCGGCAACAGATAGAGACAGTCCCTGCCCATTGATGGGCTTATGGTCTCATCGAGGGAGACAGACAGACAAAAACAATAGCAATAAATAGAATCAAGGGGATGAACATTTCATTAAAACAATAGCAATAAATAGAATCAAGGTGATGTACATCTCATTAACAAAATGAATAGGGTAATGAAAATATATACAATTGAGCAAATGAGCACAGTGCTGAGGGGAGGGGAAGGGAGAGGGGGAGGAGCCGAGGGAAAGGGGGGAAAAGAGGGCTTAGCTGAGGGGAGGTGAAGGGGGGGGGCAGAGAGGCAGCAGGGGGAGCAGAGGGAAGAGGGGGAAGCTCAATCTGGGAAGGCCTCTTGCAAGAGATGAGCTTTCAGTAGGGCTTTGAAGAGGGGAAGATAATTAATTTGGTGGAGGTGAGTAGGGAGGGCATTCCAGGACAGTGGGAGGACGTGGCCCAGGGGTCGACGGCAGGATAGGCAAGAACAGGGGACGGTAAGGAGGTGGATGGCAGAGGAGCGGAGCTTGCGGGGTGGGCAGTAGAAAGAGAGAAGGGAGGAGAGGTAGGAGGGGGCAAGGTGATGGAGAGCCTTGAGACCCAGAGTGAGAAGTTTTTGTTTCGTGCGGAGGTTGATAGGCAACAAATGGAGATTTTTAAGAAGGGGAGTGACATGCCCAGAGCGTTTCTGCAGGAAGATGATCCTGGCAGCAGAATGAAGAATAGACTGGAGCGGGGAGAGACAGGAGGAAGGGAGATCAGAGAGAAGGCTGACACAATAATCTGGCCGGGATATTATGAGAGCCTGTTACAGTAAGATAGCCGTTTGGGTGCAGAGGAAGGGGTGAATCTTGGTGATATTATAAAGGTGAGACCGGCAGGTTTTGGTGATGGATCGGATGTGTGGGGTGAATGAGAGAGTCGAGTCAAAAATGACACCGAGGTTGTGGGCTTGAGAGACGGGAAGGATGGTCATGCCATCCACAGTGATAGGGAAGTCAGGAAGAGGACAGGGCTTGGGAGGGAAGATGAGGAGCTCTGTTTTGGCCCTGTTGAGTTTTAGGTGTCAGACAGACATCCAGGTAGAGACATCTTGGAGGCAGGAGGAGATATGAACCTGAAGGGAGGGGGAGAGGACAGGGGCAGAGATGTAGATCTGTGTGTCATCTGCATAGAGATGATAGTTGCAGCCGTGAGAGCAAATGAGTTCACCAAGGGAGAACTCATAATAAGGTCCTGGCTGTTTCCATAGGGAAAGTCTGAGTCCTATAGTTCATAAAAGTAATCATAGCATTTTTTAAGCACTTATTATATGACAAGCACTGTTCTAGTGATGGGGTAGATACAAGTTAATTGGGCTGTCCCCAAACCCTGTCCCATGTGGAGCTCACAATCTAAGTAGGAAGGAAAACAGGTATTGAATCCTAATTTTACACATGAGGAAACTAAGGCAGAGAGAAGTTAAGTGAATTGCCCAAGGTCACAACGCAGGCAAGTGGCAGAATTGGGATTAGAACCCAGGTCTTCTGACTCCCAGGCCCATGCTTTTTCCACAGGGCCATGCTGTTACTCATTCTTCTGAAGAGTTGAAGCTTCTTGAACTATTTGAAAGTCAATGTGTAATAGGTATCAGACAACAGTGCATTTCAAAGGAAATGAATTCCCTTTCTAATGGAAAATTGATTTGATTTATGCTAAACCTTCACACCCACTCTCCCACCATCACAACATAGCTAAAATTCACCCTTCCCTCTCCATCCAAACTGCTACCAAGTTAATATAATCACTCATCCTATTCTTCCTGGATTACTGCATCAGCCTCCTGGTTGACCTCCCAGCCTCCTATATCTCCCCACTGCAGTCCATACTTCACTCTGCTGCCCAGATCATTTTTCCACAAAAACGTTCAGGGCATGTCGCCCCATCCCTCAAAAAACTCCAGTGATTGTCCATCCACTTCCGCATCAAACAAAAACTCTTCACCATTGACTTTAAAGTACTTCACCACTGTGCCTCCTCCTACCTCACCTCACTACTCTCCTTCTAGAGCCCATCCAGTTCACTTAAATCCTCTAGCACTAACCTTCTCATGGGGCCTAGATCTTGCCTATCTCACAACTGATCCCTAGCCCACAGCCTACCTCTGTCCTGGAATGCCCTCCCTCATCAAATCCAACAGAAAATTACTTTCCCCCACTTCAAAGCCTTAAAGAAGGCACATCTCCTCCAAGAGGCCTTCCCAGACTAAGCTCTCCCTTTCCACTTCTCCCACTCCCTTCTGCATCACTCTGGCTTGCTCTCTTTGTTCTTCTCTCCTCCCAGGCCTGCAGCACTTATGTACATATCTGTAATTTATTCATTTGTATTGACATTTGTCTCCACCCCCTCTAAACTGCAAGCTCATTGTGGGCAGGGAATGTGTTTATTGTTGTTCTGTACTCTCTCAAGCACTTAGTACAGTGCTCTGCAAACAGTATGTGCTCAATAAATACAGTTGAATGAATGAATAAATGAATTTGAGGGGTTTTTTTGGTGGAGGAAAATCTCAGATCACAAGAAGATTGCTAGTCTCCCCAATCCACCCCCAACCCCATTCACTTAATCAATAAATCACTCAGTAGTATTTATTGAGCACTTATTCAATGACTTTGCTTGTCATATCATTATGTAAGGACCTGAGTGTGATTTGGAAGGTTTAGGGTGAATTTCTAATCTTACCTATCAAATATTGAAAAACGGTACTGGTCACAGAGCCTATATTACTTATGACTCCATTTCACTTGAGTAATACAAATTGCTCAAAAAATATGAATAATTGTAGTATTCGTTAAGCATTTACTATGTCAAATGAGTTGTCTATACCTCCTGCCAACATTTCCTCTTCTCTAGTTTTCTCTTGACCCCATCTTCAGTTTGTCTTCTACCATCTTCACACCACATAAACTGCCTTCTCTAAGATCATCGATGACTTCCTTCTTACCAAATGTAATTGTCTCTATTCCATCTGATCCCTCTCAGTATCACACCTGGAACGTTTCCAGTTCTGTACCAGTCTTGGCTATGGGAGGGAGAGTCAACCAGAGGCATACCCATTCCATACCCATACCCATTCCTAGCTTGGGCAGTGGCTAACGGTGCAAAGCAATCTGCTGCAAGTCAAAACTCACCTGTGCTGGGCAGCAACGGCATGGGAGAGAGTCAAGAGTGGAGACTTAAGTTTACTTCATGGAAGAACCACTTCTGTATTTTTACCAAGAAAACTCTGTGGATACAGTACCAGAACGACTGCATATGGAGAGCGGGGTGTTCCACGAGAGATGTGTCCAAGGAGTCACTGTGGGAGGGAAATGACTCAGCAGCTTAGCCAAGCCAAATTCCATCTGAATTCTCCTCGACTTCTCAACTGCCTTCGACATTATGGACCACCTTCTTCTTATAGAAACATTGTCTAACCTTGAATTCACTAACACTGTTCTCTCCTGGTTCTCCTACTCTCTGGCCACTCAGTTTTCTTCTCACTCTCCTCATCCCACCCCTAACTGTGGGAGTCCCTAAAGTTTGGGTGTGGATCCCCTTCTACGCTCCATCTATATGACTGTTTTGAAGAACTCATTCACTCCCATGGCTTCAACGACCATCTCTATGCAAATACTTCCCAAATCAACCTCTACTGGTCCACTGCTTTCTCTGCATTCTTGCATTTCCTCTTGCCTTCAAACAATCAAAACATATTTACTTGGCTGCTCTGCTGATACCTCATATTTAACATGTCCAAAACAGAACTACTCTTCTTCTCACCCAAACCCTGTCCTCCCATTGTCTTGACCATCCCTTTAGACAACATCACTGTCTTACCTGTCATAAAACAATGTCCTTGGCATAGTCCTCGACTCATCTCTGTCATTCAACCCAAACATTCAGACACCAAATCCTGTTGTTTTACCTTTACAATATCACTAAAATCTGCCCTTTCCTCTTCATCCACACTGCTATTATGCTAATTATATCCTGCCTGGGCCAGTGCATCAGCCTTACTGACCTCTCTGCCTCCTGTCTCTCCCTACTATAGTCCTTACTTGACTCCGTTGCCCAGATCATTTTTCTAAAAAAAAATGCTCGGTCCATTTCTCCCCACACCTCAAAAATCTCCAATGGTTGCCCTTGGATTCAAACAAAAACTCCTTAATTTAGCTCACCCACTCCTGCCTTATCTCACTATAACCCAATCTGCACACTTGGATTGTCTAATGCCAATCTTCTCACTGTACCTGGATCTTGTCTAGCTTACCACCAACACCATGGTCTGATGTCCCTCTGTCCTGGAACTCCTTTACCCTTCATATATGACAGATTACCACTCTTTCCACCTTCAAAGTTTAATGAAAATCACATCTCCTTTAAGGAGCCTCCCCTAAGTCTTCATTTCCCCTATTCCCTCTCCCTTTTGCATCATCCCTGCACTTGAATTTGCATCTTTAAAGTACTTGCTATCCACCCCACTCTCAGACCTACTGCATCTATGGACATACCCATAATTTATTTTCACATCTGTCACTCCCTCTAGACTGTAAACTCCTTGTGGGCAGGAAGTATATCTATCAACTCTGTTGTACTCTGCACAAAGTAAACGCTCAATAAATACTATTGAATGAATGAATTATACTGCACTGTCCCCAGTGTTTAGTACAGTTCTCTACACACAGTATATGCTCAATAAATACCATTGATTGAAATACTATTGATTGATTGCTGGATAGATACCAGCCATCTAATCTGAATGGTTTTGATTTGCACTGATGCTTTGCAGAACTTGCCAACTAATTTGTTGACAAAATCAAAACTATCAGGCATGAGATCCCCATAATCTCCATTCTCTTTTCCACAGCTCCATCATATCCCCTTATCCACTCAGTCTTTCACTCTTCTTGGCCATTTCTCAAGCGGAGATTCCCCACCTGCTTTCAAAATCCATTTTCTCCACTTGCCCCATCTGAACACATCCCCTCCTACCTTCTAAAATCATTTGGTCTGCTCTCCTTCCCTTCTTGATCACCATCTTCAATCATTCTCTCTCTGATATCTCCTTCCCATCTGCTTTCAAACTATGCCCATGGCTCCCTTGTCTTAAAACACCTTCTTCATCATTCCATCCATTCTGGTCCAAACTCCTTTCATCTGTCAATTGCTCAGTCAATGGTATCTAATGAGAGCTTACTAAGTGTTTGGGAGAGTAAAATACAACAGAGTTGGTAGTCACATTGCCTACCCACAACAGGTTTACAGCCTAGAGGGGGAAAACTGACATTAATATGAATAAATAAGTTACAGATATGTACTTTAGATCTGTGGGGCAAAGGGTGAGGTGAATGTAAAGTTTCCATAGGATTCAGATCCAAGTGCATAGAAGATGCAGAAGGGAGTGATAGCTGGGGAAAAAGGGCTTAATCGGGGAAGTCTTGAAGGAGATGTGAACTTAATAAGGCTTTGAAGGTAGGGATAGTGGTGGTCTGCTATATAGGGAGGCAGAGGGAGTTCCAGGCCAGAGAGGGAATGGGGGAAAGGTATTGGCAGTGAGATAGATAAGATTTGGGTACAGCGAGCAAGCTGCTGGTAGAGGAGTGAAATGTATGGGTTGGGTTATAGTATGAAATCGGTGAGGTAAGATAGGAGGGGCAAGATGATTGATGCTTTAAAGCCTATTGTAAGGAGTATCTGTTTAATGCAGAGATGGATGGGCAACCACTGGAGGTTCTTGAGGAGTGGGGAGATGTGCACTGAATGTTGTTTTTTTTTAGAAAAATAATGCAGGATAAGATGTCCGGGCAGGATAAGCCAAGTGCTTAGATCAATTTAGAATTTGGATGGGTTGTGTACTCCTTTATACAGTTATAATCACCTTTCATGTGTTGAATCAAACTTCCTGCCTCCACTTCTCTTTCTAATCCCTTCTTGACCCTCTAAATCTGGTTTCCTACCCCTTCATTCCATTAAGACTACACTCTGCAAAGTTACCTCCTCCTCCACTGCAAACACCTTCTCCAATCCAGACTACCACTCAACAACCTTGCTTTGATATGACCAGGGAATCTTCAGACTGTACTGAGTAAACTCTCAGATTTAGAGGGTCAAGAAGGGATTAGAAAGAGAAGTGGAGGCAGGAGGTTTGATTCAACACATGAAAGGTGATTATAACTGTATAAAGGAGTACACAAGTCATCACTGACCTTCTGGACTCCCTACATATCCTACTTTCCCTTGGTGTACAACTCCATACCCTCCATCCTCTCCCCTATCAAACTCTAGCTTCTTGTTCCTCTGACACTCCATTTATCTTGCACCACCAAAATCCAGACCTGGTTCATGCCTAAAATGTGCTTCCACATCTCCTGCACTTGTGATTCAGGCTTCTGTGGGCAGAGATCCTGGCACCAGGCCACCTTTAACCACTTCAAATTTCCCCTTACTTGATGATGATGATGATGGCATTTGTTAAGCGCTTACTACGTGCCAAGCCCTGTTCTAAGCACAGGGGTAAATACAAATAATCAGGTTGTCCCACGTGGGGCTCACAGTCTTAATCCCCATTTTACAGGTGAGGTAACTGAGGCACAGAGAAGTTAAGTGACTTGCCCAAAATCACACAGCTGCTATAATTTTGACCTCTCTTCTGTTCAGAACACTACTTCCCCTCCTTCATTTTCTCCCATACCCACCCTCCCACCAGTTATTTCAAACTTTTGACCCACTTCAAAAATCTGCATGTCCCCTCCATCCCCTTTATTATCCCTGATAATCTCAGCAACTATTTTGTTAACAAAATTGAAACCCTCAGTGTGAGCTCCCTTAAATCCCTCTCAACTCCTCAATATCTGCTCTAACATCCTTCCCAGATATCTATCAAGAAAAAATCCTCTGCTTGCTTTCAGAATCTATTTCCTTTCCCTGTGTTTCTGACCACATCCCCTTACCATCTAGAAATACTGGGTCTTGGTTTTTTTTTCCTTCCCTAACCATCATCTTCAGTCACTCACTCTCTAACTCCTTTCCCTTTGCCTTCAAACAAATTCATTCTCCCCCGTAACAAAAAAGCTCTTCTGAATTTCCCTGCATGCTCCAGCTTCTGCCCCATGTCTCTGCTCCAATTCCTGTCCAAACTCTCAGAACATGGTGTGTATACCTGCTAACTCTGCTTTTTCTCCTATGACTTGCTCTGAACCCTTATAATCTGGTGTCCATCTTCACATTGCTCTGAGACCACTCTATCCAAGGTCAACAATGACCCCCTCCTTGCCCAAACCAATGGACCACACTAATTATCCTTGGCCTCTTGACCGCTCTTGACACTGTGGACCACTTTTTTTTTTCAAAAGACCCAATCTAACCGTGGTTTTACTTTCATGATTCTCTCATGGTCCTCCCCTTTCTTCTCTGGCTGAACCATCTCAGTCTCTTCTGTTTCTCACTCCTAATTGGAGTGAGGATCTATTCTGGGTCCTCTTCTCTTTCCAGTTTACAATTACTCCCTTGAGGAGTTAATCCACTACCACAGCGTCAGCTTCCACCTCTATGCAAATTACTTCCAAATCCGTGTCTCTAGCTTGATGTTCTCAACCCCTTTGCAATATTACATTTCCTCTTGCACCATATTTCCATGTGAATGCTCCAACAGAACTTGAACTCAGTATGCCTGAAACTAAAATTCTCATTTTCCCTTCGCAAATCCACTCTTCCCCTGAACTTTCCCATACCAGTTGACAACACTATCATCCTCCCTGTCTGCAAAGCCCACAACCCCGATACATTCTTGACTCCTTGCTCCCTTTCTACTCTCACATTGTCTGACACTAAATCCTGACAGTTTTTCCTCCACAACATTTCTTGGGTTTTCCCCTTCCTCTCTTTCCAAACAGTCAACTCTTGGGACCCGGGTCACATTTTGGTTGAACTACTGTATCAGCCTCCTCACTGATCTTCTTACCTCCAGCTTCTCTCTTCTCCAGTTCATACCTCCCACTGCAGTATGGATCATCCTTTTAAAACATTATTTTGCACACTTCCCTTTACTCATCAAATCTAATGAATTTAACTCTTTTTCACCTTTCATCAATCTCTCCCTCCAACTCTGCACCACTTCTTCCATAGAGTATCAGCTCATATACTGGGACTTCACAACTGAGAACCTTCCAGAAGGATTGATTGTATTGTCTGTGGCACCACTTTCACTCTCTTATCCCTGCCAATCATGTTCCCACTGGACAAGGAGGAAAATTAGTGAGGAGGTGGACAGGGATGTAGCTCATTGCTAAGGGCACATGAGTATTGTTTTTCTCTATTCTGTGCAAGGAGCCATTTACAGCTAAAACATCTGCAGGAATAGCATTGGTATTTTGCTGTAATGTCATGAACCAGCAGTCGGAACCCTTTACAGTTCTTGCAGTCTTCTTCCATGTTATTATTTTTACGATATTTGATAGGCACTTGCTAGGTGCCAAGCACTGTATCTAACACTGGGTTAGACACAAGATAATCAGGTTGGACACAGTTCCTGTTCCATATCACATCTTGTTATACTGTAGCTAATGATAGAGACTTATTGCATTAATGGATTTGCCTCACACATTGCCTGTCTGTTCTTATTCTGTCTCTTGGCATCCTGTTGTCTGCAAAGCCTTTGCTCACAAGTGTGCTCTCACAAGTGCCGGATGCAAGACTGGCCTGATGCAGTACTCTCCCACAAGTCCAACCACTGCTATATTGTTTTGCTGAAGAAACAAACTTCACTCTGTCTTGATAACGTTTATTCTGCCTCTGGCTTGCCAGAGCCACCTCTCAGTTCACCACACAACAACTGCTTAGGTGTCCTGCTATTGTCCAGTCTTCTTCCATGTCCTGCCCAGCAGTGTTTAATGTTAACACTGCTTCCACTGTGGATGATCTGATTGCATTTCAGGGTCTCATTGTTGGTAATCATCTCCTGCCATTTGAAGTTGAATATGATTTGTAGATGGCACTGGTGACACTCCTCTAAAAACTGCCTGTGTTTCTGTAGCAAATTTAGGTTTCATAGCCAGATAGGTGTTTGGACACCTCAACAGCTTTGTAGACTTTGAATTTGATGCCCATTTACTTCCACACTGTTTTTCAGGTTTCTGACAGCCATACCAACCTCTTGGATTCTGTTTTTTAATCTCTGTAACTGTCCACGCATCACTGGACAGTGCACTGCTCTTTTCAGAAACACCATATACCAAAAAAACCCCTCCAAGACTGGGTTGACAAAATGGACTGAGAACAGAAAAAAATAAACTACTTGTAGAAAAACTTAAAGATCATGATAAGATTGATACTTCTGCCTTCCTTAGGCTCAGCTTCCGTGGCAGAGAAGTGAGCCCCAGATTGCTTCTAACATGGGCCAACACTGGTGCCTGCCTGCCCCCCTGCCCTCCCCTTCCTATCCTTCATCACGCCTAGATGCCTGGGAGTCCCACTCATAGAGTCTCTGCTGCCACTATCCCTAGGCTGAAATGGTGGCTTTTTCCTCACTCCTTCCCCTCCCTCTGCTCCACACCACAGTCTGTGGTTGAGCTCTGCAATGTGGGGAAGGAGAGCTGAACCACATTGTCACCCCTGCTGTCGGGGGATGGGTCCCGAAGTATGGAGAGGGGGTTCCAAGTTACCTCTGCCATGGAATCAATGTGACCCCATTTCCCCCTTTCCCCCCCCACCCTTCATCTCAGCTACGGCACACCCTGAGGGCCTGAACTGCCAGCATTGCTTGACCTCTATGACCATCACTTATTATGGCTAATGTCTGCTTCCATAAAGACACATTTCCTCTTTACTTAAACCACCAGACTTTGTTCATTTTGGAATGATCTTCACGGAGTGAAATGAAGAATGTCCAAATTTTCAGGTCCACTGGACAAATTAGTTCTTACCTTTCACTTCAGAAAATGATCTGTCAATTAAAAATGAAGTTTGCCTAGTTCAGCTATAAAATCTTAACCCTAACCCTAAATAAAGCCAAATCCTAATGATAAGGGTAACTCCCTCTCAGCCTCATCTTCACCCTCAACCAAAGGTTCAACCAGATGCTAGATTTCAGTAGATAACAACCCACAAACCTGATGCAAAGCACCAAGACCAGTATTAGTTTTCATAGGTTTACAGAGCACTCAAGCAGTCATTCATATTTATTGAATGATTATTGTGTTCAGAGCACTGTACTAAGCTCTTGGGGGATTACTATATAACAATATAGCAGACTCATTCCCTGCCCACAGTGAGCTTAGAGTCTAGAGAGACTAATGTAAATAAATAAAGTAGAGATATGTACATGAGTACTGAGGGGCTAGGAGTGGGGTTGAATAACAGGAGCATGTCAGGGTGATGCAGAAGGGAGTGGGAAAAGATGAAAGGAGGGCTTAGTCATGGAAGGTCTCCTGGAGGAGATGAGCCTTCAATAGGGTATGAGAAGCAGTGTGGCTCAGTGGAAAGAGCCCGGGCTTGGGAGTCAGAGGTCATGGGTTTGAATCCCAGCTCCGCCACTTGTCAGCTGTGTGACTGTGGGCAAGTCACTTAACTTCTCTGTGCCTCAATTACCTCATCTGTAAAATGGGGATTAAGACTATGAGCCTCACATGGGACAACCTGATTACTCCGTATCTACCCCAGTGCTTAGAACAGTTCTCTGCACATATTAAGTGCTTAACGAATACCAACATTATTATTATTATTATTAATATCAAATGCTTTTTTCATTTGATAACATTAGTGTATCTGGATAGTGGGAATTATTAAGCTAATTCAGTTGCCCTGAATAGTTCAGCAAGATCCTGAGACTGGTTCATGATGGCATGGCTGGCTGGGTTGGAGCCAAGGGTGCCTTGTCTGAGCCATTCCCCATTACCAATGGAGTAGAGGAGGGATGTATATCTGAGCCTGTCCTTTTCTGCATATTCCATGCAGTCATGCTGGCAAATGCAACAAGAGACATGTATTCAGGAGTTACAATATGTTTCTGAGCTTCTGGAAAGCTCTACCTCAATAGACTTTATGCATCTGAAGAACTAGCAGCAGTCATTCAAGATCTGTTGCAAACAGATGGTTGTACCTTAGAGGAACACTCCTGGGAAGACTTGCAAATGTAAACTATTCCACTGATTCAGCCAGGCATGGTCGGCTGACAGTAAGTTTAAAGAAAGTGAAGTGATGGGTCAGCCTGCACCAGAGAAACCAGACACACAACCAAAAACTCAAAAACTTAGAGAAGCAGTGTGGCTCAGTGAAAAAAAGCCCAGGCTTGGGAGTTAGAGGTCATGGGTTTGAATCCCAGCTCCGCCACTTGTCAGCTGTGTGACTGTGGGCAAGTCACTTAATTTCTCTGTGCCTCAGTTACCTCATCTTTAAAATGAGGATTAACTGTGAGCCTCACGTAGGACAACCTGATTACCCTGTATCTACCCCAGTGCTTAGAACAGTGCTCTGTACATAGTAAGTGCTTAACAAATACCAACATTATTATTATTATTATATGGGCAACACAAAGCTAAACACTATCAGGAGAATTTATACTTGTAAATGATATTATAAATTATTTATACTCGTGTCTGTCTCCCCCTCTAGACTACAAATTCTACCAACTCTGTTGTATTGCACTCTCCCAAGAGCTTAGTAGAGTGCTCTGAACACAGTAGGTGCTCAATAAATACCATTGATGATGTTGAAGATGAATTCTGTTATTTAGGTAGCACATTGATGATGTCACAACAATAGTTAAGGAAGTAGAAAACAGAATGAAAAAGGCCAGCACATCCCTTAGAACACTGTCAAATAGAATGTAACTGCAGCATTCATTAATTCATTGATTCAATCATTCATTCATTCATTCAATCATATTTACTGAATGCTTACTGTGTGGAGAACACTGTACTAAGCACTTGGAAAGTATAATTCTGCAACAGTTAGAGACAATCCCTGACCACAATGGGCTCACAGTCTAGAAGGGGGAAGACAGACATCAAATCAAGTAAACAGGCAACAATAGCATCAATTTAAATAAATAGAATTGTAGATATATACATATGATCAATAAAATAAACAGAATTATAAATATGTACGTATAATCACACAAGTGCTGTGTGCCAGGGGAGGGGGAGGTAGAGCAGAGGGAACAAGTGGGGGTGAAGGGGAGAGGTGGAGAAGGAAAGGAAAAGGGGGGCTTAGTCTGGGAAGGCCTCCTGGAGAAGGTGAGCTTTCAGTAGGGCTTTGAACAGGGGAAGTGTGCTGCTTTGGTGGATTTGAGAGGGGAGGGCATTCCAGGCCAGAGGTAAGACATGGGCCAGGAGTCGACGGCGGGAGAGGTGAGAACAAGGCACAGTGAGAAGGTTAGCACCAGAGGAGCAGAGTGTGCAGGCTGGGCTGTAGAAGGTGAGTAGGGAGGTGAGGAAGGAGGGAGCAAGGTGATGGAGAGGGTTGAAGCCAATAGTAAGGATTTTTTGCTTGATACGGAGTTTGATAGACAACCACTGGAGATTTTTGAGGGGGGGGTGGGGGGTGACTTGCCCAGAACGTTTCCCTAACTCATTAATCTGGGTTTGCAGAGTTGATGAAGATTTTCATCCAACCTCTCTCTACCCATCTCAACAATTCCTTTCCTCTACCCCACCCAACAACCTCAGGCAAATGTGGCCTGTGGAAGCAAACTCCACTCCATTGTGGGCAAACTCTCCTTCATCCTTGACCTGCTCTTGAAGCAATCACTACACCTCCTTGCCATCACTGATACCTGGCTGTCCTTAGACAACACAGCCTCCCCTCCAACTTCCTTTGAAGAGGATCTCATCTTTGCTCACTACCTTCCCTGATTAAGCCCTCCTTTTTTCTTCTCCCACTCCTTTTGTGCCTCCTTGACTTGCTCCCTTTTTTCATCCCCCTTCCCAACCCCACAGGACTTATGTACATATCCATAATTTTATTTATTTGTATTAATTTCTAACTTCCCTTCTAGACTGTAAACTCATTGTGGGCAGGGAATATGTCTGTTATATTGTTGATTTATAATCGCCACAGCACTTAGCACAGTGCTATGCACAGAGTAAACACTCAATAAATATGATTGATTGACTGAGTACTGTAGCCTACTAGAAAGAACACGGGCCTGGGAGTCAGGGGACTAGGGTTCTTATCTTAGCTGGGTCACTGGTCTGGTGTTTCACCTTGGATAAGTCACTTAATTTCTCTGTGCCTTAGTACTCTCATCTCCAGAATCAGGATTCTGTCCTCCTTCCTACTTAAATCATTAGCTCCATGTGGGACTTGATTATCTTGAATCAATCCCTGTTCTTAGTACAGTGTTTGGCACATAGTAAGCACCTAACAAATATAATTACTACCAAAGTTTCGTGGGGTAAAGGAAGGAGTTGGCCTATTTCTAGCCTTTTCACGGCTGCCTTCTAACCACTACCCTAGACTGTAAGCTCATTTTGGTCAGGGACTGTGTCTGTTCAGTCTTTTGTATTGTACTCTCCCAAGATCTTAGTCCAGTGTTCTGCACTGAGTAAGTGCTTGAATAAGATGATTGATTGATTGGAAACATTCTGGGCATGCCACCCCCCCTCCTCAAAAATCTCCAGTGGTTGCCTATCAACCTTCTTAACAAGCAAAAAACTCCTCACTATTGGCTTCAAAGTTCTCCATCACCTTGCCCCCCTCCTACCTCACCTCCCTTCTTGCCTTCTACATCCCAACCCGCACACTCCACTCCTCTGGTGCTAACCTTCTCACTGTGCCCTGTTCTCACCTGTCCTACTGTTGACTCCTGGCCAATGTCCTACCTCTGGCCTGGAATGCCCTCTCTCCTGACATCTGCCAAACTAGCACACCCGGTTTCAAGGCCCTACTGAAAGCTCACCTCTTCTAGGAGGCCTTCCTGGACTAAGCCTTCTTTTTCCTCTGCTGCCCCTCCCCTCCCCATTGCCCCCAATCACTCCCTCTGCTCTGTCCCCCCTCCCCTTCCCACAGCACTTGTGTGATTATATGCTCATATTTATAATTCTATTTATTTTATTTAATGATGAGTACATATCTATAATTTGTTTATTTATATTGATACTATTTATGCCTGTTTACTTGTTTTATTATCTGTCTTCCCTTTTCTGGACTGTGAGCTCACTGTGGGCTGGGATTGTCTCTGTTTCTAAATTGTATTTTCCAAGCTCTTAGTAAAGTGCTGTGCACAAAGTAAGTGCTCAATAAATACAATTGAATGAATGAATGAATGATTGATTGCTCCTTCTCTGATCATCTCATTCTTTTCCTCTGAAGTTAACATCATGTTTCTCTACCTCGCATTACAATCACTGGTCTCTGTCATCTAATAATAAGAATAATGTTGGTATTTGTTAAGCACTTACTATGTGCAGAGCACTGTTCTAAGTGCTGGGGTAGATACGGGGTAATCAGGTTGTCCCACGTGTCTCATTTTACAGATGAGATAACTGAGGCACAGAGAAATTAAGTGACTTGCCCACAGTCACACACCTGACAAGTGGCAGAGCCGGGAGTCGAACTCATGACCTCTGACTCCGAAGCCCAGGCTCTTTTCCACTGAGCCACGCTGCTTCCCCGTGGAATCTACCACTTCCTAGGAACCTTCTCCAATTTTCAATTCATTAATTCATTCAGTCACACTTACTGAGCACTTACTGTGTTCAAAGCATTGTACTAAGCAATTGGGTGAGTACAGTATAACAATAGACAGATTCTCTACCCACAGTGAGCTCACAGTCTAGAGGGGGAGACAGATGTTAATGTAAATAAATAAAGGAATAAATAAATAAATAAAGGAATAAATAAATGAATAAAAATGAATGAATAAATAAATAGATAAATTGCAGATATATACATATGTACTCTGCAGATGGGAAGGAGGATGAATGAAGGAACAAGTAAGATTGATGCCAAAGAGAGTAGGAGAAGAATAGAGGAGGGCTTAGTCAGGAAAGGCTTCTTGGAGGAGATGTGCCTTCATTAAGCCTTTGAAATGGTGGCTAAAGGCTTTGATGCCTTTCTTATGTTCCTTCTCTCCTCCATCCCTACAATGATCCTCTGGGGCTACACTATCCATGTGGATATTTCTGACAACCTCCTAGATGCCCACTTCCTCTCACTCCTCTACTCCAGTGACGCAAAATCCCCACAAAATCATCCTGTCTTCCCACAGAGACCTCTGATCTCTCAACCCCCTCCAATTTTCTAAAGTCATTAAACCCCATTTGATATTCATACTCATCCTTCTTCTCTGGGTGTCTAAATCCAAGCTCTAAACTCCATTCTCTCCACTGAACTCAACTTCATCATTCCCCTCTCCCTCCTTTGATCTCTTACCACCAACACAGAGCTGTAGAACACTACCACATTACACATCCTCTGCTCTGGTGCTCTGCTACTAAATATGGCTGGCAGAAATCCAGACATCAGACTGACCTCATCCATCTCAAACATCCTCACCTGCTAAATAACTCTGCTTTCTCCTCTGATCAGAAACAACACTTCTCCATCCTAATGCCTTCCATACCTACTGCACACACTCACTATTACTGTCTTTTAACTCAAACTATCATATTTATTAAGCACGTACTCTATGCAGAACACTGTACTAAGAGTTTGGGAGATTATAATAAAACAGAGTTAGTAGACATGTTCCCTGTTCTCAGTGAGCTTTAAACTTCTGCCTCCACCACAGTTCCCCCATCTCTTATTCCAGAAGACCCTGTCATCCATTTCATCAACAAAATTGAAACCATCAGGCATGAAATCCCAAATTCTCTCCCTTGTCTCTGAATCTCAACCTCCTCCTAATCCCCTCCCCCACTCTCATCCTTCCCAGCCATCTTTTACGAGGAAATCACCGATCTCCTTTCAAAATCCAGCCCCTGCCCCGGCACCTCTGATCCCATCCCTTTGTACCATATTAAAATAATAATTATGGTATTTAAGTGCTTACTGTTTTCCAAGCACAGTTCTAAAATCATAGATACAAGCTAATGAGATAATAAATGCATACCCCTTATCCTTCCCCCTCCCTGTCATCTTCAATCACTTTCTCTCCATGGACTCCTTTCCTTCTGCTTTCAAACACTCCCATGTATTTCCTATCCTGAATAAACCCTGCCTTGACTGTGCACCCTTTAGTTATTGCCCCACATCATCCTGCCATTCTGTCCCAAACTCCTGCAGTCAATTGTTTACACCTTTCCTATACTGAAAGCTCACTGTGGTCATGGAATGTGTCTGTTATATTATTGTAGTGTACTCTCCAAGCACTTAGTACAGCATTCTACACACAATTGTTGCTGTTGTCTTAAGCCACTGAGTCGTGTGTGACCCATAATAATGCCATGGACACTTCTCTCCCGGAACACCCCACCTCCATCTGCAATTGTTCTGGTGTGTATCCATAGTTTTCTTGGTAAAAATACGGAAGCGGTTTACTATTGCATCCTTCCATGCAGTAAACCTGAGTCTCCACCCGCGACTCTCTCCCACACCGCTGCTGCCCAGTGCAGGTGGTGAGTTTTGAGTTGTAGGAGATTGCTTTCTACTCACTAGCCGCTGTCCAGGCTAGGATTGGAATGGATATGGCCCTGCTTGACTCTCCTTTCCATAGTCGAGACTGAAAGGTACTGGAAACTCTCCAGATACGACCCTGAAAGATGCTACACACAGTAAGTGCTCAATAAGGAATGACTGACTGACTGGCTATCTCTTCTTGAACCCCTTTAAGCTGGCTTCCGTACCCTCTGTACTCTCGAAGTACTTAATATTCACCCCACCGTTAGCCCCACAGCCCTTATGTACAAAGCCATCATTTATTCAGCCTCTGTCTCTCCATCTAGACAATAAATTACTTGCAGGTAAGAAATGTGTCTACCAACTCTATTGTACTGTAGTCTCCCAAGCCCTTAGTCCAGTCCTCTGCACACTGTAAGAGCTCAATAAATACCATTGACGGTAATGACTGACGGATAAAGCTTCGTGAATAGAGCCAGGACGATATAAAAGAAACCCCCACTAGATGGCGGCAGAGGGTATCTTCTAGATTATGCCATAAAAGAATGAGCAATTTATGGATTTGAAATAGAAGGAGAGTGGATCAAAATAAAGGACTTTTTGTCCATATTTGTAATTATAGAAAAAAAGATGGAGATCTGAGAACACCCTCTTTCCTTTGTCCTGTCTCTTGTTCTCTGGTACTCTAGTTTTGGCAGGTTCTGGTAGAACAAGCACACAGTAAGCGCTCAATAAATATGATTGAATGAACAAATGAATGAACAAGAAATCCCTCAGCCTGAACTGTCGGGAGGGAGGGGTACTACACTGTGCTGCCACTGCATTCACTGATCTATTTCCAAACCCACTCCTGGGACAGGAAATACCAGTTTGCCATAGACAGTGTACTCTTAAACTCCTAGAGCCTTCCTTGATAGTAACGGATCAACAGGAAGTACTTTTTGGGTAGACCAGGGGCTACTCACCTGCTTTGACCCACATTAAACGAGTAGATCTCAAGAGCAGATCTCCCATCTCCTCTCAAAACCCACCCCCTCCACCTGTGCCCCATCCCTTCATATCTTATGCTTGTCTGCTCCCTTCTTCCCTCCCCCGATCCCCATCTTCAACTGTTCACTCTCCATGACGTCTTCCACATTGCTTCCAAGTGAAAGCATGTCTCCTCTATTCTAAAACAACCCTCCTGTGATCCCACAACTCCCTCCAGTTTCAGCCCCACCTCCTTTCTACCATTTCTCTCAAAACTCTCAAAAAAGAGAAGCAGCGTAGCTCAATGGCAAGAGCCCAGACTTGGGAGTCAGAGGTCATGGGTTCGAATCCCGGCTCCACCACTTGTCAGCTGTGTGACTGTGGGCAAGTCACTTCACTTCTCTGTGCCTCAGTTACCCTGCAAAATGGGGATTAACTGTGAGCCTCATGTGGGACAATCTAATGACCCCGTATCTACCCCAGTGCTTAGAATAATGCTCTGCACATAGTAAGCGCTTAAAAAATACCAACATTATTATTATTATTATTATTATTAAAACTCCTTGAGTTATCTAAACCTGCTGCCTCCATTTCCTCTCATCCTATTCAATCCTTGATCCCTCCAATCTGACTTCTGCCCCCTTCACTCCACTGAAACTGTACTCTCTAAGGTCACCATTGAACTCCTTCTTGCCAAATCCAATGATCTTTACTCCATCCTAATCTTCCTTCACCTCTCAGCTGCCATTTACACTGTGGACCATCCCCATCTCCATTATCCAAATCTGACTTCAATGACATGGCCGTTTCCTAGCTCTTTTCCTATCTTTGTGGCAGCTCATTCTGAGTCTGTTTTGCAAACTCCTCCTCTGACATCCACCCTCCTAAGTGTGTGAGTCCCTCAATCCTCAGTCCTGGGTCCTCTTCTATTCTGTATCTTCCCCTACTCCCTTGGAGAACTCATTCTCTTTCATGACTTCTAATTCTATCTCTATATGGATGATTCCCAAATATATATGTCCAGCCTTCATCTTTCACCTTCTCTGCAGTGTCATATTTCCTCTTGCCTCTGGACTGGCAGGGGCCTGCATCACTGCTAGGTAGAGCATCTCATCCCCCTACACTCCCATGTCCATAAGCTCCCTCTAGACTGTAATGTTGTCCTCTAAATGGTAAGCTTGTTTTGTGCAGGGAATATGTCTGCCAACTCTGATGTATTGTTGTTAGCCTGACATGACTGATTCCATTTTAGAGAGGCCGCCACTACAGGACCCCATAAAGAACGTGAAGGCAACCTCACCCCCTCAACCTCCCTCACTCCAGCCCCATACAAACTAAACAGCTTGCCCATGTGGTTAAACATTCTGTTCCTGTGGTTTCTCAGTTCCTCAAAAATGGGGGTCATCCCTCCTCTGTTGCCAACTAGTAGAAGCTACCATGACTCTTGGCTCTCAATGATCCACTGCCCCCCAAGGATTTATCACAATCCTGCAGATTCACATTGAGGCTTATCATAAGACACCCCATAAATGGGTGAGTAGTCATCCTGAACTCAACTCTCCGGGATGCCTGGGGGATACCTTGATGAAATGCAGGGGCTGCAGGGACTCCAACTGGTTGTTTTCTGGTGATTTTTTGTAAGTATTTCCCCCTCCCTCCCCATCCCCATACACACACATAGGCCCTTCCCTGAACTACAGTTAGGTTGTGTTTAATGTTTGATTATTTCCGATTGTTCAGTGCATCCCTTCAGATACATTCACCCTGACAAATTACTCCACGTCTGTGCTAACCACAAGTTCCCAGTGATTACCTGTAGAGACTGTAAAGCAGTTAGTTACCTCTTTTCTTTGTAGCAACTTTTACAGTAAAGTTGATTTTGTGGCTGCGACCACAATGTCAGACACCCATGTGTCTCCAGTATCTTCACTCCTGAGATCTTGATATCTAGGCATACACTACTTCAGATGTGACAACTGTACTCTTCCAAGAGCTTACTATACTGCTCTGCATGTAGTAAGCACTCAATAAATATAAATGATGATGATGGTGATGATGTCTGCTTCAACCTTTCTATCTTCGCTATATAGGTGGGTCCCTTCCATACCTTGTCCCTTGGGTCAGTTTGATGTTGGGCCAGGTTGATTCTCCCAGGGTAATATAAAACCCCCTCCCTTTCCTGTAGGACACTCATGGCAAAATCCCTAACTGGGCCAACTACCCCTTTGGACCAAGGGTTCAGTTCCAACCCCCCAAACTCCCTGTAGCTAGTGTAAACACCTCTGCACTTTCTTCTTATCACACCCTCATTCTTACAAAGTGGGTGGTGAGGAGCAGGCGGGGTTCATCATGAAAGTGTTTTCTCCTGTTTAGGGGGACCTATTTTGTGTATTTTTCCATCCTGGTTTTGCAACTTGAAAAATAATTGGATTAAGAAAGAAGGGTCCATCACTCTCCATTACCTCCCCTAGTCAGTCAGTCAGTCAGTAAGTCAGTCAGTCATTTTTATTGAGCGCTTACTGAATGCAGAGCAATATCCCGGCTAGACTACTGTGTCAGCCTTCTCTCTGACCTCCCTTCCTCCTCTCTCGCCCCGCTCCGGTCTATTCTTCACTCCGCTGCCCGGCTCATCTTCCTGCAGAAACGATCTGGGCATGTCACTCCCCTTCTTAAACAACTCCAGTGGTTGCCTATCGACCTCCGCTCCAAACAAAAACTCCTCACTCTAGGCTTCAAGGCTCTCCATCACCTTGCCCCTTCCTACCTCTCCTCCCTTCTCTCTTTCTACCGCCCACCCCGCACGCTCCGCTCCTCTGCCGCCCACCTCCTCGCCGTCCCTCGGTCTCGCCTATCCCGCCGTCGACCCCTGGGTCACGTCCTCCCGCGGTCCTGGAACGCCCTCCCTCCTCACCTCCGCCAAACTGATTCTCTTTCCCTCTTCAAAACCTTACTTAAAAATCACCTCCCCCAAGAGGCGTTCCCAGACTGAGCTCCTCTTCCCCCTCTACTCCCTCTGCCATCCCCCCTTTACCTCTCCGCAGCTAAAGCCTCATTTTCCCCTTTTCCCTCTGCTCCTCCACCTCTCCCTTCCCATCCCCACAGCACTGTACTCGTCCGCTCAACTGTATATATTTTCGTTACCCTATTTATTTTGTTAATGAATTGTACATCACCTTGATTCTATTTAGTTGCCATTGTTTTTACGAGATGTTCCTCCCCTTGACGCTGTTTATTGCCATTGTTCTTGTCTGTCCGTCTCCCCCGATTAGACTGTAAGCCCGTCAAACGGCAGGGACTGTCTCTATCTGTTGCCGACTTGTTCATCCCAAGCGCTTAGTACAGTGCTCTGCACATAGTAAGCGCTCAATAAATACTATTGAATGAATGAATGAATGAATGAATACTAATTAATAATAATAATGTTGGTATTTGTTAAGCGCTTATTATGTGCTGAGCACTGTTCTAAGCGCTGGGGTAGACACAGGGGAATCAGGTTGTCCCACGTGGGGCTCACAGTCTTCATCCCCATTTTACAGATGAGGGAACTGAGGCCCAGAGAAGTTAAGTGACTTGCCCACAGTCACACAGCTGACAAGTGGCAGAGCTGGGATTCGAACTCATGAGCCATGACTCCAAAGCCCGTGCTCTTTCCACTGAGCCACGCTGCTTCTCTAATTGCTAATTGCTTGGGAGAGTACAATGTAACAATATAACACTTTCTCTGCCCACAGTGAGCCTACAGTCTAGAGGGGGAGAGAGACATTAATATAAATAAATAAAATTTCAGATGTGTACATAAGTGCTGTGGGGCCGAATGAGGGGATCAAGTCAAAGTGATACAGAAAGGAGTGGGAGAAGAGATAAAGAGGGCTTAGTTAGGGAAGGCCTCTTGAGAGGTGTGTCTTCAATAAGCCTTTGCAGGAGGGGACAGTTATTGTCAGATATGAAGAGGGAGGACATTCCAGGCTAGTGGGGAAGAGGTGGGTGGAGAAATAGATGAGATCAAGGTTCAGTGAAAAGACTGGCATTAGCGGAGTGAAGTGTGCAGGCTGGGTTGTAGCAGAAGAGTAGCAAAGTGAGGTAGGAGGGGGCAAGGTGACTGAGTGCTTTGAAGCCATTGGTAAGGAGTTTCTGTTTGATGTGTAAGTGGATGGGCCATCACTGAAGGTGGTGGAGTGGGGAAACGGGGCCTAAACGTTTTTGTAGAAAAATTATCTGGGCAGCAGAGTGAAGTATCAATCAATCAATCAATGGATTTGAAACTGTTGGTAAAGAGTTTCTGTTTGATGTGCAAGTGGATGTGCCCCCACTGAAGGTTCTTGAGGAGTGGGAAAACATGGCCCGAACGTTTTTGTAGAAAAATTATCCGGGCAGCAGAGTGAAGTATCAATCAATCAATCAGTGGCCATTATTGAGTACTTACTATGTGCAGAACACTGTATTAAACATGTGGGAGAGTGCAATAAAGTTGGTAGACACAGTCCCTGTCCACAAAGAGTTCATCGAGTAGAGTGGGCAACAAACATAGAGAAGCAGCGTGGCTTAGTGGAAAGAGCACTGGTTTGGGAGTCAGAGAATGTGGGTTCTAATCCTGCCTCCATTAATTGTTTGTTATATGACCTTGGAGAGTCACTTAACTTCTCTGTGCCTCGGTTACCTCATCTGTAGAATGGGCATTAAGACTGTGAGCCCTACATGGGACAACCTGATTACCCTGTATTTACCCCAGTGCTTATAACACTGCTTGGCACATATTAAATACTTAACAAAAAACATAATTATTAACTACATTTCGGCTATGTGCTTAAGTGCTCTGGGGCTGTGGGTGGAATGACTATCAAGTTCTTAAAAGATACTGATCCAAATGTACACAAAAGGGAGAAGAAATAGGGAAAAAGATGGCTAAATCGGGGAAGTCTTCTTGGAGGAATAGGGCTTTGAAGGTGGGGAGAATAGTGGTGTGCCAGAAATGAAGGAGGGACTTCCAAGCCAAAGGGAGGATGAGGTCAAGGATTTGGCAGTGAGAAGGGGGTAGAAGTGTGGTCTACTGTCTGAAGTTTGGTCCTGGGAGACAGTGGAACTTGGGTTCTAATCCTGACTCTGCCACTTGTCTGTTATGTGACCTTGTGCAAGTCACTTAACTCTTCTGTGCTTCATTTACCTCACCTGTAAAATGGGGAATAAGACTGTGAGCCTTATGTGGAACATGGACTGTGTCCAACCTGATTGCCCTGCATCTACCCTAGTGCCTGGCACATAGTAAACACTTAAATAATGTTAAAAGGAAAAATAAAAAGAAGAAAGAAACAGATAGATGAGCTTGAGGAACAGTGAGTGGGCACACACCAGTTCCTATCACCTCTATCACTGAAGGCTCAATCTTCAACCAAATAGGGGTCAGCTAAAGTTTCTTTCCTCCTTGTCACTTCTTCCACCAAGTCCTTGAAAGAATGAGCCAGAAGATACACACCATCTGCATGTGGCAAGTGGTGGTTGCTGGGGATATCTATCCCTACAGCTGGAAGTCACCTTTCCCTCTGGCTCTATTCTGTTCTAATCCTCCTTGGCCCCTTCTCTGCCTTTGGTCCTGTGGGCCACTCCTTCCTCCTTGAAGCTCATTCAGGTGTGGATCTCACTGAAAAGTTACTGACATTTATTACCTCTACCTTGTTGTGAGGGCTTCATCATCTTGCTCTGTGCCTCTTTGGCCCATGGCTTGCATCTTTGAAGTCAACATGGGCTAAAAGACCTCAGTGGTTTCCCCAGCTGGAACTGGTGGGAGGGCAGCAGCTCACCTGTCAGCGAGAAGTGAGAGTTCCCACAAGGACCACTTTCTTCCCTCCAGTCCCTGTTGAATTTTTCACTGCCTGGATCATGGCTTGCCTGGATGGCTCAAAATTTGGACACTGGTCTATTAGGCCCTAAAACATTTCAATCAGCAGGATTTATTGAGGTCTTACTGTGTGCAGAACACTGTACTAAGCACTTGGGAGAGTCAATTGTTTGAAGATTCTACTGGGGGAAGTAGCCCCATGGATAAGCCACAGGACTGGGAAACAGGAGACAGATTCTAGTGTTTCAGATCCACTGCCTGCCTGCTGTGGGACCTAGAGTAAGTCACTCTTCATGACTCAATTTCCTCAGTTGTAAAATGAAAATAAAACACTGGTTCTTCACTCTTTCCTTTCCACCCAATCTTTTACCACATTAATACAAATCATTCATCCTAACCCACCTGGATTACTGCATCAGCCTCCTTGCTGACTTCCAAACCTCCTGTCTTTCCCCACTGCAGTCCATAATACATTCTACTGCCCGGATCATTTTCCTACAAATACATTCATTCATTCATTCAATTGTATTTATTGAGTGCTTACTGTGTGCAGAGCACTGTACTTGGTATGTACAATTCGGCAACACTGGGTTCACAGTCACCCTGCTTGTCAAAAGGGACAGGTCACCCTGCTTGTCAAAAAATTCCATTGGTTGCCCACCCATCTCTGCATCAAACAAAAACTCCTCACCATTGGCTTTAAAACACTCCATCACCTTGCACCCACCTACCTCACCTCACTTCTCTCCTCCTACAACCCAGCTTGTGCACCTTGCTCCTCTAGTGTTAACCTTCTCACTGTGCCTTGATCTCACCTACCTTGCCTCCAACCCCTAGCCCACATACTGCCTCTGGCCTGGAACACCCTCCCTCTTCAAATCTGACAATTACTCTCTTCTTGTTCAAAGCTTTACTGAAAGTACATCTCCTCCAAGAGGCTGTCCCAGACTAAACTCCCACTTTCCTCTTCTCCCACATCCTTCTGTATCACCCTGACTTGCTCCCTTTGTTTTTCCTCCCTCCCAGTCCCACAGCATTTATGTACATATCTGTAATTTATTTATTGTATTGATGTCTGTCTCCCTGCCCTCTAAACTGCAAGTTCATTGTGGGCAGGGATTGTTTTTGTTTATTGTTGTATTGTACTCTCCCAAGTACTAGTATGGTGCTCTGCATACAGTAAGTGCTCAGTAAATGCTATTGAATGAATAAATGTCTGATTATTTTGCCTCAAACACCATGCTTAACACAGAGTCTGGCACACTGTAAGCACTAGATGAATAATGTCATGATAAAAAGACAGTCTCAGCCCTAAATGAACACACAAGCTATGAGGTAAGACAGCCATAAAATAATACCTAGAAGAAGAAAAACCCAAAGAGCTAACTATCTGCCATTTAATCCCTTCCACATCCAGACACAGTTCCCCACACTTTTCTGGACCCCAGCTCATTCAGAGAGCCCCTCTCTCCTTCTCCATCTCACTCCAACCAAGGTGAGCAACGGGGCTCTGCTCCTGGTGAATCTACCGTGGGCTGGGTTCAAGGCCTGGAGGCAAGGAGTAGGGAAGAAATGAAGAAGGAAGGAGGCCACACTGCTTCCCTAATAGTAGAAGAAGAAGAAATAGAACATACTGAGTACCCACTGGGTTTAACGCACTTAGTAAATATAAAACAACGATGTGACATATTCTCTTAGTACAGGCAGCTTACATGCAAATGGGGGAGGCAGACATAAAATAATCTACAGAGTAATCTAAATAAATAACTGAACAAACAATTGAAAAAGCCCACATACATTCTTCTTAATACGGGTATAAGTTCACAAGTGCAAGAGATGACTGATGGGTTCATACAACTTGGGATGCTGAGAATTAATCAGGAAAAGCATGTGGGAGGAGGTGGGATTTCAGAAGACCTTTGAACATGGGGAGGGAAGCGGCCTGATGTATTTGGGGAGGGTATTTAAAGCCAGGGGAACAGCATGAATGAGGAAACTGAGGTGGGAAATTCTAGAGTGAGGTACAGTTCAAAGGTTTACTTGGGAGGGATGAAGAGAGTTGGTTGGAGAGTTGATGAAGACAGCAGATACGTTAGGTGGGGTGAGTTGGTGGAGAAGCTCAAAGCAAATTGTGAGGGGTTTTTGTTTGACTTGGAGGAACACAGAGAGCCGCTGGAGAATCTTGAGGAATGGAGAGATGGGTGCCAAGCAAAGCTTCAGTAAGATGTTCTGTGCAGCAGTGCATAATATAGCTTTGAGTAGGGTGAAGCTGAATGCAGGAAGACTAGGGAGGAAGCAGAAACAACAGTCTACTCATGACAAGACCTAAGCTTATATCAAAGTGGTACTTGTTTAGGTGGCGAGGGAGGGATGGTTCCAGAATTTGGCATTAGACTGAATGTGAGAGTTAAAGGAACATGAGTTGTCAAGGATCAATCAATCAATCGAACAATCAATCATATTCATTAAGCTCTTACTCTGTGCAGGACAGTAATATAAATAAATCTATGCTCAGCAATTGATGCCCAATTTTCAGTTAGGATACAATATTGCCTGAGATTTTACTATTCCTTCTAATTGTTCCTCTTTCCTCTTCCCAGTCTCAGATACAAGTTAATCAGGTTGGACACAATCTGTGTCCGCTTGGGGCTCACAATCTAATTAGTGGAAAGAACAGGTATTCAATGTTGATTTTCTAACTGTGGAAACTGAGGCCCAGAGAAGTTGTGACTTGCCGAAGGTTACACAGCAGGCAATTGGCAGAGCTAGGGTTAGAACCTGGGTCATGTGATTCCTAGTCCTACACTATTTCCACTAGAACTTTCTGTTTCCCTCTGTTGTAATTAATAATAATATAATAATAATGATGGCATTTGTTAAGCGCTTACTATGTGCCAAGCACTGTTCTAAGCACTGGGGTAGATACAAGGTAATCAAGTTGTCCCATGTGGGGCTCACAGTCTTAATCCCCATTTTACAGATGAGTTAACTGAGGCACAGAGAAATTAAGTGACTTGCCCAAAGTCACATAGCTGATGAGTGACGGAGCCAGGATTAGAACCCATGACCTGACTCCCAACCCCGGGCTCTTTCCACTAAGCCACACTGCTTCTCACTAAGCCACTATCCTAAAATAACTTTCCCTTGCTTGACCTCATTGGTCCCTCCAATTCTCAACCCATCTCCCTTCTACAATTCCTCTCCAAACTTCTTCAATCACTCGATCATATTTATTGCACACTTACTCTGTGCAGGGCACTGTACTAAGCTGTTGAGAGAGCACAACACAAGATAGTTGGAAGATGCATTCCCTGCCCATCACAAGCTTAACTATGGATATGAACATAAGTAAGATTGAGCTCCTTATCTTCCCTCCCAAATCCTGTCCTCTCCATGACTTCCCTGTCACTGTGGACGGCATGACCATCTTTCCCGTCTCACAGGCCCGCAACCTTGGTGTCGTCCTTGATTCTGCTCTCTCATTCACCCCATACATCCAATCCGTCACCAACACCTGCCAGTCTCACCTTCACAATATTGCCAAGACCCTCCCTTTCCTATCCATCCAAACGGCTATCATGGTGGTACAAGCTCTCATAATATCTCAACTGGATTATTGTGTCAACCTCCTCTCAGATCTCTCTTTCTCCCATCTCTCCCCACTCCAGTCTATTTTTCATTCCGCTGCCCAGATCATCTTCCTACAGAAATGCTCTGGGCATGTCACTCCCCTCCTCAAAAGGCTTCAGTGGTTGCCTATCAACCTCGGAGACTTCAACATCCATATGGTTGTACCCGATGACTCCTCTGCCGCCCGCCTGCTATCCCTCCTTGACTCTGCCGACCTCCTCGTCCACCATACCGCGCCCACTCACCGACTCGGTCACACCCTCGATCTCGTCATCTCCTACCACTGCACTATCTCCTCCCTCAGCAACCCTGAAATCCCTCTCTCTGACCATAACCTTCTCACCTGCCTCATCTCTCACACTCCCTCCCCCTGCAAATCTTCGCTACTGCCCCACAGAGAACTCCGCTCTCTTGATCCCATCCGTATTTCCAAAAGCATCTCTCTTCACCTTGCCGCCCTGTCCTCACTTCCCACTCTCGATGATCAGGTCTCCGCTCTCAACTCCACCCTCTCTACTCATCTAAACTCTCTTGCCCCCCTTTCCCTCCTCCGCTCTCACTCTACTAACCCACAGCCCTGGATCACCTCCTCTGCCCGCCTCCTATGCTCCTACGCTCGAGCTGCTGAGCGCTGCTGGGCGAAGGTCCAAGCACCAACCCGACCTCACACACTTCAAATTTAGCCTTTTCTGCTTTAACTCTGCCCTCTCCTCCGCCAGGCAAAACTTCTTCTCCTCCCTCATCGACACCCATGCCCGTCACCCCCGCCGATTGTTCTGGACCTTAAACTCTCTCCTTAGGCCCTCTGTTCCTCCCCCTCCCCCATCTCTCACCCCCCAATGATCTGGCCACCTATTTCCTCACGAAAATCAACACAATCAGGTCTGAGCCCCCCAAAGTCCCCCTCCGCCTCTCCCGTCCCCCCCCACCAACCCTCTCCCCTACTTTCCCATCCTTCCCTGCAGTATCCTCAGAGGAGATCTCCTCCCTCCTCGCAAGTGCCACCCCCTCCACCTGTGCCTCGGACCCCGTTCCCTCTCACCTTATTAAAAACATCGCCCCTGCCCTCCTCCCTTACTTAACTTCTATTTTTAGCCACTCAATCTCCAATGGCTCCATCTCCTCTGCCTTCAAACATGCCCACGTCTCCCCCATCCTAAAAAAACCCGCTCTTGACCCCACTTACCCCTCCACTTATCACCCTATCTCCCTACTACCCTTCCTTTCCAAAATCCTAGAACGAGTCGTCTACAATCACTGCTTAGAATTCCTTAACTCCCATTCTCTCCTAGACCCCCTCCAATCTGGCTTCCGTCCCCTCCACTCTACCGAGACTGCTCTCTCTAAGGTCACCCATGACCTCCTTCTTGCCAAATCCAATGGCTCCTACTCCATTCTAATCCTCCTTGACCTCTCTGCTGCCTTTGACACTGTCAACCATCCCCTCCTCCTCCATGCCTTATCTCACCTTGGCTTCACGGACTCCGTCCTCTCCTGGTTCTCCTCTTACCTCTCTGGCCGGTCATTCTCGGTCTCCTTCGCCGGCGCCTCCTCCCCCTCCCATCCTTTAACTGTTGGAGTTCCTCGAGGGTCAGTTCTTGGCCCTCTTCTGTTCTCCATTTACACTCACTCCCTTGGTGAACTCATTTGCTCTCACAGCTTTGACTACCATCTCTATGCAGATGACACGCAGATCTACATCTCCGCCCCTGTCCTCTCCCCCTCCCTTCAGGCTCGCATCTCCTCCTGCCTCCAGGATGTCTCCACCTGGATGTCGGCCTGCCACCCAAAACTCAACATGAGCAAGACTGAGCTCCTCATCTTCCCTCCCAAACCCGGTCCTCTCCCAGACTTCCCTATCACCGTGGATGGCACGACCATCCTTCCCGTCTCTCAGGCCCGCAATCTCGGTGTCATCCTTGACTCGTCTCTCTCGTTCACCCCACACATCCTATCCGTTACCAAGACCTGCCGGTTTCACCTTTACAATATCGCCAAGATCCACCCTTTCCTCTCCACCCAAACGGCTACCTTACTGCTACGGGCTCTCGTTATATCCCGGCTAGACTACCGTGTCAGCCTTCTCTCTGACCTCCCTTCCTCCTCTCTCGCCCCGCTCCAGTCTATTCTTCACTCCGCTGCCTGGCTCATCTTCCTGCAGAAACGATCTGGGCATGTCACTCCCCTTCTTAAACAACTCCAGTGGTTGCCTATCAACCTCCGCTACAAACAAAAACTCCTCACTCTAAGCTTCAAGGCTCTACATCACCTTGCCCCTTCCTACCTCTCCTCCCTTCTCTCTTTCTACCGCCCACCCCGCACGCCCTGCTCCTCTGCTGCCCACCTCCTCACCGTCCCTCGGTCTCGCCTATCCTGCCGTCGACCCCTGGGCCACGTCCTCCCGCGGTCCTGGAATGCCCTCCCTCCTCACCTCCACCAAGCTGATTCTCTTCCCCTCTTCAAAACCCTACTTAAAACTCACCTCCTCCAAGAGGCCTTCCCAGACTGAGCTCCTCTTCTCCCTCTACTCCCTCTACCACCCCCCCTTCACCTCTCCGCAGCTAAACCCTCTTTTCCCCCCTTTCCCTCTTCTCCTCCCCCCTCCCTTCCCATCCCCTCAGCACTGTACTCGTCCGCTCAACTGTATATATTTTCATTACCCTATTTATTTTGTTAATGAATTGTACATCGTCTTGATTCTATTTAGTTGCCATTGTTTTTACGAGATGTTCTTCCCCTTGACTCTATTTATTGCCATTGTTCTTGTCTGTCCATCTCCCCCGATTAGACTGTAAGCCCGTCAAATGGCAGGGACTGTCTCTATCTGTTGCCGACTTGTTCATTCCAAGCGCTTAGTACAATGCTCTGCACATAGTAAGCGCTCAATAAATACTATTGAATGAATGAACCTTCACATGAAACAAAAACTCCTCACTCTTGGCTTCAAAGTTCTCCATCACCTTGCCCCCTCCTACCTCACCTCCCTTCTCTTTTTCTACTGCCCACCCCATACACTCCGTTCCTCTGCCGCTCACCTCCTTACGGTCCCCAGTTCGCACCTATCCCGCCGTCGACCCCTAGCCCACATCCTACCACTGTCCTGGAATGCCCTCCCTCCTCACATCCGCCAAACTAACTCTCTTCCCCTCTTCAAAGCCTTACTGAAAGCTCACTTCCTCCAGGAGGCCTTTTCAGACTGAGCTCCCCCCTTACCCTCTGCTCCTCCTCCCCTTCCCATTCACCCCTTCTCCTGCCCTCTGCTGTTCCCCCTTCCCCTCCTCTCAGCACTGTGCATATTTGTATATATTATTTATTACTCTGTCCATTTTGTTAATGATGTGTATATATCTATGATTCTATTTATCTTGATGATATCTATGCCAGACTACTTGTTTTGTTTTCTTCTGTTTTGCTTTGCTGTCTGTCTCCCCCATTTAGACTGTGAGACCATTACTGGGCAGGGATTGTCTCTATCTTTTGCCGAATTGTACATTCCAAGCACTTAGTACAGTGCTCTGCACCTAGTAAGCATTCAATAAATACTATTGAATGAATGAATGAATGTTGTGGGGCTGGTTGTGGGGATGAATAAAGGGTACAAATATAAGTGCAAGGGTGATACAGAAGTGAGTGGGAAAAGAGGAAATGGGGGCTTAGTTGGGGAAGACCTCGACAGAAATATACTTTTAATAAGGCTTTGAAGGTGGGGAAAGTGATTGTCCATTGGATATGAAGTGTGAGGGAGTTCCAGGCCATAGGTAGGACATGGACGGGGAGTTGGTGGTGAGATAGATGAGACTGAGATTCAATGAGTAGGCTGGTGTTAGAGGATCAAAGTTTGTGGGGTGGGTTGTAGTGAGAAATTGTAGAAGATGTTTGAGTGCTTTAAAGCCTATGGTAAGGAATTTATGTTTGATGCAGAGGTGGTTGGGCAATCACTGGAGATTCTTAAGGAGTGGGGAAACATGGACTGAAATTGTTTTATAGAAAAATGGTCAGGGCAGCAGAATGAAGTATGGATTGAAGTAGAGAGAGGCAAGAGGCAGAGAAGTCAGCAAAGGAAGCTGATGCAGTAATTAAGGCAGATAAGTGATTGGATTCAAGTGGTCACAGTTTGTATGGGGAGGAAAGGGTGGATTTTAACTATGTTGTGAAGATTGAACTGACAAATAGTGTGGCCTAGTGGATAAAGCACAGGCCTGAGAGTCAGAAGGACCTGGGTTCTAATCTTAGCTCCACTACTTGTCTGCTGCGTGACCTTGGACAAGTCACTTAACTTCTCTGTGTCTCAGTTACATGATCTGTAAATTGGGGATTAAAACTGAGTCCCATGTGGGGCATAGACTGTGTCCAAAACTGATTAGCTTGTCCTATCCACCCCACTGTTAGTACATTGCCTGACACATGGTAAGCGTTTAACAAATACCTTTTAAAAAGAGGATACGGTAACAATGAATAGGTGGGTTGAATGAGAGAGATGAGTTGAAAATCATGCCATAGTTATGACCTTACTCTTACTGCCTCCAGTTCTTTTTCTTCAATTCTCCCCTTGGCTCCATCCAATCTGGTTTCTGCCCCTTTCACTCCATGGAAACTGCTCTCTCTAAATTCACCAATAACCTTCTTGGCCCAATCAAGTAACCTCTACTCCATGCTAATCCTCCTCAACTTTGCAGCTGCTTTGAACACTGGATTACCACTTTATCCTGGAAAAAATTACCACTTTATCCTGGAAAAATTGTCCATCCTTGGCTTCCGTAACACTGTCTTCTGGTTTCCTCTCATTTCTCTTACTGTTCACTCTCAGCCTCTATCGTGGGCTCATCCTCTGCCTTCCACCCCCTAACTGTGGATGTCCCTCAAGGCTCTGTTCTGGCTCCCCTTCTATTCTTCATCTACACAAACCTCCGTGGAGAACTCATTCACTCCCATGGCTTCAACTAACATCTCTAAGCAAAAGATTCCCAAATTTACCTCTCCAGGCCTGAACCCTCTCCTCTCTTCAGTTATGTCTAACTTTGGAATATCTCTACCGGATGTCCCACCAGAGTACGGGCTTGGGAGTCACCGGTCATGGGTTCTAATCCCGGCTCAACCACTTGTCAGTTGTGTGACTTTGGGCAAGTCTCTTAACTTCTCTGTGCCTCAGTTGCCTCATCTGTAAAATGAGGATTAAGACTTTGAGCTCCATGTAGGAGAACCTGATTACCTTCTATGTACCCCAGCTGTTGGAACAGTGTTTGGCACATAGTAAGCACTTAACAAATACTATCATTATTATTATTATTATTATACCAAAACAGAACTCCTCATCTCCCCACTCAAGTCCTTTCCTCCCTGTGATTTTGCCATCACTGTAGACACCATCAGTATCCTTTCTATTTTACAAACCCATAACCTCGGTGTTATCTCTGTCATTCAACCCATATATTTAAGGTCACCAAATCCTGTCAGCTCTACCTTCACAACATCTCTAAAATCTGCTCCTTCCTCAGTATCCTTACTGTTACAACCCTGAGCTACTTAACATAGCTAGCCTTGACTACTGCATCAGCTTCACTCACTGACCTCCCTGCCTCCTGTCTCTCTCCACTCCAGTCCATACTTCACTCTGCTGCATATCATTTTCTAAAAACAATATTCTGTCCACAACTCTCCATTACTGAAGTTGCCCATTCACCTCCACATCAAACAAATATTGCTTACCATCAACTTTAAAGCACTCCATTAGCTTAACTCTCTCCTATCTTACCTTGATAATTTCCTACTTTAACTTTCACTCTCTCAACACCATCCTACTCGCTGTGCCTTGTTCTTGTCTATGCCACCAGTGAGCTCATGCTGTCCTCCCACTGGCCCAGAACTCCATCCCTCTCCATATATGACAAAGTCTTAATAGAGTCACATCTCCTGCAAGTTAAACCCTCTTTTTCCTACTTCCTCTCCCTGGTGCATTCCCTAAACACTCAGATCTTTACCCTTTAAGCCCATGATATCCACCCCTCACAGCATCTATGTATATATCTGTAATTTATTTATAATTATGTCTGTCTTCCCCTCTAGACTGTAAGCCCCTTAGGGGCAGGGAACATATTTACCAACTCTGTTCCACTGTTCTCTCGTAAGCACTTAATACAGAGCTTTGCATCCAAGTGGTCAATGAATATAGTTGATTGATTGATACAGGAGAGCTGAGAAATGGATTTTGGGGAAATTATAGATTGTACAGGCATGCTCTTGACTATGAAGCAATGTAATATGAGTTTGTCATATTTCTCAATAGTAAAACAACCTGTGTTTGGCACTCAAGTGGCCAAATGTAACTATTTGTTAAACAAAAGGGTGGTCACCTATACTCTGCACACTTGAATCTCCTATGAATCTGAGTATTCCATTATTTTTGGAAAAGTTACTAGAAATAGATTTGGAAAGTTGCTCAGTCTGTATTTACTTGGTTGCATATAAGCTAATACAAGATCTCTGTAACCCATTTCTCCATAACCGAAAACCCTGTGTTCACCTACCTATTGTAGCACTCCAGTCCCTAGGTCAGCTGTCAAATGCAACCTGAGCATAACATTATGTCTGTAAAAAGGAGATACAAGAAATGGTGCTTGGAAATTTGTGCAATCTGTGTGAACTCTTTTACCTATGAAGCAATGTGATATCTCTTTTTCTGATTTCTCAGCTGAAGGAATACTTGTCCTTGGCTCCCCCAGATCAATTCCTTTTCAGAAAGGAAAAAAAGCCATTTGAGCAGTAGTGTCCCTCTTAATTTTTCAGGGAATATGTTGAAATTCAAAAATAATGAACCTCAGGCTTCTAGCTCCTAGATTGTGTGCCATGTACATGCCATCATATCTGGAAAGGAGGTATGAAAACAAACCCATAACCTCGGTGTTATCTCTGTCATTCAAGTCATATATTTAGAAAGTTCTATATTCTGGGTTACTCTTGTCACTAAAGGTAACGACTTTGGTGGGAAAAGGAGATTAGGTTTAAAAGAGGAGGTACTTTGATGCTCCAGGTCCTGTGTGACCCCACTAGGGCTGTAAAACATAAGGCAGAAGGCCAGGTTTTAAAGAAGAGGACAGGTGGAAAGCCAGAAATATAGATAAAATATTTAGTCAAAGCCTGGAAGTCATATGGTCTAGTGGATAGAGCATGAGCCTTGGAGTCAGAAGGATCTGAGTTCTAAACCTGGCTCTACCACTTGTCTGCTGTGACCTCGGGCAAGTCACTTCTTTGTGCCTCAGTTACCTCATCTGGAAAATGAGGATTAAGACTGTGATCCTCATGTGTCAGATTGTGTCCAACCTGATTAACTTGTATTCACTTAGGCACTTAGAACAGTGTTGACAAATAACATTATTATTATATTAAGGAAGGCCAGGCATGCAAAATGAGAGGAAGATCAGCTGATATGGAAAATATAATAATGTTGGTATTTGTTCAGTGCTTACTATGTGGAGAGCACTGCTCTAAGTGCTGGGGTAGGTACAAGGTAATCAGGTTGTCCCATGTGAGGCTCACAGTCTTAATCCCCATTTTACAGGTGAGGTAACTGAGGCACAGAGAAGGTAAGTGACCTGCCCACAGTCACGCAGCTGACAAGTGGCGGATCTGGATTCGAACCCATGACCTCTGACTCCCAAGTCCGTGCTCTTTCCACTGAGCCACACTGCTTCTCTATGCTGATCACCTAAAGAAGAGAAGTTTCTGAGTTAGGAGGTGTGGATTAGAATCACCTAGTTGATATTGGCTGTAACCAGGGAGAAGAGACCCATGAAGAAGACAAAGGACAGTGAGGAGCTCTGGGTACCTGACCACACTTGATATTAATTGAGTGCTTACTGTGTACAGAACAGTGTACTAAGTGTTTGGGAGAGTACACTATAACAGAGTTTGTTAGACATGTGTTAGACACTGAGTGTTAGCAATCAGCACTAGTCCTGATAATGAACCATAACTGAATCAAATGCTGTTTCAATTTTTTAAGAAAGACATTTTCTTTCCTGAGAAGTGAGATTTAGAGTCCCTAGAAAATCTCAGAGAAGTAAGGTGAAAAAGTGAAATAGGTTGTCAAGTCTCAAAATATCAGTTTCAAATGCAAGGGATGTAAATAAACAACTGGAAACCCAGCTGTTCAATGGAAGACTAAGACTTCCTGAAAATAGATATAGCCTTAAATTCACAGTCAGGGCATACATCATTTTTCATTCTGCATTACAATTCCAGAGCATTTTAATCTCAGGTTTTTCAGGGTGGTTTACCAACTTCAAGTAGATATTAACCAACTAAAATGCCAAGCACTATAAAACTGAGTGGGATAGTAAACTATTTTACAAGGAGTGTTGGACTATGAACTTGAAAAGAAATGAGGTTTTACAATTAACCTTCAACTGAGTAGGCTTTTAGAGATCAGGCAACTTTCTTCTTAGATGGTGTCCCCAAACTCATAAAATATTCAAAATTCTACTAGGGATGCATATTCACTTTCAACATTCATAAAGAGAAGTGCACCTGCTGAGCAACATATCAGGCAATGGCTCTGGGATCAAACCCAACCCATGTTTACCACGAATATACAAAGAAAATTAACCATTTCACATTTCTGCCAAGCATGTCAGAAGTCCTGAGGGCTATAAATCAAGCCCCACACATTAGAGTTGCTCTTCCTGGTGGCTTTTGTAGAATGGCAGGTACAAGCTCGTAAGAAAGTTTACAATCTGTTGGTGTATTACCTGGGTTGGAGGAAGTGCTGCAGATGTTTACAGATGTTCACTTTGCCTATCAATCAATCAATGGAATTGATTGAGCACTTATTTTGTGCAGAGCACTGTATTGAGTGCTTAGGTTAGTACATTACAGCAGAGGTGGTAGGTATGTTCTCTGCCCATAACAAGCTTACAGTCTAATTTAGTCTACTTAAATCTAGTTTATAAGACAACAGGGAATTGGTTCTCAGGTGACAGTGATTCGGAAATCTCTCTGAGACATGGCTATGAAGATGCTTAGAGGGATTGTCAGTTTTTCAAATTGAGCGTGGCAGTGAATTTGCAGCTGGAGTTTGAGGGGGCATAACACTGGGGATGGGGCACCAAGGGAATGAAGGGAGAGGGTAGTGGAGGAAAAGTTGTGGGGAGGAAAGGGGTAAAGAAGAGGAGAGAAAGAGGGAAAGAGAAAAGAAAGGAGAAAAAGGGGGAGAGGAAAGAGGAGACAGGGGAATGAAGAGGTACTCATCAGTGCATTTCATTTTCTTCCACTGTTGTTTTGGGGACCTTTTCAGTCACTCAGTCTGGGTGAGGTGTCTTGAAGGAGGAGGTATGGAGGGTAACTGTGAGCATTGATGACTGAAGAACAGCAGTTTCTCTGGCCCCACTCCCCAGGGAGAAGTGGGCTACCTGAGGGGGTGCAAGGGGAACTCTAGGTGGATGCACTTTCCATCGAGCAGCACAAACTCTGCCTGTTGGGAAGGCCTTCTGGCCATGGCTGCCACAAAGGTGGCCAGGCAACCCGGTGGCATTGCTCAGATAGCACCTCAGGGCATCAGTGACACAGTGAGTTTGGGGAGCTGGCCCCTTTTGGATGTCTGGGGTGGCTGGGTTAGGGAGGTGGGTTGGCCCTCCTTGTGGGGCTCCAGAACAGGAAAAGAGGCCTCTTCCCCCAACAGTCTGTGTTTCACTCTGCTGCTTGGATCATTTTTCTATTAAAAGCTCAGTCCATGTCTCCCCACTCCTCAAGACCTTCCAGAGATTACCCATCCATCTCTGCAGCAAATAGAAATCATCAGAGATACTTAATCAGCTCTTCCCTCCTACCTAATCTCACTCCTATCCCACTACAATCCAGTCCATATACTTCATTCCTCTAATACCAACCTACTTACTGTACATAGATCTTGTATATCTCACTGCTGTCTCCTTCATTTCCTCTCTCCTGCCTGGAACTCTTTCCCTGGTTTTTGTCATGCAGACCATTACGCTCCTCATCTTCAATACTCTCTTCCAGGAAGAGCTCCCTGACTAACCTCTCATTTTCCCATGCTACTCACCCTCCCTTCTGCATTGTCTGTGCACCTGGATCTCTACCCCTTAAGGACTATGATACTCACCTCCAGCCCCAGCCTTACAGCTCTTATGAATTAATTGTATATTCTATCCTTTCCCCTGTTTGCAATATATTTTAATATCTGCCTCTCCCTCTAGACTGTAAACCATTTGAGGACAGGGATTGTGTTCATCAACTCTATCGTACTCTCCCAAAAGCATAGTATTTGCTTAACACAATGCCCTGCCCACTGGAAGCACTCAATAAATACTATTGATTGATTGAACTGTTCTGACGTGTGCTACTCTGAGCTGGAGCTCTTCTAACCCATGTAATGGCCAGCCTTCCCCTTAGCTGCCCAGCTTGCTGCCTATCTTCAATGGCTTCAGTTTGGCAGGACTTCTTGAGTGCTTGCTGGTGATGGCAGCAAATGGGCAGCTTGTTGACGATGGATGAGAAGGCATCCCCCGTCTCCCTTCCTGGGGATACTGGGGAAGGGTGACAGGACACCCTTAGCCTGGGAACAGTATCCTGCCAAAAGAGGGCTAGGAGTAGAGCATTCATCTTGACTCTACTCCCTCTACCCTCTACCCACTCCAAGGGGTGAGCTAGCTATGGTAGTCGTCCTGCCGCCAAAGCCATGTAGTGA